>NC_090923.1:55729980-56045730 GCF_040938575.1 Ambystoma mexicanum
CATCAACATGTAAACCCTACACACTCAACCTGACTCTGAACATTGTGAACATCCGTGCATCATTAAGAACATGCATCAACATGTAAACCCTACACACTCAACCTGACTCTGAACATTGTGAACATCCGTGCATCATTAGAACATGCATCAACATGTAAACCCTACACTCTCAACCTGACTCTGAACATTGTGAACATCCGTGCATCATTAAGAACATGCATCAACATGTAAACCCTACACACTCAACCTGACTCTGAACATTGTGAACATCCGTGCATCATTAAGAACATGCATCAACATGTAAACCCTACACTCTCAACCTGACTCTGAACATTGTGAACATCCGTGCATCATTAAGAACATGCATCAACATGTAAACCCTACACACTCAACCTGACTCTGAACATTGTGAACATCCGTGCATCAGTAAGAACATGCATCAACATGTAAACCCTACACACTCAACCTGACTCTGAACATTGTGAACATCCGTGCATCATTAAGAACATGCATCAACATGTAAACCCTACACACTCAACCTGACTCTGAACATTGTGAACATCCGTGCATCATTAGAACATGCATCAACATGTAAACCCTACACTCTCAACCTGACTCTGAACATTGTGAACATCCGTGCATCATTAAGAACATGCATCAACATGTAAACCCTACACTCTCAACCTGACTCTGAACATTGTGAACATCCGTGCATCATTAAGAACATGCATCAACATGTAAACCCTACACACTCAACCTGACTCTGAACATTGTGAACATCCGTGCATCATTAAGAACATGCATCAACATGTAAACCCTACACTCTCAACCTGACTCTGAACATTGTGAACATCCGTGCATCATTAAGAACATGCATCAACATGTAAACCCTACACACTCAACCTGACTCTGAACATTGTGAACATCCGTGCATCATTAAGAACATGCATCAACATGTACAAACACTCAGTCCCTGCAATTGCAGAGGTGTTTGTCTTCTGCCGTCTTCGGCTACCACGGCTACTGGCTGTGCCTTCATCATGGACGGGGCTCTTAGATGGATCAGTGACACATGGAAACTGTTAATGAGCATCATTTATTCTGTGCTGAATCTTGGAGAGTGAGGCGTGTGGGACACTCTTATCTGATTCTGCGACTCTACTACCTGGGTTGAGAGTCCGTTCTTTGTTTTGTTTGAAGGACGAGGAGTATACGACTCAAAAGCACCCGACTCCTGCGGAGCGGAGCGGACTCAGTGCTGAGTCTTGGAGAGTGGGGAGTGCAGGAAACTCTTATCTGATTCAGTGACTCGACTACCGGTATTGAGAGTCTGTTCTTTGTTTTGTTTGAAGGAGGAGGAGTATACGACTCAAAAGCACCCGACTCCCACGGAACAGAGCAGAGTGGGTGCTGAGTCTTGGAGAGTCAGGAGTGTGGGAAACTCTTATCTGATTCAGCGACTCGACTACCTGGATTGAGAGTCTGTTCTTTGTTTTGTTTGAAGGAGGAGGAGTGTACGACTCAAAAGCACCCACTCCTGCGGAGCAGAGTCAGTGCTGAATCTTGGAGAGTGAGGAGTGCAGGAAACTCTTATCTGATTCAGTGACTCGACTACCTGTATTGAGAGTCTGTTCTTTGTTTTGTTTGAAGGAGAAGGAGTATACGACTCAAAAGCACCCGACTCCCCCGGAGCGGAGCAGAGTCAGTGCTGAGCCTTGGAGAGTCTTCAAGGGACTGAGAGAAGACTACGATACACACTTGACTGTCTTGGGTACGTTTTGAATAACTGATTTTAAACACTCCCCAAGCTTTCCACTATACCTATTGGGCAACGCAATTCATGCGCTCCCCCTTGACATAATGATTGCATCCATGGGTCCCCAAACCAGACAACGTGCAAAGCAATGTCCAAATTTAGAAACTGCTACGTTTGGCTCTACTTATGTCCCCACTTTCTCTAAACCTGACCAAAACAACCTCCCAAAACGATCCATCATGGATAGAAAGAAAATAAACCAAAAGCTAACCAAATAGAAAAAGCCACGAAAGTATCTGAAACAACAGTGCAAGAAATAAAGGATAAAATAGACTTGGAGCTATTAATGAATTTATCTGCATACAAAGAAATTGCACCAGGTAACAGTGTGATCAGGCCGGAAGAACTATCCTTTGTGATTATAACAAATGAACATCCGGACTCATCTTCGCTATGATTCTAGATAATCCTGATCTCTTTTCATCTATATTATCTAAAATCGTTAACTCTTCCTTCAGGGACCAAATAGTCCCTCAGGACATAAAAAGGGTCACTGTTACTCCTCTGGTCAAGAAACCAGGCCAGGATCCCAGAAATCCCACAAATCTCAGGCCCATCACTAACTGTAACTTCCTTCTAAAAATCATGGATAACATTGCTACATCACAGCTACAGGCACATGTAGAAGTGTCAGAATCTCTTCATCCCCAACAGTCGGGCTTTAGACCTGCTCACAGTACTGAGACGGCTATGTTAGACCTTCAGACAAAGATACTCAGTATTATGGACAAAGGGAAACCAGGCCTTCTAGTCCTATTGGATCTTAGTGCTGCTTTCGACCTTCTTGACCACAATCTCCTTGAAGTTGCTCTGAGTAAAACGGCCAATTGCTCATCTGCAGCCAAAGGGTGGATAATATCATTCCAAAAAAACAGGACGTCACGGGTTCATTGGGGCGACAAATTCTCATCAGAAAGATAAATCCTCTGTGGGGTTCCACAGGGAGCCAGCATGTCCCCCCGGTTGTTCAATTCGTATCTTAGGTTCCTCTGTCATGTACTGGACCAGTTAAATGTCTTTTTTACAAACTAAGCAGACGATACTCAGCTACTGATTGAACTCTGTGGAGATCATAGGATAGATAATGATAATCTACTTAACATCTATTCCAGTATTGAGCAGTGGATGGAGACTAATTAGACGTGCTTAAGCGGAAAAAAAAACAGAGCTGATAATTTTCGGCTTCCAGCAGGTCAGAAATTCACTCTCCCCAGAATACAACTCTTTCCAGATCGATAACACACAGATTAAGGTCCTCGATAAAGTTAAAACGTTGGGCATAATGATGGAAGCATCATTAGGAGCCGAAGCACAGTCACAATACATAAAAAAACCTGTAGCTATTATCTTAGACTCCTTAAAATCATTAAACCCTACCTATCAGGGGACAACTGTGCCACAGTGGCTAGGGCAACCATTTTATCTTGGCTGTATTATGGCAATGCCCTGATGGTAGTGGCAAACAACAAATGTATCAAAGCCTACCAGATCATACAGAACAATGCAGTCAGAATTATTAAGCACACACCCAAACGCGACCACATAAGCAACTCCAGGAAAGAGTTGCACTGGCTTAAAGTAGATAATAGAATTCAATTCAAGGTCCTCACCATTGGCAAATCCTTTCCGACAGTTACTGCAGGTTTATGGAATAATTTGCCAATCAACATAAGAAAAGAAGCAAACTACTTAAGCTTTCGTAAGCAGGTGAAGACTCATATTTTTATTTAACTGACTCGTAAAAACCACCTAGTCGCTCCATCTGTGCCTGTCCTGTGATTTATTTTTGTATCATGTGTCCATGTATTTGCGCACAGAGACTCGCGAGTTGCCGGAGCAATATAAATGAATAGCAATAGAAAATAGAAATATATATAATTGATGAATATAAGGAAGGTCACACAAAAGTGAGTGAAGATACCTTACTATCTTGCGAAAACATTTCAGAAAATGAAGGAGACTGGTCAGAAGAATACAAAGTGATTTCTCTTGAGACAGAAGATACTGACAAGAAATTGACACGAACTACCGAGAAATCTCGACAAAACAAGAGTACTGACTGACAAAAGCCTGGAGTAAGAGATCTCAAACACTCTGTGCCCCGCACAAAAATAGAAAAGACAAGGGATCTCCTTACACTACCTATCTTCATTGACCCTCGTTCTCAACTCATAAAGAATTCTATCAAAGTCCATAGAATAACAGAACACAATGACAGTCTGACTCTGAATAAAACACATCTATTAAGACTATTGCTCACAGTACCATCATTGCAAATGATTGGTTCTGATGACTTCGAAGTGGTGGAATTCCTAAGAGATGATAGAGCTGGCATAATAGAGATACAATTTAATTCAAGATGAGAAGTTGGCACAATTCTAGAACAAATACAACAATTAAAACAACTGGGATTTAAATGTACCTCCTATGACAAAATGTAATACCCAAAACCATCAGCAACCACACAGACAGACCAACAATCTAGGAGGAATAAAACCGGTAACACTGCTAGAGACAGAGATTTTACTTCAATGAAAAAACATGTCAAATCCTCTAGAAATGAACAGGAATGTAGAACATCACAAAAATCCCCCAACAGCAGTAGATCAACATGCAGAGACAAGACACAGCAACCAAATATGGAAAAATATGGAGAGATAATGGAAGAAGATGAACGAAAACTTAGTTATAACAGCAATTAAATGAGAAGAACCAGAGAATAAATCTTTTGATCTGAGTGAGGCAATCGATCCCAACTATTGGATCCAAATAACGGTCTTAAAATATAAACAAAATAACGAGACAGAACATAGCAAATCAAATGATCCAAAAGTGATTGCCATAGTAAACATCTATGGGAGTACCTCCACTACCAAGACATTTATAGATGCAATTTTAACCAGTATAGACAATCTCAAAATGAAATACAACCAACTGGAGATAATCATTTGTGGTGACTTTAATCTCCATCTATTTCATGCAAATTGCATCGGAATACCATCCAGTCGCCTTAACCACAAAGAAAAATTATGGACAAAAGAGATGCGGAGAATACATTAAACTCTGCTAAATGGGAAAACAAAAGGAGCTAAACCAGTGAAACCCACCTGGACACGAGAAGACCTCAAGGGTCATCTCAATTACATCTATGTCTTGGCAACATTAGGGATAATACCTCCCAGCTAGTAATCATTTCGGAGAACCAGAGTGACCACCATAAAGTCGGCATGAGCTAGTTTTCCCCTCATCAGACCTAAAAAAAACTCCAAACGACAAAGTTGGAAATGAATTCAGGAATAAATAGGTTATGAATTAATGAACAACAGACAAAAGGATTGGAAGAAAAATTCACGAAAACAAAATCCACAATGAAAAAATTAATTATGAGTGGATTTTGATTCCCTATAAACATCAGGTGAAAAATAGAAACAAACAAAAATCTGAACATGCATATTTCTACAATAAAGCAATCGTCAATAAGAAAGAACAGCTGAGAAAGAACTTAAATGCTGTCCATAAAATAGCTGACGAAGAAGCAACAAAAAGGACCAAAAAAATTCAAAGCTAAATATCGGAATTGGATCAAAAACACAAGAGCCATACAAGCCCAGAATGATGCCGAATCTATGATGAAAGCATTTCAAAATCAAAATACACAAGACCTTTGGAATCTTCTTAATAGGAATTGCATGTACCAACAGCGGATGATTACAGACGTCCCCGAAAAAGAGTGGATAGACTATTTCTCACAGCTCTATAAATCCCGATCCGAGACGATAGAACAGACAATGATGATACCTAATCAAAGTGAAAACTGGTACAAGAACTGGGACTATGAGGAAATACTAACCCACATCAAGCACCTTAATACTTCAAGAGCCGCTGGCCCTGACAGCCTTAGCAACAACACCATAAAGAAACACCCGGATGCATGGGCAAAATTCTTTATTCAAATTTTCATTCTAACCTCAAAACTCAAACTTGTCCCAAGAACTTGGAAATCAGCCACTCTGATCCCTATCTACACACATGGCGACAGAAACCAACCTCAAAACTATTGCCCATTAGCCATGTTGGACCCAATGGGAAAGATTTTTGCTTCTATCCTCGTAAAAAGGTTGACAGGGTGGGCAAAGAAAAATGGAAATCAAGAACCTCTACAAACGGGATTTGTGAGGAATGTAGGAACCAACCTTAACCTACTCATTTTAAACCTACTTAAGCAATAAGATCTCTGACACAAACACATGCAGCTTTCATAGATCTAAAAATTGGTGTTCGACAGTGTGAACAGGACAAAACTATGGAACAAACTTCGCAGTAAGAACTGTCCTACTGAACTGTTGGAACCAATAAAAGCTCAATACACAAACACTACCATTAGAGTTCGCCTCTGCCAAGACGGAGTGCAATCATCTGAGATACAAACAGCTAATGGACTGAAAAAAGGATGTCCATTGGCTGCCACACTTTTCAACTTTTACCTTATAGATTTGGCAGATAATCAAAAAACATCATAGCCAATCCGCCGGAGCTAAATGCCACACCTATACCTTACTTATTATATGCAGATGATATTGTCATTCTAGACAAAACACAAATTGGCCTACAGAAAAGCCTGGAGACACTGGGAGAATACTTCAAAGCGAATGATCGAAAAATGAATGCAAACAAATCTCAGATTATGACTCTGGGCCCTCGACAGAGAACAAATACCAAACTTTTATCAATATTCCGAAAAGGGAAACAACTAGAAGTAGTTCAAACCATCAAATATCTTGGTATTTGGCTCAATCAATCTGAAACGGAAAAAGAATGGACAGATCGTTTAAAAAATAGAACACGTTCTCTTGCAAGACAAGGCTTGATCATTCATAAAAAATACAGCCAATATTCCATGAAACCTGTAATATCTTTTTACAGGCAAAAAGTGATCACCATAGTGACGCATGGAAGTGAGGCCATGTTGAACATTTCTCATCACACCTGGAATTTAATAGAAGGCATATTGTGGCACACAATACTCTCTTTACCACCAAACTACCCAATTCCAAGGATTCGATATGAACCAGCGAGACATTCTATCGAGTCCATCATCAATTGGAAACATCTGGACGTATACAGAAAAATCATTAATGATGAAGATATTCCTCCAATTGAAATATTGGAAACCAAAAACGAAGATTCAAATGCTACAGCCTTAAACATTTAGAAAGACTTTTGTCTCCAACTGCTGAGGAAAAATGAAATGACAATGGAAACCCTCATAAATACGCCCCTGGATGTCAAAAACGAATTAAAATAAATGATTGGATAAAAACCACAGCAGAAAAGGAACAATACCATATGTCCATAAACTCTAATATGGAAACAAGAGCAATAAAGTAGATCCCGCAATGCCTCTCAAGAATCCTGTGTCGCCTAATGCGAGACATTTTTCTTAGACTTTGTCTTAATGTACTTCTGACACGAGAATACTTCGCAAAAACAAAGCAGATTCCTGATGAGGAAAAGACATGCAGATTCTGCAGACAACTTAACAAAGTCGAAACACTCTACCATATTATAATGGAATGCGCTGCACTTTCCGATAAGAGGAAATTATTGGGATGCTTCCTTCAGAAAGAACACAATACAAAGCAGAAGAACGATGGGCACAGATAATCTCCGTCTCCAATAAACCTTTGATATTGAGGACAATTCAATTTTAGGTAAAAGTAATGCCAAAGGAAAACTCCAAATGAGAATCTTGATGACATGTTTGTATCTTTATGGCAAACAGCATGAATGTAATGTAATTTAATTACAGTAAGAAAAAGTACAAAAGTGTGTATGCAAACTACAATACAAAAACAAATATAAAATAGAATTATGCAAAAGCTCACCAACAGCAGATGTGCCATCCAAGAATCCCCAGAAATTCTGGACTACGACTCCCAGGATCCCGCCCCATTGGATATGCTGACTAGAGCTAATGGGAGTTGTAGTGCCGAACCTCAGGCAAGCCACAGGTTGCTGATTTCTGACTACCGGGTAGGTTATGGACAAAATCCAATGGCAGGAAGACATCATCAGCCTAAAAAACATATGATCAATGCGCCGGGCCCTCTTCATCTCAAACCAGCCACTGTAGAACAATCATTACCAAAGAACAAAAAACCCAAAGCATTCTTGAAGGCATCAAGCCATGCATCAATCCCCTTGACCTAATATACCCTAGAATATGGCCAATTACAACTCCATCAAAACCTTCTTCACAGATAAGACTGACAGGATCTGGAAACATATCGACAACTTCAAACAAACCACAGACATCCAGCTGCCCTACTCACCATGCGACATTCCCAAATGGAAAACCTTCAAAACCATAACACACCCACAACCCTTTGCTGCCTTCACAAAATTCTCTTACGAGGACACAGCCTTCCTCCTCATCATGAATTCCCTTAAAGGTAACGCCCTCAAACTTCTCCTCCAAACCATCAGTGCTCCGCTTGCTCTAGGCATCTTCTTACCTAATGCTCTCAAGACAGGTAAAACCAACACTCGAACTGGGCGATCTGACCAGCGCCTCCCTTTTATTGGAAATATGATAGAGCAATTGGTGGCCACCAAAAACTTGAGAAAATTCTCAATGAGACCGCCAGTCCCACTTTCTACCAAGACACAGCACTGAAACAACTCCTATCCAAGACCTACATGATGACAGATGATGCCATGTGATGCCAGATGGTGCAGGGGCACCTCACAGCCAAGGGTGACCATCTGTCATGCTCACCTGGTCTCAACGGGGGTGTAGCTCGTGGCTGAAGGCTGCTGTCTGCACTGGTGTTGCACTGCTTCTAAGATGGTGCTAGCGCACGCCTTCCCTTCGATCTCACTTCGGAAGGCGTTTGCCTGCAACATTGAAACAAGATATTAGCCAACTGAATGGATCCGGATTGGCTTTACCACTTTCCGATTTTCTTCTCTTCTTCTGGCTCACCTTGGGTTTTTAAAAGGTGGGCTCTCCGTCCTGCACTCTCTGGCAGGGGCGCGGTTTGTACAGTCTTTCCCCAAGATCAAGTTACTTCACTGATCCAATGGGTGTTGCTGCTGATTTGGAAGAACCTGAGTAAGCAGTTAAGTCTCTATACCAATGCCTTCTTGGAATAGATGCTTAAAGTCTCTGTCACCCAAGTTTTTAACTAGCGTTTTGTTCTTTTCTTTTAGGCGTATTCTCGAGCGGTTTCCGGATGATGTATTGACTCTCCTTGCAATGCTAAGCAGGTTTCTTGCAGGTGAGTATAGCGCTATGCAAGGCGCACCGAATGTTTGAATAGCCTTTCTTGCTGTGCATGACTAACCCGCTGTGTCTTTTCTATTCAGCAGGTGCGGTGCGATTCCAGGAAGATGATGCAAGGCCGCTCAATGAAGTTCCTGGAAGATGCCGGCCCAGGTTAGGATGGATGCTCATGCGGTATCTTCTTTTCTGCTTCTTCTCTGCAGATGCGGTGGTCCGGGAATAAGTGGAAGGCAGAGCCGGAATGTTCGATTGCAGGTAAGGCCTTCGTTGCTTAATAACTCCTGTTCCTCTCTTTTCCATTCACAGGTGCCGATGGATAGAACACTCTGGACGGGCGAAGAGCTGAGCAGACACGGTGAGCGTTACGCTGCAGGAGTGCAGAATAACGCGAAGCATGTTCTGTTTGCAGGGTGCGGTTTAAATATTCTTGCAAGTAGTTCCAGGCAAATAGTCCCTTAACCGTATCCTGCCACTTCAGGTAAAGTAGTCCCACAGCCAAACCCTGTACGGAAGGCTCAGCCTCACTAAACTGAGAATATAGTTCCATGAGTTCAACACCTACTATGAGCCTGGCGCCAGGACTGAGTCCAGGAGATTCTAGGGTACTTCTTAGGGGCTTGATAAGCCCTTAAGGATGCCAGTGTCAAGGGTGCCCTCACCAGATTCAAGGGTTTGGGAGCATGCACCATGACACCATTGCCCATCGCTCCAGCATGACAGTGATACCTTTTTGGCAACAAAGCCATACTCAACATCCTTGGTACACAAAGCGTTCCGTGCATCAGTTCTCTAATGTTTCTTACTCTGCCTTAAAGGCAGATAGCCGCTAATTCAGGTGGACACCAAATGACATTTTATCCCCTGTGACACACCACAGGGATCCATACCCTAACCTATCATCGTCAGCCTCCAAATGGATCAGCTGGGGCAACTCTTCTCCAATGTGACTATCAACATCTAGAAATACATTGACGTCACAGGATGCGACCACATCAAAACTGTCAAGGACCTTCACCAACTAACACACTGCCTCTCCCTCATCCATGCTTAATTGAAATTAATTCAATCAACACTGAATTCCCTCCGACCATGCGCAAATCCCTTGGCTTCACCATCGACTGCCTCTTTCCTTCGAGATGCGCATTGCCAAGGAAATCCTGACAGTCCAGAACAGTATGGGAGCAAGGTGCATGAGTGTTGTTGCTGGGGTGTCATATCACCTGGAAAACCCCCCGTGATAGGTTTAGAAATGTGAATGTTGAAGTGGAATGCGCGATTAAGGTCCTTGGTTTGAAGATGCTTGCCTAAATGGAATATATGCTGCAGAGAAGGTTGAGTGAAGATGTCTTCCCAACTCCTGTCAGAATCCTTAGAATGTGTCAATATCAGAGACTATTCTAGATTATTCTAGATATTATTCCAAGCATGATCTATTGCCCAGGAGGCGGTCAATTATGCAATCTATGTGATAATAGTTTATACATCAATGAGCACTCTTTTGCTTCAGTTCAATATCCCCAAAGGCCTTCCATGGAATTGCTTGGTTCATTCTGGGGCGCCTTTAAAAGTTGAAAATAATTCTCCTGCTGCTCCCCTTGAAACAATCACTTCTCCTTCTGTGCCTATTATATCTATCTTATCTATCTATCTATCTATCTATCTATCTATCTATCTATCTATCTATCTATCTATCTATCTATATCTCTCTATCTCTCTATCTATCTCTCTATCTAGCTGTCTAGCTATCTATCTATCTAGCTATCTCTCTATCTATCTATCTATCTATCTATCTATCTATCTATCTATCTATCTATCTATCTATCTATCTTTCTAGCTAGCTATCTAGCCATCTATCTGTTTAGTTTTTATATCTCGCAGGTATCTAAGAGCTGTTATAACAGTTGATATTGTTATCCCACCGCGTGGTATTCCATTTATCGACCTCGGAAGGATGAAAGGCTGGGTTGCCAAGTCCTTTGTTAATGTTTCACATTAAGCAATTTATTTATTGTTTAGGTGTTTTCTTATAATTTACATTCCCAAAGAAGAGTGTCATTTCTGTAGCACACGGGAATGAAAACATTTACATTACTTCTCTATTCTTATCTATTGATTATGAATCTTGTTACTACATAAACTGTTGAAAGTATTTTCTTACTTTCGACTCCTGTTTAATTCTGCAAAATGATGCAAGCTCTGAATCTCATTCAGTAAATTCTCAAAACATGTTGCTGGCATATCACATCTTTTGGTCAAAAGAATAGCGCACTCTATTCTGAAAGGGTATTTGAAAATGAGCATCAGAGATGCTTGAGACTCTTACGTTTGATAAAACCTTATTTTTCAGAATCTAACTGTGAAACTCTTGTCAGAGCTATGGTCACGCCCAGAATAGACTAGTGTAGCGCCCCCCCATCTTGGTGCTAACAAAGGTAGTCTAGGCACACTCCAAGGTCTGCAAAATGACGCATTCCGTCTGATAAAAATGTGTATAGGCGGGGAGCCTATTTCGAAGCATAGGAGAAGTCTCCACTGGCTCCCGGTGAAGGCCAGGATTCAGTTTAAGGCCCTAACTATTGTACACAGGTGCTGTATGGACAAGCGCCTAGGTATTTGAAAAACTGTATGAAAGTACATTCTGCAAAAAGAGCCACTAGACGTAGTGAGGAGGTACGTATGATTGTGCCAGCGAGTAAACGTGTGAGAGGAGCTGGAAGATCCTTTCCGGTGCAGGCTTTTATGGCTTGGAACCAACTTCCGAAATACAGAAACAAATTTGTAAAATTTTAAGAAAACGTTTCAAAACTCTTCTTTTTGAATAATCTGTAATTTAGTTTCTTCTTTCTCTGCGCCCTGATACCTTTGGGCTCTGGCGCAATATAAACTGACAAATAAATAAATAAATGAATAAATAAATCCACTTTCACCCTCATTGCTCATTTATTGCAACTCAGAGGGCGTTATTCCATATTTCATATATTTGCATACTATATTCAACAAAGTGATGTGCTTTTAAATGCACAGAAAACATACATTTAGCGTCGGGACTGAAGAAGTGGGTTCTTCTTTCTTATAAAGTCACAGTGTCAAAAGGGATTGGTCCAAAGAAAACCTGCTGTAAGAGGCCTAATCTATGCTGTGCTCTTGTAACAAGTGCCCTCTTCCTTCTGACATCATACCCAGAGTACCTTGTTCTGCAGGAAATGATGGGTCAGGAAACCAAAATGGTAGAACCCCTCTTTCATACCTCCCTCTCCTCTTTGGCTCTCTAACTCCGCCCCTTTCCCATGTCAGATGACTTGAAATGGACTTGAGTGGTCAGCACCCTGATGTGAGTATGGCTTTGTTATATCAGTGCTGCCTTTGAAGCACTGACTCGCTGGAAATCTCATGCAAGAGTTCCGGTGCCCTCTGAGAAAAATGGTGCCATTTCTGCAGCCGAGGTAACATCAATGCCGGGCAGCTAATACACATTGCCCTGTCATAGATGAGTCCTGCTCACAAACCTGACACTAGAATGATTTCAATTGTCTGCGGCTATGTGAGTATGACCCTAGCACCACTATACCAGAACCTGGCATGGCTTAAAGTTTAATACGCCACCAGGCAGACTAGTTTACTTAATTATTATAATTTGCAACAGTGTTGCAGATAGTTAAATGCCCATCTCTGCCTGCTGATCCTTTATGTTCCACCATGTGTCAGGAATGCACATGCAATCTTTGAACCTGTCCGGAGCCACTGCGGAACTGGTGCTGAGGGTGATAATAGACTACACATGTTTGCACATACATTTTGGCATGCAGCATTTATGAAAGGGCGGCCTGATTAGTGTACCGCTGTTCCATTTCATTTAATCTGGAGATATTTCAATCTTAACAGATGGTATTCTATCATAGAAAGAAAGTGAAATTCCCTGGATTGGACCCCTTACAGCAGGATTGGTTTGGCACAATCCCCTTTAATTTTGGTTTTTTAACTTGAGTTTTATTGATGATTTTGCAATTTTAACAATTAAGAGCTCATTAATACACAACAATAAAGTCTCACAGCAACCCCCCACCCCCACAGTTACATAAAGAAAACAAAAGAAATAAAAAAGGTGACCACCAAAGCATGGTATCAAAATGAACAATGGCATGGCACTATAAGGAGCAGATCGCTGTCAAGTTCAAACTAATTTGGTCCTCCCATCCCCCAATCTGTGTTACAGTTAAGAGTACGGTTTATAGTCATTCCATCAACAGCCAAAGCATCTAATGCCATACCATCTAAAAAAAGCATCTAAAAAAATGAATCTAATGCATTTTCTTTAAGGGGTGGCCCCCCTGAACCCTCCTTTTTTTAACCTTTAAAACCCATTTTATATTAAACTAAACCCTTTACCATCTAAAAAAATGCATTAGATGCTTTTTTTAGATACTTTTTTTGGTTGGTATGGCTGTCGATTCTTTGGTTGTCGGTGCAATGACCTGACACCAAGGGTACTCCCTCCTCTTCATACTTTACATCAGATGAGTGTTATTGTATCTCGCTAATTATTACTTTAATTTAAAAAAACGTTCCTGCCCATCTCCCCCATTCCTCCTGACCAGCCACCAGTGGGTGGCCCATCTTCCCTGGACTCCTGCTCCTTCATTCTTCTACTCACTCTGGTCACCCGGTCTGGGCTCTCCCCCTTCTCCTTCATCTGAAGTCAGAAACCTTACAGTCATCTTCGACTCCTTTGTTTCCTTCCTCCCCCAAATCCAGGACCTTGCCAAGAAGGCCCACTTTCCGCTCCACCTCCTCAAGGGAATCCTTACTTTCCTCACTTTCCCACAGATGCTCAATGTCTCTAGAGCTCTGGTACTCTCTAGGCGGGACTAGCAAAAGCCTCTTCCTTAATCTACCCTCTTCCTCTCTACGTCCCCTGCACCTCATCCAGAATAGGGCTGTGAGACTTATCCTTGGCCTCAAGCCCAGGAATCGCATCTCTCTAGCCCTAAAATCTCTCCACTGGCTCCCCGGTTGCTACAAGGATCACATTGAAATCTCTCTGCATCATCCATAAGGCTGTCTGGGACCATGCTATCTACAACTGGCTCTCACTAAGTACTCTCCTTCCAGATCATTACGCTCCTCCGGTGCCAACTCGCTGCGTGTCAAGCGCTACTCTAAACAGGGACCTGGCGGCCAATATCTTTCCTCAGCTGGCTCCCTTCTCTGGAACAGCCTCCCCCTTCCTCTCTGTCTTGAGCCGAATCTCTTCAAATTCCAGAAGCTACTCAAGACTTTCCTTTTCACCTCCTCCTTCGCCCTCTCCCTCTCTTGCTAAACCCTTCAGACACTGAGATTGGTGACCAGGACCCCTATGTGTCCTTCTGGGTCCTTGCCTTACAGAGCCCCCCCCAATCACCTTCTCCTTCTCCCTCCCTTGCTAAACCCCACAGTCACTGAGAATGCTGACCAGGGCCCTTATGTGTCCTTCTGGGTCATTGCCCCCCTAATTGCCTTCAGCCTCCGTCCACTCCCGGCACTTGCCTTTGGGCACCCACTGACCTGTGGTGTCCCACAGGCCTGCACTTAGTATATTGGCATTTGACGACACTTACCGAGTGATCTCTGCCAGCATTTAACAGCTGCTTGCAACTGACTCCCTAGCACTTCCCTCTGTGGAACTGCACTCCCTAGCACTCCCTAGCACTTACCCCCCTCCGTCATCCCTTCTCTCTCTCTGCACTTACACTTTCTGAACGCTCCCACGGCCTAGTGGCACCGCCTCTTTCTTTCTCTTCATTGATTTATATCTGTCTTTCGATCCCATGTTCTCTCCCTGTTGACCTGTGGGCGCTTTGAAACACAGTTAACTTGATGTATAAGTGCCTTACTAATGCGCAATAAATAACTAAACAAATTAATTAATTAACTCATCTCCTGTGGTGTCTAGTTCCCACTTTCTAATCAATTGGGCCCATTCTCCCTGAAAGAACCCCATCTGACCGTTAACTATGGCTGTGAGTTTTTACATTATAATAATGTCACGAAGTTTGAGCTCCCACTCTTCCCTCGCAGGAATTTCCAGTGCTTCCATTTCTGGGTTACTGGTATTCTACCTGCCCTCAGCATTGCCCTACATATCCTTGGGAGTATGAAATTCCCCCCCCTGGCCATTGGGGGGATGCCAAGGGTCCCTTGCTAGTTCATCCCCCGTTAGATCTTTGATCCAGCTTAAGAGTTCTGTCCAGTAGGTCTGTCTTTTCGGGCAGTGCCACCACATATGGAATTGAGAATCAATTGGACCACATGCCCTTGGACACAATGGGATGTGCCTTGAAACATTTTAGAAAGTTTGAGAGGGTCTCTATGCCAAGCATGTAGCATTTTAAAATGGTGTCCGATAACTGCTGTGAATAGATTGCCACGGAAGGTTCCGGTGACCTTTTGACTTTATAAACCCATTTTTATTTGATCCATCTTTGCCCTTTCAAAACAAGAAGCAGAATTCACTGGACCTCTGTGGGGAATACCGTCTGTTCCACACTCCTCGGCTAGAAAGGTGAAGACAGTAGGCAAGCTCTGTTCCAGGACCATCTGTAGGGAACACTAGGGGTGACCTGCACTAGACCAAGGCATCTCTGCATGTGGCACTGGAACCAGGGTCCTGCTCACGACAGGGTAAGGCGCCAGCAACTTCCTGGAGTAGAAGCACAGATCTAAAAGACTCGCCTTATCATGGAGCCTCCAAGTAACCCAGGAGTCCAGAAGCAGACCAGACCCTGTTTCATGGCCTTGAGATGTCCGCAAGCCCTCTCAACACAGCATGATATACTTCGGGCCACCACCGGTCCTGCAGTGTTGCCTTGGCCAGTCTATGAACCTTCCAAGCCACCCAGACGCCAGCTCGACCCTTTGCCGTGGACTGCATCGATCTACCTATTTGCAGTTTCGACTCTGTGGAGGCATTTGGTTCACACACTGACTCGACCTGCTGGAAGCCACGGACTCGCCTGCCTGGAATGCAGACTCAACCAAGCTGAACTGTGGAAGCCATTGACTCGAACGCCGGGAACTCCAACTCGTTCCAGCGGGAGCCTGCACTTCGTATCAACTGGACGCCGCCTCATGAGTAGGAGTGCACGATTGTCTTGGGGGAACCACAGTGGAAGTGCATTGATGCCTTTGTTGAAGAGGCACCCCATCGCCCTCCTGGTCCATTTAAGTACCATACTGACTTTTCCCCCATCCCTTCTATGCCTTTCACAGATGTATCTTTGACCAATGGGCGTATGTAAGTCTCTTGCATGACCAGCCCTGCTTAGCACCAAAGGATGCCCACCTTTCAGGCTACGCCGGTCTCACCATCATGATTGGGGTCATTACTGCTTTGGTAGAAGTGAGGGGCTGAGTAAGCGGTTTAGCCACTGCTCATCCCTGTACTCCTGCAGAGCAATATTGATACTGTCACACTCTCTCTCTCCCTTTCCCTTCTTACTCCTTTCTTTCTCCCTCTCTTTCCATTTCTTGTTCTTGCTTTCACTTTCTTTCTCTCTCTCTCTTTCACTTTCTGTTTCTCTCTCACTTTCTCCATCGCTCTCACTTTACTCCTCCTCTTACTCTTATCCTATACTTCATTCTCTCTGTCTTTCTCTTTCCATTCCTCCCTCTCTCTACATTTCTTTCGGTCCCTTCCTCTCTATCGCTCTTTCCTTCCTTCATCCACCTCTCTTTCTTTCTCTAGCTCTCATTTACCGTCTCTCTCTTACTCTGTTTCTTTGTTCCATTCTTACTTTCTTTCACTTTCTGTTTCTTTGCTCTTGCCGCATCCAACACGCACGGGTCACAACACACGCCCCCTTATGCTAATCAACGCTCCCTCAGCAGTCACTCACGCTGCAGAGACTGATGACCTCATCTCGTAAAATAACCTCTCCTGCCTCTTCATCATCGAAAAATGGTTTATCCCATCCACCCCCGCCCCTTGTTTTCAATGTCCTCTTACCCATAGGCGACTTCAAGGGCCACCTGGCGGACTGGCATTTGGGCACATGTACCACATTCCTAAACCTGGGCTGCAAAGAGGCTGAAGTCTTCTTAACAGAGCCGGGCATTGACTCGCGCTTCATCCTGGAATGGTGCCCGTCTAGGAAAAGGCTATGCAGGCACAGAGGCACTATATACAAACTCTACATGATTTGGTAAAACCAGGAAGAGGTTTGCAGCCCTTCACATGATCACAATGTCTTGTTTTGTTTTCCAGTAATGGCTCTGGTCTTGAGCACCTCACTCTACCTCACCCATCCAGTCTGACTTCCTTCAGTACCCCTCCCCCTTCACATGTCTTTCACTACCACCCGAGACATCTCGTCCACCCTTCCCCCTCCACTCCTCCACTCCTTCTCACTGTTCTTTAAGTGTTAAGGTTTCTTTTAAGGTTTCTGTTGTTTTTATTGCTTGGAGTACATGTGTTGCAAAGGTTGGCAAACACACTCGTCATAACGATCATTAAATCGTGTTGAAAAAGAGAAACACGGATAGATTCACAAATTAGGCCTTGCGTCTGGGCATGCATACATGGGATGCACATTTCATGCATGGCCCCAGTCACCTCTGCAAGTTAAGGGCATGCAGCTGGCATGGGTTGTGCATTTCTTGCATTGCCCCAGTCAAGTCTGCGAGTTAGGACACGCACATGGGCATGCATGCCCCAGTCGTCTCCGCAAATTAGGCCATGCGCGTGGGCATGCAAGCCTGGGATGCACGTTTCATGCATTTCCCCAGTCACTTTTGCAAATTAAGGGCATGCAGGTAGGCATGCAGGCATGCATACAGGCCTGGGATGCACATTTCATGAATGCCCCAGTCGCCTCCGCAAATTAGGCCATGTGCGTGGGCATGCAAGCATGGGATGCACGTTTCATGCATTTCCCCAGTCACCTTTGCAAATTAAGGGCATGTATGCCTGGGATGCACATTTCATGCATTACCCCAGTCGCCTCCATGAATTAGGCAAAGCGCATGGGCATGCAGGCACGGGATGCACATTTCATGCATTACCCCAGTTGGCAAACACACTCGTCATAACGATCATTAAATCGAGTTGAAAAAGAGAAACACGGATAGATTCACAAATTAGGCCCTGCGTCTGGGCATGCAGGCATGGGATGCACATTTCATGCATGGCCCCAGTCACCTCTGCAAGTTAAGGGCATGCAGCTGGCATGCAGGCATGGGTTGTGCATTTCTTGCATTGCCCCAGTGAAGTCTGCGAGTTAGGACACGCACATGGGCATGCAGGCCTGGGATGCACATTGCATGCATGCCCCAGTCGTCTCCGCAAATTAGGCCATGCGCGTGGGCATGCAAGCCTGGGATGCATGTTTCATGCATTTCCCCAGTCACTTTTGCAAATTAAGGGCATGCAGGTAGGCATGCAGGCATGCATACAGGCCTGGGATGCACATTTCATGAATGCCCCAGTCGCCTCCGCAAATTAGGCCATGTGCGTGGGCATGCAAGCATGGGATGCACGTTTCATGCATTTCCCCAGTCACCTTTGCAAATTAAGGGCATGTATGCCTGGGATGCACATTTCATGCATTACCCCAGTCGCCTCCATGAATTAGGCAATGCGCGTGGGCATGCAGGCATGGGATGCACATTTCATGCATTAGCCCAGTCGCCTCCATGAATAAGGCCGTGCGGTGGGCATGCAGGCATGGGATGCACATTTCGTGCATTGCCCCAGTCATCTCCACAAATTAAGCCATGCGCGTGGGCATGCAAGCATGGGATGCATGTTTCATGCATTTCCCAGTCTCCTCTTCATGTTAAAGGCATACAGGTAGGCATGCAGGCCTGGGATGCACATTTCATGCATTGCCCGAGTCGCCTGTGCGAATTAGGACATGCATGAGGGCATGCAGGCATGGGATGCACATTTCATGCATTAGCCCATTCGCCTCCATGAATAAGGCCGTGCAGTGGGCATGCAGGCGTGGGATGCACATTTCATGCATTGCCCCAGTCATCTCCGCGAATGAGGCCATGCGCGTGGGCATGCAGGCATGGGATGCACATTTCATGCATTGCCCCAGTCGCCTCTTCAAGTTAAAGGCATACAGGTAGGCATGCAGGCCTGGAATGCACATTGCATGCATGCCCCAGTCGCCTCCATGAATAAGGCCATGCGCGTGGGAATGCAGGCATGGGATGCACATTTCATGCATTGCCCCAGTCGCCTGTGAGAATTAGGACATGCACGAGGGCATGCAGGCATGGAATACACATTTCATGCATGGCCACAATCACCTCTGCAAGTCAAGGGCATGCATGTGGGCATTCAGGCCTCGCATGCACATTTCATGCATTACCCCAGTTGCCTGCGCGAATTAGGCCATGCATGTGGGAATGCAGGCATGGGATGCAGATTTCATGCATGGAACCAGTCACCTATGCAAGTTAAGGGAATGCAGGTGGGCATTCAGGCCTCGCATGCACTTTTCATGCATTACCCCAGTTGCCTACACGAATTAGGCCATGCGTGTGGGAATGCAGGCATGGGATGCAGATTTCATGCATGGACCCAGTCACGTCCATGAATAAAGCCGTGCGGTGGGCATGCAGGCATGGGATGCACATTTCATGCATTGCCCCAGTCATCTCCACAAATTAGGCCATGCACGTGGGCATGCAGGCATGGGATGCACATTTCATGCATTGCCCCAGTCGCCTCCGCAAATTAGGTTATGCGTGTGGGCATGCAAGCATGGGATGCATGTTTCATGTATTTCCCCAGTCACCTCTTCAAGTTAAAGGCATACATGTAGGCATGCAGGCCTGGGATGCACATTTCATGCATTGCCCCAGTTGCCTGTGTGAATTAGGACATGCATGAGGGCATGCAGGCATGGGATGCACATTTCATGCATTACCCCAGTCGCCTCCATTAATAAGGCCATGCAGTGGGCATGCAGGCGTGGGATGCACATTTCATGCATTACCCCAGTCATCTCCGCGAATTAGGCCATGCGCGTGGGCATGCAGGCATGGGATGCACATTTCATGCATTGCCCCAGTCGCCTCTTCAAGTTAAAGGCAAACAGGTAGGCATGCAGGCCTAGGATGCACATTGCATGCATGCCCCAGTCGCCTCCATGAATAAGGCCATGCGCGTGGGCATGCAGGCATGGGATGCATATTTCATGCATTGCCCCAGTCGCCTGTGCGAATTAGGACATGCATGAGGGCATGCAGGCATGGGATACACATTTCATGCATGGCCCCAATCACCTCTGCAAGTTAAGGGCATGCATGTGGGCATTCAGGCCTTGCATGCACATTTCATGCATTACCCCATTTGCCGGCACGAATTAGGCCATGCGTGTGGGAATGCAGGCATGGGATGCAGATTTCATGCATGGAACCAGTCACCTATGCAAGTTAAGGGAATGCAGGTGGGCATTCAGGACTCGCATGCACTTTTCATGCATTACCCCAGTTGCCTGCGCGAATTAGGCCATGCATGTGGGAATGCAGGCATGGGATGCAGATTTCATGCATGGACCCAGTCACCTCCATGAATAAAGCCGTGCGGTGGGCATGCAGGCATGGGATGCAAATTTCATGCATGGACCCAGTCACCTATGCAAGTTAAGGGCATGCAGGTGGCATGCAGGCATGGGTTGTGCATTTCTTGCATTGCGCCAGTCAAGTCTGCGAATTAGGACATGCACATGGGCATGCAGGCCTGGGATGCACATTTCATGCATTGTCCCAGTCACTTCTACAAGTTAAGGGCATGCAGGTGGGCATGCAGGCATGGGATGCACATTTCATGCATTGCCCCAGTCAACTCTACAAGTTAAGGGCATGCAGGCGGGCATTCAGGCCTTGCATGCACATTTCATGCATTACCCCAGTTGCCTGCACGAATTTGGCCATGCGTGTGGGAATGCAGGCATGGGATGCAGATTTCATGCATGGACCCAGTCACCTATGCAAGTTAAGGGCATGCAGGTGGCATGCAGGCATGGGTTGTGCATTTCTTGCATTGCGTCAGTCAAGTCTGCGAATTAGGACATGCACATGGGCATGCAGGCCTGGGATGCACATTTCATGCATTGTCCCAGTCACCTCTACAAGTTAAAGGCATGCAGGTGGGCATGCAGGCATGGGATGCACATTTCATGCATTGCCCCACTCACCTCTACAAGTTAAGGGCAAACAGGCGGGCATTCAGGCCTCGCATGCACATTTCATGCATTACCCCAGTTGCCTGCGCGAATTTGGCCATGCGTGTGGGAATGCAGGCAAGGGATGCAGATTTCATGCATGGACCCAGTCACCTATGCAAATTAAGGGCATGCAGGTGGCATGCAGGCATGGGTTGTGCATTTCTTGCATTTCGCCAGTCAAGTCTGCGAATTAGGACATGCACATGGGCATGCAGGCCTGGGATGCACATTGCATGCATGCCCCAGTCGTCTCCGCAAATTAGGCCATGCGTGTGGGAATGCAGGCATGGGATGCAGATTTCATGCATGGACCCCATCACCTATGCAAGTTAAGGGCATGAAGGTGGCATGCAGGCATGGGTTGTGCATTTCTTGCATTGCCCCAGTCAAGTCTGCGAGTTAGGACACGCACATGGGCATGCAGGCCTGGGATGCACATTGCATGCATGCCCCAGTCATCTCCGCGAATTAGGACATGCACATGGGCATGCAGGCCTGGGATGCACATTTCATGCATTGTCCCAGTCACCTCTGCAAGTTAAGTGCATGCAGGTGGGCATACAGGCATGGGCTGCACATTTGCAGTTGTGCTCATGCATTACCAGACCTCTCAATCTATTGGCTCTTCACAGCGAATGAAATCAGGTGTGTTTAGTGGGTGTCCCCATTGAAGTCCATGGGAACTATTGTATTTGTATACTATTGGTAAGGGGTTTCCTTGGCGAATGAGTCCATTGTAGTCGATGGAAAACAAGTGGTGTGTTGGACATGTGAAAATGTGTCTGAGGCAGTTGGCAGCATCCCTTGTGAGTTGTGAGTTATGTGTTACTGTACCTGCCTGTTTAAATTAAGGCCAACTGTTGCCAATGGAGTTGCACTGCTTTGTAGGGTAGCCTACAGATTTTGCAATGGGCTGCTGCACCTGTACAGCCTGAAAGGCTGGGGTAAGGTCAGCCACTGATCAAGCTCCCACCTGACAATCTGACAATATTAGAGATGGCCAAACATATAAGTGACTCTACCCCAGCCCTGATGATCTTATTGAGTGAGATAAATTCGACCAACCGCACGATGGGTGTGCGCCCACCTCAGCTTTTTGGAAATGTTATTTTAAATTGATGGTAGATCAACCACTGAAAAATGTGTGCGGCTAATCCGCACACTTTTTCCTATGCTGCACGACATACACATAGACCTGTGTACTCTGGGTGGACACAACCTACAAGCGCAATCCTTTGTGTTATATTTCGTTGACAGGTGGAGTATATGATGCATCTTCGGAAGGGACTCAAACCTTCCCCCTGCCATGGCTAGCCTAATTAACTATCAAAGGCTCCATGGATCCGCACTGTCAGTTTTTTTGCTCTCTGCAGATGGTGGCATCAATTAACATAATTAACATACTAATCGAGTATACTTCAAACAGGCCCGCATGGGGCCTGGCTGCAGAGGCTAAGACAAAGGAGACAGGAAACCCCAACATACATTTGATATGCACTGTGTCAACCTGAACCTAGCTCCCCCTGATCAAGGGCAGTGACCGGTCATAACTGGAACCATGTTTTTACAGTAGTCATCCCTGCAGGGGGACCCCATTCAGAAGGTGCAAGTATGTGGATTGATGGAGACAGGAAGTCTGTTCTTGCCGCAGCTTCAAGGGTGACCTACCGCTTTAATCAGGAACCACAGAGAGCTGAATTAGCCAGTGAGACCCTTTAATTCAAAACAGACAGGACGATGGGTGGGACCTAGTATTACATGTTTTCACCCTTTACCTTTTCTGTTGCAAATCGCTCTGGATATGTCCTCAGGCATACAGGTGATTGTTGGAGGGGACCCAGGATTGGTTCATTAAGGTAGGCTTATCCTACACCAATCACTGTGGCCCATTTAGGTTTGAAAGAGGGCTGAGCCCCTCTTCTGGGCAGATCATTTGAAGACTTTGATAGGAGTAATAAGAAGAACTCATTTGGACCCTGGCTAAAGGTACAGTCTGCTTTACAGCTTCCGCCAGTGAAGGAAGGCCAGGAATTCCAAAGAGGGAAGCAAGATCCATCCCCTAAACATCTCCCAGTGAACAGAGGGAGATACTGAATCCAGTGGACCCTCCAGCAGCTTCAGAACCCGTACCCAGCCAGCACACAGTGTGTCCTGCTAGGCTCAACAGAAAGCTTCCTAGGTGGGAAGTGCCACAGAGTCTCTGAACCAAACCAAAGAAATGGCTGTTGCCTGCAATACTCTCCTCAGCGTTGTGCCGTCTGCCTTGAAGGATGACACAAGCCCAAATGACGAAGCTAGGAGGAGTGCATCGACAAGCATCCACCGATGCCTGCCTTAAAGGACCATTTCAAGGCAGTCGAGTACCTCGAGCTGCAACCGACTGCCCTGCTGGCTTGTTATGCCACAGTCGCTCACTCCGTCTGAGATGCCACCAGTGCTTTAGACCCACCCACCAGCACTGAGACAATGATTCCTGAAACAGAGTCGCTGTGTAGGCAGCCTGCAGCCATTTGCCCAGCCTCACTCGCCGAACTGCCTGACGCCTGATACCCGCAGCTGTCTCCCATCTTGAACTCTGTTGAAGAAGCTACAAAGCGCCCTGAAATGGATTTTACACTGCAGAGCACCAGGAACTTCTACAAGCACAAGATACATTGTGGTTCTGTCCCCCTGGTCCTTTTCCGAAGGTCCCTAGTGACATTCTATAACCAATTGTTCCCCTTGTGCTGAAGAAACGTATCCTTGAACTGTCATGGTTATTAACCATACCGTCTACCCTCCTGTCAGTATCCAGAGTGCGTCGCTTTTCCTTCTTTGAAACTGTCAGTCCTCTGCCTTCCTTTATAGGGTGTGAAGGCACCCACTCATAAACGTGTCCCAATAATAATGCAAAATAAGATACCACACCCCGTCAGGGAATAAGACCATGAGATAGGTTGCAAGGAGAGCGCTCTGCCAAAGATTAGACAGGCAGCACATTACAAAAGGACTAAGCGTCATCAGTGATGTAATACATAGGGTCCAGTTTTGACAGGGTTGATTGGTTGAAGACATATACTAAGCCCTGCTTCATTGGGGAAGCCAGAACATCATTGGTCCCGGCTTCCCAGTCGATCTTGGTTCATGTGGGTCAGCTGGGCTCATCTCTGTGGTGAAGGTCAGGGCAAACAGGTGACACATTAGTAACTATCTAGGCTAGAACACAGGAACTGATAACGCAAGAATAATGGCGGACACCTGATCATTGCATGAATGGGGGTACTGAGAGAAAAAAAGGAATAATATATTGGCATGCCGACCTCCACATTAAGGGCTTCTTTGATACTGCAGATCCCGCTCCCAGGTGTCTCTCCTGGGGGTTTGATCTATTGTCGATGTTCCCTGGTGCCCCATGATACGAGTAGACGTGTGTTGCTTTTGGGGGCATATACTGCTGCACAGGATTAGATCTGGGGTGGGTGTTTTGGAATGGTCAAGGTGAGGGTGTCAGATGTGTATCAGCACGAGAGGGATTGGTGGGTTGGAGCTGGTGGGCCCTGGCCTGGCAGTGTGGCGGTTGAGAGGGCACGGACCGTTTAGTGGAGATGGATGGGCACTTGTGCTGGGGCCTGTCTCTCTCTCATGCTCTTCGAAGAGCACATTCTTCGGGAAAGATACTAAACATTCACAACATTAAACGATTGGACTTCCATGAGAAAAAGGCTCGTGTGGAGGTGGCCTTGGGTGGTGATGGCTTAGTCCCACTGTGTGAAATGCTGGGGATGGGAAAGCTGTGATTTTACAGAGGGATTGTTTTTGGGCCTAGTAAAAGATGGCGTCTGGTCTGGTACAGAATGGTTTCTCATTGCAGGGACATAGGCTATGTTATTTGTGTAATTCTTTATGTTCTATCGTGCGGGTATGTACTGTGGTGGTGGGTGTGTCCCCTCCATGGCTTACACATAGTTTATTTACCTCGGCTGCAGTGAGGGGGTGGGATAGGACCATCACCTTCCCAACATTTGGGTTGTATTTTATAGTGTTGCTAGAACTGTCTGTAAAGTCGATATTTTTGATACACCTTTGACTATACAGACATATTTGGCTCTCCGTCTAATTGCAAAGGCGATACTTGCCCAGCACAACTAATAAAGGACACTGCCAGAGAACTATCCCCTTTCATCACTAAACTGATCAACGCCTCCTTTGCTACAGGCTCTATCCCAGCTCACCTTAAACAATCCTGGGTACTCCCTCTACTCAAGAAGCAAACACTAGATCCCCTCATCCCCACTAATTACTGCCCCATTACTAGGGTGCCATTTTTACTAAGCAGCATATACTCAAATTCAAAAACACATTGAATCGCACAAAATTGTTAGGTAATAGACAATCTCGTTTCTGCCAGTTACATAGAACGGAAACAGCTCTAATTGACTTAAAATCCCAAATAGATGAGCTGTGAGACAGAGGAAGGACAGTACTTCTGCTCTTACTCGATCTCTCAGCTGCATGTGACCTGGTTGACCGCAAGGTCCTCTGCAGACACCTCGACTCTGCTGCCCATTTTTCCCCTGAGGCTATCAGATGGATTGAATCCTTCCTGAGTGAGAGAACTATGAGAGTCTTCTCCCCTTCGGCAGCTGCTGACCCGACCCCCATCCTGTGCGGTGTTCCTTAGGGCTCATGTGTCTCGCCAACTCTCTATAACATCTTCACCAAACCCTTGTTGGATGATCTGGGCCTTCTGGGTGTCACCTACACAAATTATGCTGATGACACTCAGATTCTCCTCCCGCTTTCTGGGGATCATAGTAAGGACTAGGAGCTGGTGAACAAGATATACCTTGTCATCCATGCATGGATGGCCACTCATAGCCTATGTTTAAACGACAACAAGACCGAGTTGATAATCCTTGGTACACAGGCTAATATCAGAAAACTAGGCAAGGAGTTTTCCTCCTTTAACATTGACGGTAATACCATCAAAGTCTCCAAGGAAATAAAAACCCTTGGTTTCTACTTGGATTCTACATTATCTTTTGACAAACAGTTAAAGTTTTTAACGTCATAGACAGCTTACACCTGTAAGTTGGTAAGAGCAGGTAAGCCATTCCTCTCAGATGATAGCTGTCTGATCTTGGCTAGAGCCTTAATACTCTCTAGAATTGACTATTGTAATGCCTTATATTGTGGTGCCAACAAAACTACTATCCGAAAGATTCAGATATTACAAAACAATGCCTTAAGAGCAGCCCTAGGCATAAACAAAAGAACTCATATCTCCTCCATCAGACGCCAACATAAATGGCTGTCTATGAGTAACAAAATACAGCTTAAGACACTGTCTGAATCAAAAAACTCTCAACAACGCTGCCCCTAGCTACCTGACAGATAAACTCCAGAGAAGAACTTCTTCTAGACCTACTAGTGCCGACAACACTAACTGCCTGGCTATACCTAGATATAACCTCACCACTATTGGTGGTAATAGCTTCCCTGTAAAGGCAGCAAAAACCTGGAACTCACTTCCACAAGACTTGCGAACTGAACAACCATACCTGCTCTTTAGGAAAAATGTCATAAAACACATTATCGTGTCTGACCCATAATCTCCTAACGCTTCTGTCCATGCGGATTTAATTATTTTTCCCTCTCATCCCCTCTCTGTCCAAACAAAGTAGCCCCTGCCACCACCTGTAACGCAAGTGGAATCTTGCTCACCTACAAATCTGAGTATCCTAAGGAGTACTACCTCCATCATTTGCATATTTGACCATTGCATATTGCTGTAATCTTAGTTAGCACACTCTTACAGCCCCATAGAGTGCAGTCTTATGCAACTTGTATACTTGTTCATGATTTATTACTGTAGTCTATAGATGTTATATTTTTACTTAGTTTTGTGCCTGTAAATACTGAAGCCTTTGCATTATTTTTGTACAAACCTGTTTACTGCATAACTATGTAGGCCTTGCATTGTTTTTCTGTAGCGCCCTATTACCTCCGGGTCTGCTGCGTATAATAAGTGAATAAACAAACAAAACAAACAAAACAGTCCCTTTCATCAATGGGTAATAATTGTATTTTCTGTCCTGAAACCAAGTATCCTGGAACTATTGCGATTAATTACTTTATTGACTACCCTCCTGTCCGTATCCAGAGTGCATCCCTTTTCCTTCTTGATACTGTCTGTCCTCTGCATTCCTTTACAGGGTGGGTTGTATTTTGTAGTGTTGCCAGAATTGTCTGTTGAATAATAATGAAGTAGATATTTTTATACAACATTGACTGGACAGTCCCTTTTATCATTGGGTAATAATTTATTTTCCCTGTGTTGCAACTAACCAGCGATCCACAACCTTGCAGAGATAAGCCTGCCATTCCATCCACATTACCAAAATTGGACAAGGAGGTTTATAATTTGCTTGTGTTTCCAGTCTGTTTGGATACCTTCTGGTGTACTAGAGGTGTGGGGCTGATTGGTGGTTTAGCAACCAATAGTCATCCCTGGACCACTGGTGCCCCGGAAGTTGATTCGTCACAGTGAGGTACCGGACTGTCAGTCAATATTCCAACTGACCTATTGTCCAGTCCACCCTTGAACATTTCTGAGAACAAATTCTCCCAGCTTCACAACACGTCGGCTGGGATTGAATACTGAGTGTAAAATCCATGTCTTTGGCAAAATATCCCGCTGCCACGAGAATACACGAGTCAATTATGCATTTGCAGCCTCAGGTGTGAGATGTGAGATGCCTCCTGACATTGTGAGCGGATTTGTGAAAATTGCCAATCCTGTAGCATTTCCGATCAGTATCGGGGAGTCCGAGGCAGTGCCCTGATCCGTTCTGTCTATTGTGTATCAGATTGCGCGCGCTTAAAGCCAATGAGCTTGTGGGATTACATTCCATTTGAACTTCTGGCTAGAAGGCATCTTACCTTCTTCTAACTTTGATTCTCTTTTCTCATTTCCCCTCCTGCGGCCCCCACCGCCTCGCTTCTCGTCACCGTCATGTGTGTCGCGCATGGAAAGGAACCTGTTGGACATGGACACCTTTTCAAAGTCGGACCCTGGTATGTGACCTTTTCATTCAGTAGCTTGTTTGAAAACTAGAAGTTCATAAATACGTTGATAGTTTGTCATGGAATTATATTAAACTCTCTATATTTGAAACATTCTTACAGCAATATGGTATGTTCAGGGAGTTGCGAGGACTTCCCTCTTTGCAGGTATGAGATGAGATTTAAACACCAAAGGTTAACTAGTGCACAGGAGAGAGAGTGGGCTGTCATAAGGACATTTAAACACCCCAGGGTCATGAAAAGTAAGTGGGGGAGCTATGAGGGGCATGTAAATACCATAGGGTAAATACCACACAATACCAAATAGAGCAAAATGGGATACTAATTGGTATGTGAGAGGCATTTAAATACCTCATTTGTAAAAATATAGTATAAGAGAGAGAGAGGAGATATGCAAGGGATATTTAAATACCACATGGGTAAATACAGAACATGGGCGAGAGTGGGCGATCATAAGACCCTTCAAATACCCGAGGGTTATAGAGTAAACCGGATGAGGACGGCTATGAGAGAGCCGCTTAAATACCTTAGTGGTATGAATATCGTTGTGGAGGGAGTTGTAGGGAGGTGCTATGAAAGGGGTATGTTAATACCACAGAGTAAATATTGCATGGCTGGAGTGTAGGCTATTATAATGTCATTTAAACAACCCGGGGATATAAAGTGACAGGGTTTCAGGACAGGTAAAAGATTGATATTATAACATGTTAGTAAAGTAGTCTGCAACTTCCATCCCTGTTTTGGACTACAACTCCCATGAGACCTCTATATTGCAAATGCAGGATAGGGCTGAGGGGGAAGTAGTCTAAAATATCTGGAGGGCACATGGCTGCAATCAAAAAAGTGATTGGTGGAAGGTTTTAAATTAATCTGAATCACTGGCATTGCTCTGGGCAACCTTCCACACCACAACATTTTAGCCCGTCTGCACCATTGCAAAAGGGGTCCCACCATATGCAAATCAGTCAGGAACTGCCACCAATGGGAGCAGCCCTGCCCCGAACTGCCATGCCAGGTTCCCTGTGCACAGAGACACAAGTAACCCCAGACATGTTTCAGCCTTGTTGGGCCTCATCAGTGAGGTGAAGCGTGGTTTCCTATGGTGCCGCAAGCACGGGACCCACGTCTGGGCATTCCCTCTCTCACGTAGGTAGACAAACTGAAACCGCAAAAGTGATGGGTAGACGTTTTGAATTAATCTGAACCACTGTCATTGCTCTGGGCAACCTTCCAAACGACTGTTTTTGAACCTGTCTGCACCATTGCAAAAGGAGTCCAGCCATATGCAAATCAGTCAGGTACCGCCCCCAATGAGAGCAGCCCTGCTCTAACTGCCAGGCCAGGTCCTCTCTGTACGCAAACACAAGCAACCCCAGATATGTTTCGGCCCTTTTGGGCCTCATCAGTGTGGTGCAGCTTGGTTCACTATGGCTCAGTGAGCAAGCGACTCAGGTATGGCCATACCCTCTCTCATATAGGGAGACAAACTGGAGCCAAAACAGTGATGGGTGGAAGGTTGTGCATTAATCTGATTGACTGGCATTGCTCTGGGAAACCGTCCACACCACCATTTTTTAGCCCGTCTGCATCATTGCACAAGGGGTCCAGATATATGCAAGTCAGTCAGAAACTGCCACCAATGGGAGCAGCCCTGCCTGAACTGCCAGGCGAGGTCCCCTCTGCACAGAAAGACAAGCAACCCCAGACATTTTTCGGCCTTGTTGGGCCTCATCAGTGAGGTGCAGCTTGGTTCCCTGTGGTTCAGAGAGGAAGGGACCTACGTCTGGGCATACTCTCTCTCACATAGGGAGACAAACTGAAACCAAAAAAGTGATGGGTGAAAGGTTTTTAATTATTTTGAACCACTGGCACTCCTCTAGGCAACCTTCCACAACACCGTTTATCAGCCTGCCTGTGCCATTGCAAAAGGGGTCTGGACATATGCAAATCAGTCAGGTACTGCCACCAATGGGAGCTGCACTTCCAGAAATGCCATCACCTCTTTTGTTTTGCTTTAGGCACCCTGATTGGGATTGGTTTTCCCAGATGAGGGTCCTGTGCCTGCTGGGCCTAGAAGTCCAAGCTATTCCTCACTGATGATGCCCAATGAGGCCGAAACATGTCTGGGGATGCTTTTGGTCTCATGCAGAAGGGATGTGACCAAGAAGTATGGGCTAGATTTATCCTTTGGGGGTGGTACCAAGCCTGATTTGCATATGGTCTTACCCCTTCTGCAATGGCTTGGCAGGCTGAGGAAGGATGGTCTGGAGGGTTGCCAAGAGCTGTGCCCATGGTTAAGATACATTCTAAACCTTCCAGCCATCACCTCTTTTGTTTTGCTTGAGTAAATGGTTGCAGACATCTGCCTTAGTGGTAGACATATAGATGGCGAGGGATACAGGGGATATCAGAGGGATATTTAAAAACCTCAGGTTGGAAACTAATGACGTTATTTGGACCTTTAAATCCCTCAGGGGTATAAGTACAGGAGAGGTCAAGTGTGGAGATATAGGGGGAGCATTTAAGTGCAATAATGTAAATACAGAAAAAGGGGGTTGTGATAGCGACATTTATATCCCAAAGCAAATACAGTACCGGAGGGGGATGAGATATTAGTCAGAGTAAACACAGTACTGGTGGGGGATGAGATATTACGGTAAAACCAGTACCTGTGGGGGATGAGAGATGTTATTGAGATATTTAAATGCCACATGGTAAACACAGTACCGGTGGGAGATGAGAGATATGGCTGAGATATTTAAGTGCCACGGTGCAGATACAATAAAGTTATTATTGAGACATTTAAATGCTACAGTGCAAATACAGTACAGGTGGTGGATGAGGTATTAGTCAGAGTACATAATGTACAGGTGGGGATGAGGTGTTAGTCACAGTAAATATAGTACAGGTGGGGGATGTGGTATTATTCAGGGTAAATACAGTAATGGTGGGGGATGAGGTATTAGTCAGGGTAAATGCAGTACCGGTGGGTCGATGAGAGATGTTATTGAGATATTTAAATACCACAGTGCAAACACAGTAGAGGTGGGGGATGAGATATAATTCAGGGTAAATACAGTACAGGTGGGGGATGAGATATTAGTCACGGTAAATATAGTACAGGTGGGGGATGTGGTATTATTCAGGGTAAATACAGTACAGGAGGGGGATAAGATATGTTATTGAGATATTTAAATGCCACAGTGCAAACACAGTACAGGTGGGGGATGTGGTATTATTCGGGGTAAATACAGTACAGGTGGGGGATGAGATGTTATAAAGGGTAAATACGGTACAGGTGGGGGATCAGGTATAAGTTAGGGTAAATACAGTACAGGTGGGGATGACTGTATTATTCAGGGTAAATACAGTACCGGTGGGGGGTGAGAGATGTTATTGAGATATTTAAATGCCACAGTGCAAACAAAGTACAGGTGGGGGATGAGGTATTATTCAGGGTAAATACAGTACAGGTGGGGGTTGAGGTATTAGTCGGGGTAACTACAGTATCGGAGGCAGATAGCAGATATTAATGAGACATTAAAATGCTGCCCGGTAAATAGAGTACTGGTGGTAGAAGAGATATTTTTAAGACATATAAATGCCGAAGGGTAAACACAGCACTTGCACAGGATGTGAGATGTGATTTGAATACCCCCGGTTATAAATACAGACGAGGCACTAGATTTCAACACATTTACATTTCTAGAAAAAGGAAGGGATCACGAGTCGGGGTGGAGGAGTGGGGGAGGCACATGACAGAAGAGTGTCCTTGAGGGTCCTTTTTCAAAGGATTTGGGACAAAGTCCAAATGTCACCAGCCATCAGGAGGGACAGGCGGTTGCAAGGCCAGTAGCATGACCCTAATCAACCTTATGGAAAAATCACCTACGGTTATTGTGATTTTGGAAAAAGGTGGAGGGTTAAATAGGGCGGCGGTTTAGCCAACAGGTGGTGCTTATCATCGATGACAATATCATTAAAGTTGCCAAAGAGGTCAAGACCTTGGGTTTCTACCTGGACTTCCACCCTCACTCTCGCTAACCAGGTCAACACCTTAGCATCTGCCTCAGCTTACACATGCAAGCTGATCATAGCAGGCAAACCATTCCTCTCCAAGATTAGCTGCACTATTCTAGCCTGAGCCTTAATTCTGTCCAAATTTGACTATTGCAATGCGCTATACCTGGGCACAAGCAAGTATATCGTTGACAGGATTCAAATTCTACAGAATAATGCCTTGAGAGCAGCACAAGGTATTGCTAGAAGAGAGCCCATTTCCGATACAAGGAGACAAAAGAAATGGCTGACCACCAGCAACAAAATCTCACTTAAAACCCACTTGTTAATCCACAAATGCCTGAACAACGCCACTCCTAGGTACCTCGTGGAGAAATTTAACAGAAAACTCTCCAGCCGTCCCACAAGGACTGCTAACACCAACTGCCTCATTGTACTGAGATTCAAACTGACCAAACCCGGAAGAAGCAGCTTCCCAGTCAAAGCAGACAACTATGGAACTCCTTCCCTCCCTTTCTTGAGAGCTGACCAAACCTTTATACAACACTACGAAATGGCTCAGAGAAAACGACCGCTAGTCGATCCGTTAAACCGACCTCTCTTCTTCCTACCACTTTCTGAACTTTCCTGTAAATAGAAATCACATACATGTATACCTACCTGATTACCTATGTATCTATATGTTGATTATTCTCACTCCCTGTATTTATTTGACACATTTGCCCCTGATTTTGTATGATATACGTAATCTCTGCCTTCCTGTCCTTTTCTTGTATCCACACGTAACTATGTAACTCTTCCTTTTTAACATTGCCTGTTGTCCATGTAATTTTGCAATTCATAACCTATGCAACTCTGTAACCTCAAGTTGAAAGCATTCCTGTATCGGCTGCGCCCTGATACCCCCGGGTCGGGTGTGCATTACAAACAAACAAACATTAGACCAGGCCTCAAAAAATGCCAATGACTAGGTGTGGGTAAACACTGGCATGTGCATGATTTTGCCTCTTAAATATACTTTGTGAGTATTCATTTGCCTTTGACTTGAATGCGGGGGACTCCCGTACTCCGGTGAGGAAGTTAGTGTGGGTGCAGAAGTGGGACGTACAAGAGTAACTTCAAGTGTCCCCCCCAATCTCCCAAAATTCCCCATATCCAGCAAATGACGACCACATATCTCATGTCAAGACTTCTTACGGAACCATTGACTCTTCCCGAGTTACCCGCTTATCACAGCCAGAGCTCCAGGACTACACAGGAATCCCTCACAATACAGAGCGGTCAATTGAAAAAAACAAGTCAATGACCTGACAAAAGGACATACAAAAGTGAAAATGCCTAAAATAACTTAACTACAGGATTGAGTTGGGGTTTTTGGAAGGCACAGTCCACTAACGTTTTTATATAATTAGCTCACGGTGCTGTCTAATAAATATTTATTTGACATGTCCACTAAAGCCTACAAGGGAGCCAAGGCAAGTCCAAGCCATAATTGGACCTTGTTGGTTGGAATCGTTCGACAAAGTTACTTTCAGCATGTATAGGTTTTATGCCGCTCAGTTCACTCAGGTTGACTGGTCAATAGTGGATTCAAAAGTTAGTTTCACATCTTCGAATTGGCTTGAATGGAGACTTTATTGAAGGAGCTTGGATTGGCAGAGCATCTCCAAGCATAAAATGGCTCAGTTGCGGTCCAAAGGCAGACATGTGGCTGATGGATCTATCCAACGGGATCCCCTGGTTGCCTCATTCTCAACCTGGGCACAGTGTTGGCAGCCAATATTCAGTGCCCGAAAAGAATTCTGTGATCTTAAATAAGCATAGTGGGAACACCTATCTTAGAGTTTGTAGATTTTAGAGATGCACTTATCAAGGGCAGGAGAATGTTATTATTGGTATTAAGGCATACGATTGAGGGTGGAATTCGCTTCGGTAAGTGACAGAGCACTTTACAAGACATACGGACAAGTACACAGGGAGGGATGCAGATATACAAGGGATGGAGCACTAACAACGCGTGAGAATCAGGGCATACGGGCAATTATTCATCAATGGATTAACACGCAACTAGGTAGTAAACCAGGGGGACGCAGATCAACCTGTCTCCCTCTGGTTAGGTGGGCAGTGTATGTGGAGCTTGTTGGTAAGGAGGAGCCATTCCTTGAAGAGGATGGATGGTCAGGAGCTCCTTCCTGAAATGTAGTTGTAATGTTGTGAGTCTCAGGTTGATGAAGAGGAGGTTCCAGTGTCTGGGGGTGTAGACAGAGAAGGCCTGTCTTCTGGTTCTTTTCTTCCTGCACCAGTAGAGTTCAGGTCTGCACATGTCCTTGCGTCTGCTGCATCATAGGACTCCGGGGATGCAGATATTGTCAGCGAGGTCTCTTGGAGACTTGATGGCAATGACCTTGTTGATGATGCAGCAGGATTTGAAGGTGAAAAGTGCTTGCAGTTGGAGCCAGTTTAGTTCGATGAGGGTCAGGGTGATGTGGTCGAATTTGCAGAGTCCATTGATGTGTCGAGCTGCAGCATGCAGGACAGGGGGTGCCAGGGCAGTCACCAGAAGGCCTTCCAAAAGGGCATTGCAGCCATTGAGGTGGGAGAGGACCAAGGTGTGGACATCAGATCTGTTGCTGGGATGCAGGGCTTGATTTTCCACTGGAGGGAAAGTTGGTACCAAGCCGTTTGTTGCCTTCGCTGCTATGCTGCTCTGTGCTCTTTGGTGGCAAGGTGTCTGTCGGTGTAGATCCGAAGGGGCTTAGTGTAGGTGGTCAGCTAGTTTGCAAAGCCCTATAGGTTCATAGCAGAGATTCAGGTCTGCATGTCAGAGTGTCCGGTGTTGTGGTCACCAGAAGGAATTCGGGCTTGGAGCGGTTGAGCTTTAGGTAAGCAATGGATAAAAGGGACTTGATTGACGTGAGGCAGGCCTTGATGGATGTGGATGTTGTGTGGAGCCAGGAATGATCTGGGGGGATTCTGTGTGAAGGTTAAAGATCAAGGGAGAGAGAATGGATCCTTGTATGACTCCACAGGTGATGGGTGGGGTCAGTGATCTAGAGGAATTAATTTGGATCAATTGGTGATGGTTACCAAGGTAGGATTTGAACCAGATGAGGATGGTCTCACTGATCCCCATGCAGCAATGTAGAATGTCGGTGATCCTCTGGCAGCCACTGTATTTAATGCTGCTGGGAGTTCAAAGAGAACCAAAAGGCAAGGATGGCCCACATCGAGGATGTTAAGGGCATTGTTGATCACCTTGATGATAGCTGTTTGTGTGCTGCATCTTGGGCTGAAGCCATATTGGTAGGACTGAAGGAGTTTGTTGCCGTTCATGTGTTGAAAGAGTTGCATGGCTACTGCTTTCTCAAGGGTCTTACCTCGGAAGGGAAGATGGGTGATTGGGAGGTAGTTCTTAGGGTCATCACGGTCCAGTGTTGGTTTTCTGAGAAGACAGATTATTTGACCAGTCGTTGAAGAGAATGTGCCTTGAGTGAGGGAGCTGTTGATGATTGCCATGTAAGGGCCGAGTGCTTCATTAGGAAGAATTTTGAGTACGGAGTCAGGAAGGATGCCGTCCAAATATAAAATGCAGTCTTGAGGGATGATAGGATGTCAGTCATGTCCTCTATGGTGCGTGTCTTGAAAGTTGTACAGGTAGTGGTGATTTTGTAGGATGGGATGTGTAGTGTGCCGTCAGTTATGGTGTTGGTGTCTATGTGTTGGCCTATCATGCTTAGTTTTCTAATAGAGTGCTATAAGGATGGGTTGGGCCGGCAGTTGATCGATGCTTGGTGGATTCGAAGAAGGCTCTGCTTTCATTGTTAGCCTTGGAAAATGTGATCTTGTAGCAGTTGGCGTTGGCATTGGTGATCAGTCGTCTGCGTGTAACATGGAGTTACTTGATTAGGGTGAGCTTGGATGTGCTGCAGGATTGTAGACAAGCCTTTTCTTGTTTTCTGATTGTTCTTTTGGTGAAGTTTAGTTCTTGAGTGTACCAGGGTGCAGTAGGTTTAAGCTTGAGTGTATGTTGTTTCACTGGAGCATGGCAGTTGATGGTGGTTGCAAGGGTGGAGTTGAGTTCTTGGAAAAGTGAGTCACACTCCTGATTAGTCTGCGGTAGATTTGACCTTGTGAGGTTGAGGGTGGCAAGGTCTTCTGTGAGATCTCCACTGGGAAGTTCTTGGATGATCTGAAGGCTTGTTTATTGGGTTTCCGATGGGTGCGCTTCACTGGGATGGTCTAACTAATGTCAAAAGGGGATTGAAAGTTGGTCCATCCAGTTGAGTGGCGTTGGAGAGCTGTGATAGAAGATGTGCACGGAGGTGATGATGAAGTTGAGGATATTACCTTTTCTGTACATAACGTTTTTCATGTGCTGTGTGAGGTTCTGTGTGTTGAGAAGGAAGTAGTAATATTCCATCATGGACTTGGTTACTGGGTTGACAAGGATGTTGAAGTCACAGAGGAAGATGTTGCTGTGGTGGCGACCGAGTCCTGAAGTCTTGGAAGAAGGAGGTGTTGGGTTTGGGTGGTCTGTAGATGCATTGGAAGGTGACTGTGCCCATTGTGGAAAGCAGGAAGTGGCAGGATAGGTTTTCAAAAGATCCCAATGGTTTCAAGATCCACTTGGGTGCATGGCCATGATGCTTAGTGAGTGATGTCAATGCCTTTGCCCAGCTTCTTTGGACATTCTCTTGTGAATGCTGTAGAGGTTGGGGATGAAGACATCTAGGATGTGGGTAGAGGTGGATGTTATCCAGGCTCTGGTAATGGAGATGGCGTCCAAGTCAGTTATGGTGATGAGGTTGGTGATGTCTGCTGTGGTTGATTGTTGACTAGACAATAGTGAGCATCAGTTTTAGTGTTGTGGTGGATGTTGGAATGCTGATGGTAACACGGTTGAGGTTTCTGCGATGCTGTCTCCATGATGTTTCTGGTGAGTGGTATGGTTGGCAATGAGTGGCAATGGTGAATGTGAGCTAATGGGAAGGAAGCTTGCCTGATGTTTGAGGAGCAGGGGTTCTTGGTTGGGTCCTTCTGGTCTGCCCAAGTCCAAAGAGGAATTGCCTTTGCCTTCATCTGCCGTTTACTTTGAGATCCCCAAGCGAGAGAAGCTGTGTGAACTAATAGGAGATAAAGGGAAGAGGCAGGCTTAAACAACTGGCTGGGGCTTAGGTCACGTGACCTAGATATACTTGCACCAGCTGCAAAAGAAAAGAAACTGGAGTGCTGCTTATGTAGGGGAAATAGAGTGCCATGACAAAGAGGCGCCTAAAGATTAGCAGAGATTGCCAGGTGGGTGGGGCTTATGTCACAGGACCTAGATCCCCTTGGACCCGCTCCCTAACTGCTGGTAGCTGGAAAAAGATGACAGTCTGTACTTTTGACAGTTTTGAGAGGCACTCAAAGTGGAACAGTTTCAGTGGGTAGCCAATGAAACACATTGGCCATAGGCACAGCAAATTGACGTCAGTCTTGCTCACGTTTATTTTGGCTTTCAGGCATGTTTCTTTTGGCACTAAATGCCACAGTACTTGACTAAGCACCAGAATGATGCATGTCAGCATGCAGCTCTTACTGTGCTCTCAGCACAGTGCCTAGAAACAGCAAATCCAGACTTAGAGTTATTCTATGGGCCCCTCCAGACACCTCTGAAGGTTATGCTTGTGAACTATGTCTCCCCTCTCAACTAAAGGGGCAGCAGGTCCACTGCCACTAAGTTCCGTTCTTAAGTGCGTCTCTGCAATTGGTCTCAAGGAGCAAGCCAGTCAAACAGTTGCAGCAGTGACTCAGGACGTTCCACTGGTTTGGGTAATGGACAAATGAAGCAGGAAGCCTAACTAACTCCTGAGCAATCTGCGGACAGCAGGAACTCAGGCAAAGATGCACTGCTGAGCCTTGCAAGGGATTGAACATCTAGCCCTGGCTTAGAGCTTGAGAAACCCCCACTTTCCAAAAACTCAACTCAGAAGCTAGTGCTATTCCTGGAAATTGGTAGACTTAAACTCAGAAGCTAGTGCTGTTCCTGGAAATTGGTAGACTTAAACTCAGAAGCTAGTGCTGTTCCTGGAAATTGGTAGACTTAAACTCAGAAGCTAGTGGTGTTCCTGGAAATTGGTAGACTTAAACTCAGACACTAGTGCTGTTCCTGGAAATTGGTAGACTTAAACTCAGACTCGTAGACTTAAACTCAGAAGCCAGTAGTGTTCTTGGAAATTGGTAGACTTAAACTCAGAAGCTAGTGGTGTTCCTGGAAATTTGTAGACTTAAACTCTGATGATAGTAGACTTAAACTCAGACGCTAGTGCTGTTCCTGGAAATTGGTAGACTTAAACTCAGATGCTAGTGCTGTTCCTGGAAAATGGTAGACTTAAACTAAGAAGCTAGTGCTGTTCCTGGAAATTGGTAGACTTAAACTCAGAAGCTAGTGGTGTTCCTGGAAATTGGTAGACTTAAACTCAGAAGCTAGTGCTGTTCCTGGAAATTGGTAGACTTAAACCCGGACGCTATTGCTGTTCCTGGAAATTGGTAGACTTAAACTCATACGATAGTGCTGTTCCTGGAAATTGGTAGACTTAAACTGAGACTTAAACTCAGACGCTAGTACTAGTCCTGGAAATTGGTAGACTTAAACCCGGACGCTATTGCTGTTCCTGGAAATTGGTAGACTTAAACTCATACGATAGTGCTGTTCCTGGTAATTGGTAGACTTAAACTGAGACTTAAACTCAGACGCTAGTGCTAGTCCTGGAGTTGGTAGACTTAAACCCGGACACTATTGCTGTTCCTGGAAATTGGTAGACTTCAACTTAGATGTTAGTGCTGTTTCTTGAAATTGGTAGACTTCCCACCATGTTGGCTTTAGTGGGCTGTTATGTTCTATGTGATCTTATCAAAATGTGTTAATTGAATTTCGTTTTTTTTAGTCGTCGATTTTTCCACAAATATATGCAGGGGGATACCCCTGCAGCCAACCCCCCCCCCCTTCACATCCCTACATTAAGTATTCACCAATCTCCCCCTCCCACCCCGCCCCTACATATATTTTGGGCAAAAAAACGAAAAAAACCTGTCATGAGCTGCCACCGTGGTCCTGCCCTCACCTTACTCGCCTTCCTGTGGCATTGACCCATTTGGCACTTGGGAATGTGGGAGTCCAGTGCACTGAAGCCTATATGTGCTTTGTTGAGGCGCTTCCTGTTCTGATAGGTTTTTATTTTCTTGCAGTGGTGGTTCTATACGCCCAGGGCATCGGGAACAAGGAATGGAGCGAGGTAAGCACACAGACCTTGTGTTTTTTATTTATTTATTTTTTGTATTGAATGATGTCGTTTGTATACACACTTTGTCATTATCGTCTCCAGTTTCCTCGAGTTAAATCACATAAAATAATAATAATAATAAATGATAATAATAATACAAGTAAAAAGGAAGACAGGGGGCACGAGGAGGAGATTATGATTGTAGTCCCAAGTATATGCATATATGCATGTCACCCTTATACCATTCAATATGTTTCCTTGCTTTCTGTGGTCTTATTGTCATTGCATGAAATAAGTCAGGACGCAGGCATCACACTGTACGTGCTGCACGCAGCACTTTAACATGCACCGCACCACTGCATCACCGTGCATTCATATTCGGATATATGGTACAAAAAGTCATAGGATCTCATTTTGAATTTTTGCATAAATTGCACAGAGGGTACTACACACTTTTGCGCTTGCAAGCAATCAGCTCCCTGGTGTGTAATTCTAATCGTTCGCACTACAAAGTGCAAAAAATAGATTGAAATAAGCATGTGAAATAGCCTGCACTCCTTCTTGTCACAGCTGACAGTGCAGACTGAGTAAATGCCACCTGCCATTTAAGCATGAAAGACACCACTTACAATGGAATCCACCTGTTTTTGCTGCTGTTAAAACACAGCAGATTCCATACGAATCCAATGTTTACACCAGAATGGAAATGCGATTCCAAGGTTGTCACCCCAGAATGGAAATGCGATTCGATTTTTGTTACACCAGAATGGAAATGCGATTCCATTGTTGTCACCCCAGAGTGGAAATGCGATTCCATGGTTGTCACTCCAGAATGGAAATGTGATTCGATTGTTGTTACAGCAGAATGGAAATGCTATTCCATTGTTGTTACACCAGAATGGAAATTCGATTATAATTGTTGTCACACCAGAATGGAAATGAGTTTCCATTGTTGCCACACCAGAATGGAAATGCGATTCCATTGTTGTCTCCTCAGAATGGAAATGCGATTCCATGGTTGTCACTCCAGAATGGAAATGCGATTCCATGGTTGTCACTCCAGAATGGAAATGCGATTCGATTGTTGTTACACCAGAATGGAAATGCGATTCCACTGTTGTGACCCCAGAATGGAAATGCGATTCCATGGTTGTCACTCCAGAATGGAAATGCGATTCGATTGTTGTTACACCAGAATGGAAATGCTATTCCATTGTTGTTACACCAGAATGGAAATGCGATTATAATTGTTGTCACACCAGAATGGAAATGAGATTCCATTGTTGCCACACCAGAATGGAAATGCGATTCCATTGTTGTCTCCCCAGAATGGAAATGTGATTCCATTGTTGTCATACCAGAATGGAAATGCGATTCCATTGTTGCCACACCAGAATGGAAATGAGATTCCATTGTTGTTACACCAGAATGGAAATGCGATTCCATTGTTGTCACCCCAGAATGAAAATGCAATTCCATTGTTGTTACTCCAGAATGGAAATGCGATTCCATTGTTGCCACACCAGAATGGAAATGCGATTCCATTGTTGTCTCCCCAGAATGGAAATGGGATTCCATGGTTGTCACCCCAGAATGGAAATGCGATTCCATGGTTGTCACTCCAGAATGGAAATGCGATTCGATTGTTGTCACACCAGAATGGAAATGCTATTTCACTGTTGTCACACCAGAATGGAAATGCGATTCCATTGTTGTCACCCCAGAATGGAAATGCGATTCCATGGTTGTCACTCCAGAATGGAAATGCGATTCGATTGTTGTTACACCAGAATGGAAATGCGATTCCAATGTTGTCACACCAGAATGGAAATGCGATTCCATTGTTGCCAGACCAGAATGGAAATGCGATTCCATTGTTGTCTCCCCAGAATGGAAATGCGATTCCATTGTTGTCACATCAGAATGGAAATGCGATTCCATTGTTGCCACACCAGAATGGAAATGAGATTCCATTGTTGTTACACCAGAATGGAAATGCGATTCCATTGTTGTCACCCCAGAATGAAAATGCGATTCCATTGTTGTCACTCCAGAATGGAAATGCGATTCCATTGTTGCCAACCAGAATGGAAATGCGATTCCATTGTTGTCTCCCCAGAATGGAAATGCGATTCCATGGTTGTCACCCCAGAATGGAAATGCGATTCCATGGTTGTCACTCCAGAATGGAAATGCGATTCGATTGTTGTTACACCAGAATGGAAATGCTATTTCACTGTTGTCACCCCAGAATGGAAATGCGATTCCATGGTTGTCACTCCAGAATGGAAATGCGATTCGATTGTTGTTACACCAGAATGGAAATGCTTTTTCACTGTTGTCACACCAGAATGGAAATGCGATTCCATTGTTGTCTCCCCAGAATGAAAATGCGATTCCGTGGTTGTCACCCCAGAATGGAAATGCGATTCCATGGTTGTCACTCCAGAATGGAAATGCGATTCGATTGTTGTTACACCAGAATGGAAATGCTATTTCACTGTTGTCACACCAGAATGGAAATGCGATTCCATTGTTGTCACCCCAGAATGGAAATGCGATTCCATGGTTGTCCCTCCAGAATGGAAATGCGATTCGATTGTTGTTACACCAGAATGGAAATGCTTTTCCATTGTTGTCACACCAGAATGGAAATGCGATTATAATTGTTGTCCACCAGAATGGAAATGAGATTCCATTGTTGTTACACAAGAATGGTAATGCAATTCCAATGTTGTCACACCAGAATGGAAATGCCATTCCATAAATGTCACACCAGAATGGAAATGCGATTCCATTGTTGTCACACCAGAATGGAAATGCGATTCCATTGTTGTTACACCAGAATGGAAATGCAATTCTATTGTTGTTACACCAGAATGGAAATGCGATTCCATTGTTTTTACACCAGAATGGAAATGCAATTATAATTGTTGTCACACCAGAATGGAAATGCATTGCCATTGTCACACCAGAATAGAAATGCGAGTCCTTTGTTGTTACACCAGACTGGAAATGCGATGCTGGTGTAAAATCACATGGTTTCTGGAGACTGAGGGGAAAACGGAGTTAGAAACGGAACTCCCGTTCTGTGCCCCCTAACCTCCACGCCTGAAGCACATGCATCGTGCGTGGTTAATGGTGTTCGGACAGGCGTCACACCTGTGTGCCTGCCTTTAGCACCTTTTTAGGCTCTGGGGACTTGGACAATGAGCCCCGTTGACAGAATTGGAGGAATGATATTTTGGAAGGAAGTTTATGAGGCGGTAAAATGAAATGCCTGGACCGCCAATGGTTGGACAATGTTTTAACCAATATTAAGGAAGTAGTGAGTCAGAAAAGAAAGTACAATATTTAAAAATCACACGATTTACTCAAGCACACACCGGTGATTGGGATGGGGACGGTGCGCTGGTAACTGGTGCCAAATTCCAAGCGCTTGGAACTTTTGGATGGTCATGGTTCACAAAGAAATCATGGCTTTTTCACCGGAGCTGCCACACCCCACGCTTGTTTACATGTAATCCCCATGTTCTGGCGGATGTAGGGTGAAAACGTACAGGTGGGAAAACAATTGTGCTCTGGTCATTACCCAGCAATACCCTTTCTACGGTCGCACTTCCATCTAAAGGAAGACCTCTTAGCCCCTAGTTGGAGGGGGGGGGAGGCTTTTACCGTAATATGTGTTTTCATAGACCGCTGCTTGAAAGTTAGTAGTTTCTTCGTGCAGTTTTGGTCCAATTCTACCAATTACTTACACATCTCTATGACTCAGCAAGTCTCTCCTTTGTATTCCTCCCAGTCTTCGTCCACCAGTGTAGCTGCCCTTATCCTTAGTCGAATAGACGATTGCAATTCGCCCTACCTAGCCGAGCCAAAGAGTCTGATCCAGCGTCTACAGTGGCTGCAAAAATGTAGCTGCACGGGCGGCCACTGACTCTCCTTTTGGACCCCATATCACCTGCACCCTACAACGCTTGCATTGGCTTCCGGTGTCCAAGCGCGGTCACTTCAAATCATTGTGTTTGGTTCACCGGGCCTTGCAGGGTCTGGAGGCTGGCTATCTGCAGTAAAAATGTGTTCGCTACTGCCCGGCGCGCGACCTGCGCTTACGCACAGCTGCCTTCTGTTGATCCCCACCTATAGGCGCGCCAGTTTGGGGGACTCAGCATTCTCTGTGGCAGCGGCACGGTTGTGGAAAACCCTGCCGCCCGCATTAAAACAGATTACGGATCATCTTGAATTTAGACCGTCCTTGAAAACCTTTCTATTTGAGATCAGAATGAGGTGGTCCGTACTGTGATTTGCTGGCGCCAAGATGCCTGTAGGCGGTAGTGCTCTCCACACATTTTCATAACATAACATGTAAAGGAGGGGAGGGGTGGGAGATGGAGATCTGGGTGTTGCCTGGTCGAATTTACGGCAACTAAAACTACTCCTTACCGTGCATTACTAATCTCAACAAAAACAATACAGATGATGTCCAGAGAGCGTTCAATATCACCCATTGGCTGCAATTGGCAACCTTCCCAGTGCCGCCCACTTTCATTGGTCTACCTCTTGGGGGGATTGAGAGGGAGGATGTTGGGTAGCGGGAGAGTCGCATCAGGGATGCGCCATCCATTGCACTGGATCAGACTTCGAAGCTTTTGGAACAGTCGTCCGTCATTTATCGGCCACTTGGAAGAAGTGCCTCCAAGGGCCATTATGAGAGGTGGGAGCACTTTAATTTCTGCTAATGACATTGGGGGAGATTAATCATTCCCCCTTAACGAACTGGGCCATCACGAATTCCCTTTCCAAGTACACAGCTTGCGATGACGCCTGCACCTCCTCATACAATGTGCATTTGCTGTTTCCTGCTCACAAAACGAGTAGAAAACCCAGAAAAAAATAATAATCAGAGGCAAATATTTGTCAGAGGGGGTAGATTCTATCAACCTTCCTAGAAAGCTGTCCCAAATACCATATATGATGTGGAGGGCTTGCGTCTGCATTACTTTTGCTTTACACCAAAATACTAGCAAAGAATTAATAATTCATTTAAGCAAAGAATATATAACATAATCTCTTAGAAGGCGCTGAATATGATGGATCACATGCAACATGTGTAGTTAATTGATGTGACCATTAAGAACATGATAGATAGATATAGATTGCAACGTGGAAGGTGTTCAGTAATAATAATGGGGGAGATGACTAATACACGCACGGAGTCACTTAAGGAAATTGATGAAGCACTGTGCTATGTTCACAACCCATTAAGAATGAACCATTCGGGTGGTTTTTTAATGTTTTCTATATACATTTCAGTATTTACCCTTCCTTCGATCACGCGTGTTCATAGTAACTACTGGAGGGAATTAATTCACTTTCCCAACCCATGAAATGTATGTCTGCACTAAAGAGCAACCTGGAGGAGTTTAGTTCTCTGAAATAACCTGGGTTTATTTTGAAAACTGATTGACCTCTTTTATAAATTTAAAGATGGTGGTTGGTCTGTAAGCAGTATCGCTGCTTGAGGGATGTGTTGATGGTCCTCGGTTAGCTCTCTTAGGCAGACTCGTAATACAGGCGTTGATCCACATTTGCACAAGGGGATGACGAGAGCATCTGGCTCACCTTTTGGTAGCGAGGCTGAACGTGTAGACTGGTCATTGTGGACGGAGGTTGGGGAGCTCAGGTGACAGCTTGGCACATGGTATGGTATTAGTAAGTAATTCATATTTTATTCACAGACAATGATCACCAGGTTTTGCTTCCGCTGAACCCTGGGGAAGCAAAGCTTGAACCATTCATGAAATAAGGGTAATGTTAGGCTTGGAATCCTTGGCACCACGCATCTGACTCTTGCATCCCCTTCATGCATTGGAGGTTAAGAATCTCTTCAATGGAAAAAACAATCATGATCCTACTCCGACTCGCCGCTAATAGAGCTGGACACTAGGGAGCCTTACAGTGAGTGGTGCTCGGTGGTGACTATTCCAAGAGCCAGCTGGCTTGGTATGGTGCCAGGACCAGTCGAGCTTGCAGTCGAGAGGGTAAGGGCTTCATACACTGCAATCTCCGAAAAAGCCAGACTTTCACCTCCATGGTCTCAAGTCCTTTGTGGCATGTTAACATTTAGTTTATTTATAGAAATCACAAAAACGCGTTCAAAATGTGCCATTGATAACAGAGAAGACGCCCTGGGTAATTGTAATTGTAATTGGTTATATATCACGTGCTTAATACCCAGAGGTTTCTAAGAGTGGAGCCTGGGCTTGAACCTGTGCTGCTCAGCGTCTTTTTGCTTCCAAGGCGAGCGCGTTGCCCCTGAGCAAAGGAGGACCATGGTACTGTGGAAAAAGCTGGCATCATACAGGCAGACATCCAAAGAGCCCAGAGCTACCCTGACCGGAAGCATTGCTTCATCCGGGGTATTTGGATTTCACTTGAAGTTGAGAAGACCACTGTCCCAGCTGAGAAGATTCCCAGAGGGAAAGGGGTTCAGCCTTTGTTTCAAGGGTTGAAAGAAGAACAGGACCTTAAGAGGCGTGAAATCTATTGCAGCCGTGCTTGCTCTCCCTAAACTGACCTTTGACCTCTGCGCGATGCATCCAGTTCACAACCATCCTTCATTCATAACCAGGTGCTTTCCCAGACATTTTAAAACCAATGGAAACCACTTCAACATGTATCTAGCAATGGGGGTTTGCATATCCTAGTGTTACCACTTCCGAATGCTGCGACCTCTGGTTCTTAAAAGGTGCACTGCGAATACAATCTGCTCTTCCCATTCTCACACAACAACCAGTCTAGTGTTAAATTGACTGACTCCTATCTGCACATCTCTGACCTGCAGCACCAAGAAGACCCATGCAGTTCTTTGCAAAAAGCTGAAACACCAAAATTATGAAGGCAAGTGTTCAGCGTCTGAATCTCAAAGCGCATTAAAAACAAGCATTGGTAGAAAGCGGAGGCTCAGGGCCCGATACATGGAATCGTTTGCGTGGTAAATAGGGACTTTGCGCGCCAAGCTGAGTGCAAAATCCCATTTGTCAATTTATGTAATCGACTGCGCAGCACTTTTTCGTACTTTGCAGGAACTTCGTGCAGGCTCGGCTTGTCTCTGCGAGCGGCCGAGTGCCTTTGAGCGAGACACCACGCAGAGCGTGGGCTTGGCTTGTCCAGAGGGCAGGGAAGGGGGCAGAACCTGGAAAATTAGGAAGACCAAGGGACAATGTGGGCATTACAAGGGACGTCCCGCAGGCAGTCCATCGCACGTCCACTCTTGCGTGGAACGATACATATTAATGGTTCCGACCGCGTAACCTCTCGGCGGGGAAATGGCCACGCAAAGTCATCATTCTATCTGCCACCCGAAGGCAGGCATACAGACACGTGCCCATAGTATTCACTCCACAGAGGTATGATTGGGTGTTGGATTTAGGGGTGCATGTATGCAGCCAGGGATCGGATCTAACTTAGGGGTGCGTATACGCAGTGTAGCAGGGTGCAGGAACGGTTTACGGGAGTTCGCATGCAGATTTGTTTAGTTTTACCTGAGTTACAAAAAATCGTATGCATGCTGTCGGGGTTGCCGGTAACTGTCACGGGGGACCCTACGCACTGTTTAAAGGGAGCATGTATTCGCGCCCGGGGTAGCACGCAAAGGTAGCTGTTTAGCACGCAAAGGTAGCTGTTTCTGGCTGTTTTTGGTTTACGTACGGGCGTGTCCGAGGAGTTCCGGCCGCGTCTTGTGTATATGGTTACTTTGGGTGAACAATTCCATGAATACGCGGAGCCCGCAGAAAACCTTTTCGTTCTCGACACGCTGGCTTTGCGGGACCTCTAGGCACTATTCCATGAATTGGACCCTTGACCTTTCTTCAGGCAGGGCCGGCTTCTTTGTGTGAGACTGCAGGCTTAAAAGAAAAGTAACAATCAACCTCAGTCGCGTACATAAATGGAACATAAAGGATATAACAGATGTTGGGGTTTATTAATTGTGGATGAATCTATGTTTACTTTAAACGTATTTATATATATAGTCACATATACTGTCTTATGCATTTCAATTTTAACCAGCAATATTGCAGTATTTTATTACGTTGCATGTTGTTTTCAATTGTTAGTATATATTTTGTTTACAAACTAAATACGTAGCTGACAAGGAAGACATCCATCCAGTCTGTGTAGTTTATGGTGTAAGATTTGCTATTCACTTCACGTCTTTTTCTCCTGGGTTTGGCTGCAGCACTGACTAAAACTTTCTTTCCTCCACTGCGCCTGAAAGCTCACGAGGGTTTAGTATTTTATGCCCTGGTTTTATATTTCTAGGACTTGGCATCAAGCTTTCACTGCCTCACTGCAATGAGCCCAGAACAGGATGAAGTGTTTGTCTGTGATTGTTGAGCAAATTTCAGACTTGTATCTTGCTTCCACTATACATCATATTGTTGTGCCAGGAAGATAGCACAGTGAGTTCAGTACTCGAGAAGACAAGACATCAGTGTTCAGTAGACAGGGCGGAAATTGTATTCCCATGTACAAGTAAATACCCATAGTGGAATACACGGTTTGTGAATTGTGACAAGTGTTTGTCACAATCTCGTACACAGTTAATGATCGTGGGTACTCAGGCACGCCTGAACAAACTCGACCCCAGATACACTTCTTTCGCCATTGACAGTAATATAATCAACGTCTCTAAAAAGATAAAAAAACTGGGGGTCTACCTCTATTCAACGCTTTCTCTCAAAAAACAGGTCAGCAGTGTGGCAAAAAACAGATCAGCAGTGTGGCATCCTCCACGGCCTATACCAATAAACTGATCTACAGCTGTAAATCTTACTTATCTACAAGCAGCTGCCTAACGCTATCCAGAGCACTGGCCCTATCTAAACTTGACTACTGCAATGCATTATTCCTTGGCTCTTCTGAACATAATCTAAATAAATTCCAGGTACTCCATAATAACTCTCTGAGAGCAGCACTTAGTCTCCCCAGACCCTGCCATATATCCACTCACAGACATAATGCCAACTGGTTGCCCATCCATGACAGAATCAATCTACGCAACTTGGCCATCATGCATAAATGCCTCACAAACGCAGCCCCGAAATGCCTGGCGGCTAAAATGTGTAAACACCAACCTACTCGCACTACCAGATCCTCTCAGTCCCACAAGCTGGTGGTAGCAAGGTTCAACTTAAAAACAGCTGGAGGACCCAGCTTCCTAGTCCAAGCTGCCAAATGGTACAACTCCATTCCCATCCCGCTTAAACATGAACCCTCGTTCCTCACCATTAAAGCCAGAATAAAAAACTGGCTGAACAACAAGCCTCTTCACTAAGACACTATCACAATGTTTCCTGCTCACTGTCTATTTATGCTACTGCTCATTGTCTTCTGTTTTATTATTACTGTATATTATCTCCTATGACCCACCTGTAACCAAGGTCCCACCTGTTGTCCTACACTTGATTGTAAACTGTTTGTCTATTATGTATGTAACCCTAAGCTTTCAAGCGCCCAGCTACCTCAGGGTTTGGTGCTCGATATAAATAATAAACAAATACAAATACAAAAAAATACAATTCTTTGGGCCCCATTCATGGAATTTCCTGCACGGTTCAAAGTGAATTTGCACTGCCGACACAGACCCTGATTCATGGAACCGTGCAAAGTGTATTTCTGCAGGGCAAAGTCGGTGCAAAGTCATTTTGTACTGCAAAAATGACTTACTACTGACTTTGCACTGTGAAAATACACTTTGCACAGTTCCATGAATCAGGGTTTGTATCGGCAGTGCAAAGCAACTTTTCAGCAGTGTAAAGTCACTTTGAACCCGTGTAAAAAAATCCATAAATCGGGCCCAAAGAATGTGTACGAGTTTGTGACAAACACTTGTCACAAACAGTAAATGGGACTGTGCTGCCACCATTGTATGTATAGCTGACAAAAGAAACCGTAATGTCTGACTTCATTAGTTTTTTAATTTGAAAAAATACTCCAAATTTGAATTCCTACCGAATCATAAAGGATAGTATTTAGACTATAAACATGAAAACTAAATCAAAAACAGAAAAGACATGAGCACCAATCAGCATTTGGTGTATTTTGTCGATTTAGAGAATTAGAGTTTTGAGTATCATACCAGCGCTGCATTTTTTAATAATAAGAAAATAAATCGATAAATTGAGTTAGTAAATGAAACGTGTTTGTATTTAGCTGTACTTGAATAACCAGCTTGTCTTCATAAATTAAGCATTTCAATTACAAACGTGCCTCCATTAGAGCAGGTTTAACATGTGCGTGCATTAGGGTTAGTCTAATAGTAAATGTTTCCTTATAAGAAAGTGAAAGCATTTTCCCATGTTTAAGCTTTCTCTTTATTGTGTTAAAAGGACTGTTGTGGACAAAATAGCTCCTCCCAGCGAGGACGTGTCTTGCTGAAAAAGAAATCTTGCCTTGAAATTGCGTTGTGTCTTTTCTCTCTGCTTCTGGAGATGGAATGTTCAGAATGCAGTCAATACCAGCAGTTATTGACCGCACGCGAAACAGTTTGATTGGCTGTGAGGACGTCAATGAAGAACTCCATGTGCTAATTGCGCTTCTTAGCAGATTACGCTGTAACAAAATATTTCAAATGCAATGATCATGAAATTTACATTTCCTAAAAATGTTACTGAGCTGCCACAGCTCCTGCACTGGGCATGATTAAATAAACGCTGGCCATTCCATGGGATCATTGAGCCCCAGTATGTGGATTTTCATTCGTGTTAGCCATCACTGTTCCAACCTGGTTAATAAAGTAGAAATTTCAGTGTTTTTCAATGTAATGCATAGCTAGTGGAGAGTGTATTGTGTGTCCTTGTGTACATGTGGGCTGGCGGCCTATATAGATTTTCTGACTTGGGCATTTTATCCGTCAGACAGTGGTATGGTGTTTCAGAATCCAGTGAACCCTGCCTTCCTTACATGTTGCAGTTCTGACGGTGTATGTAAAGACACTAGCGTGGCCACATGGGAAGTGAACCAATGTTCTGGTGCGTTCTTTATTGATGACTCTGAATCTAGCATGTACAAGAGGTTCAGGTCAATTTGTATTTTTCTTGGCGGCAGACACTGGTTGGTCTTATCCAAATTCAAAGTCTTCTCGTAGCCCCCAGAGTTTTTGAGCCTTGCCTTAATGACAAAACGCAGCGGAGTGAAAGTTGTGACACATTTATGAGTCTAGTTTGTTGTTTAGGTGTACCCAGAGCTGCTCTGTCCTAGTACCAGGCCCAGCCAATTCATCTGTTGCTAAGGGCGTTCAACCCACAGTGCTTTGAGATCATTCCAACGGTACATAAGGCGCTATACAAATGCAGTATAACATAACATATCCTCTGTAAAGGACCAGATTTTCTTTTTTCTGGCTCTCTAAAATAGTCGCCCTTTAGTGTGAAATTGTTCCAAACACTCAACACTTTGAATGCTTTGCGATGCTGTCTTGCATGATGTAAAACCATCAAATGTGAACATGTTGCCCCCCACTTTATGTTGTGTATAGATCTAAAGAGGCGGTGTATTAACACCTTTCCTTTCATGGTGTTGTTCCAGTTCAGGTCCTTCCATGTAGCCTGGCCAGCTTGATCTTGAGGACAGTTGGTGATCAATGCTCCAGTGTTGAAGCCAAGCAGGATTTACCAATGCGCTTCAATACCTTTCTCTTCTACTAAGCAAATGATCCCTTTAAGTAGGATCATGTTTCTTGAGCCTGGGCCTTAATGAAGTAGTAAAGTATTTGCATCATCGTTCTATAAGAGGTTCAATGCCAGATACTACTAGTCTGCCAGGTGGGCTTTTAGTGTCCTTGTGTACTATGGGCAGAACTTATTTATGTTTATAAAGCGCATGCCACTGGCCTGGAGGCATAATAGTGCTAACAGGACGTACAACATATCATCATAACATATAAAAATAGGGACTATGCCTAGGAAAGGGCGGACAGCCCACAAGCCAAGCCTGGCTGGGCCACTGTAGTTAGACTAGGGTTCATCATATGCAAAACACCACTGTTTTGGTTGTTTAGAAGTTGGAGAATTCTAAACTCATTGCTTAAATAGAGAAAGCAAACTTGGGAAGAGTAGAATTCCAATATAAACTAGTTCCATTGTCATGAAGACGGCCCATATCAACCAGACCAACAGAAACTGAGAGCATACTGTATGAGTCTTGACGGCCGAAACATATGTCGACAAAACAAAAAGGAAATTGTCATCACATTTTCCTTTCTCTCTAACTACATTTACACCTATGGGGCATTTGATACAAGTTATAATATTAATTACACCCCGAAAGTAATGTCGTGTAGTAATACAGAGATACTCTATAGAAGAAGCTAAGGACGAAAATGTTTTCTCTTTAGACAAACACATGTATTATAGTACGAGGGAGTCAGTAGAGATACTGAATTTTGATCTTGATTCCTTAAACGTTAGATTGTATCAGTCCCAATCAGAAGTGCTGCTTTTCTTGAAACATTCCTAGTATTGTGTATGTTTAGACGGTTGTTATATTATGTTTTATATGTGACATGAGAATGAATGTGACAATTGTACAATGTTGACTGTCTTAAAAATGTATATAATGTATGCAAGATCTTATTTGAGGTCTTTTTTTAAGAATATGTATTAAAATAAAATGTGTGTTCACAGACCAGAGTGGAAAATGATGCAGTCTTGGAGCTGAATAAGACTGGCAATTAACTGACCTTGAAACACTTAGGGACAAAAAGGAAGGGGTAGTCGACCTGTCTGTTCTTTGTTTTGTCACTGTATTTCTCTACCTTTTGACAGAGTCGACCCCTCGACAACAAAAAATAGGGAGTACCCAATTTCAAGCATTATTGACCATAGCATACATTGCCTCACAAGATTTGTGGTTCATGGTATAGCATCTCTTGGTAATACGTTATATATTGGATCTACTATATACCCTTTAAATGTCAGGATATTGCAACCTATAGGCCAATTCCAAAGAATGATGCCAATTATCCTCTGGCTGTTCACTTCAAAGAGAATCAAGCTAGTGACCCTAAAAGGCAAAGAATGTTTGCTTTGGAACATATCCCTTTACATCAGAGAAAGGGGAGTAGAGAGATAAAGTTGTGTCAGTTGGAATCAGAATTAATCATAGAATTTAATACTATGAAACCTAAAGGACACACTTATGGTGAGGAGGTGATTGTTCATCTTTTGAAATAAGATATCTGTTAATTTATCTTTGTAATTCTTTCGTAATTTGAAATTATTCTATTCTTAAAGTAATAGTCAATATTAATTCTGAATATTGTTCCCTTTCCCCCCGCTATGCTTTCCCTCTTTTTCCTCCCTTTCTTGCTTATCTTGTGTTTTCCTTTCCTACCCACTTGAGCAGAATTGTTTGTGATTTATTTAAAAAGCTGTGCTTGTCTCTAGAAATAGAAATTGTGTTTTAATGACAGCACAGTATATGTTAACATTGATGCATTGATATACGTTTTGTACTGGCATTTTATGAAGTTAGGTGAAAGGATTTTAATATTTTAGATATTTAAAATGCTGAACATGGTGTATTATTTGTATGTTGTACTGGCACCTTATTGTAACAGTTGGTAAGTTTTTACTAACTTTTCAAAAGGGTGATAGGTGACATTGGTTTTAATTTCACTTGTTTGTATTTGTATAGGTATGTATTTGAGTATTGGATTGAATTAGCCCACTTGGGCATAATATTTTCCCGTCTCGGTGTTAATTTTGTCAATCATAAGTTATGTTTCAAAACAATAAGCTGAGTGCAGTTTCATTCTTATGGCATCTGGAACTGTGCTTTGGCCCAGTCACTGGTATTATTATTGATTGGTTGAATGATTACTACAATATTAGAAATTGCCCTTGCTCATACGGGCGGGATTGTTAAAACATGATATATTCTGAATGCAATTGCAGTTGTTCTTAAACAGTTTTAATGATGGATATACAATGTATTGGTAATTTAAACCTCCGGGATAACATCATGAACTGTATTGGGTCACTCCATGTTAAGATGGCTGCCATGGTGGCATTACATTGGAGTCAATGTTTACAACTTGATCACACGATCAAAATGCACAGAATGGACTGCCTTGTTTGACATAAAAAACAGCCTGTGATAGAAGAATATGTGATTTGATATGATATGATATGATATGGCATTTATAACGCGCCTATACACAAGTGTTTCAAGGCGTGACGAGGCAGGGAGGGGGGACAAAGGGAAGACAGACAGAGATCTTACTAGGCCAGGTGTCATTCAGATCACGCAAGTGCATGGGAAGAGGGGAAGGGAAAGTGCGAGGGGCAGGGGAGCGGGGAAAGTGCAGTACATGGGGTAGTAGAATAACAAGATAAATAAATAAATGGCCAGCTGGTGGCAAGTGCAAGGTAAGTGCAGACAAGTGCTGGGAGGGGGGCTGCAGGGATACAGAGACAGTCCCGCAGAGCAGGGGTTGCCAGGGAGGCAGTGCCGGGGGCAAGTGGCTGGGCCATGGACCGAGATCTGTGAGAGTGGCCCAGTGCAGATTCAGTGCGGTTCCAATCAGGAATTCAGAAGGAGAGAGGGGGAGAGAAAGCAGAAACAAAGAGGAAGGTTTTGAGGTGCTTCCGGAACCGGAGATGGTTCTCCTCAAGTTTCAGGGAGGCAGGAAGGCTGTTCCAGAGGGCGGCCCCTGCTGCAGAGAGAGATCTACCCCCAACTCGTTGCTTGGAGAAGCGGCTGACCCTGAGGGAGTTGGAGGCGGATGAGCGAAGAGCTCGAGAAGGAAGATATTTAGCTGACAAAGTCCTTGCAAGAGGATGGAAAGCATGGTGGTAATGTTTTAGGCTCAGAGAGCAACATTCGGTATATGAGTCCATGTAGCTACACTAGCACTTTCTAAAACATTAAGTTTTGAACACATTGGCACATTTTGCCCAGAGATCGAGTGCCTGGCAAATTCTTTCTGACCTTTTTTGCCTTTTGGGATTACAACCGGGATAGGTCATATTCTTTTTCATTCTTTATGACTTGTTTTTATTCTCTTACCAGTTCCCAGTTGGCACCTGCTTGAAAGAGACAGAGTGCCACATTATACAGAACGTTTTTTGATGTTTTTTATTATATTATAGGGCAGCGATAGCCACCCTATAAGGAGGGTGTGCCGGACTCCCATAGGAACCCCTATGCATTCTGGTAGTTGTAGTCTCACAGTCAAGACGAGGGGAATAATGCCACAAAGGTACACTTTTCTCCTAAAATCGTGGTATAAGGATTTATATAGTGGAGTGACACTATGGTATGTGTACTTTTCAAGTTAGGGTTATAAAGCAGAGCATTGTTTAAAGCCAAACATGTGGATGAGGAGGGGAAATGAGGAGAGGGAAAGTAAGTTATGAGTATTTGTCCACAATGTGGCAAGAGAGTTTGCAATCCTGGACACTGGTGCAGTTATTTTCCTGTGATTGTGGCTTCTTTTTGAGGGCACCAGTAAAGGACATATGTGGGTGGACAGCGTAACCTTTCTTCAGAGGGGGCAGATGCAACCCCTAGGGTATTTTTGAGGTTGGCAAACTTGCTCAAGTATTTGGCTACCAGGATTTTACTCAGGTTATCATGTTCGCAGTGCAGACACTTACTGACAAAACCACAAGCACTTTTTGTATTGCGATTTTGTTTTCAATGGAATATTTCACCACAAATTGCTGGGTTTAAAAGATGAGCACCTTTTATACTTTGCCAGCATATTCCTCTCTCAGGTTATTTTTCTGGGGTTCATTACTTTTTTTAAAGTCCAATCCTCTTTTGTCTTGCGCCCTTTCGTCTAAGGAGTAGTCTATTGAAATACATGTGTATATTTCACTTTAAGGTATATGGTCAAGTACTGTGCGTATATACATGGATGCCAGCTTTTGATTTTCGCTTTGGGGCAAAGTTACATGTGCATATGTTATTTTTGCAGCTGGTAATTTTGATCCCTTTTACGTTCTGCTTCAATGTGGTTAGTTGGGATTGTGCAATGTATGACAACAGTTACCAAGAGACCAGCCATAAAACAAGGGGCTTGTAGCACGCTGCTTAACCAAAGTGAGTGATCCTCTGCAAATAATTGTATCATACAGGGCATTAACTAAAAACATTGGGAGTTCTCAAAGCCTGCAATCTTTTATACTTAATAAAAAATAGATATTTTTACAGCTACAGTGACATCGGGGGTAAAAAATCACTGGTGGCCTGGGTCTCCCATCAATGCAGTAACCAGGATCAACTCTGCATAGCTTCAAAGTGAAGAAAAGGCCAGCACCCTTAGGCCATGGTGCCTAATAAATGAGGCAAATTTACAAGACCACTTAGGCAGGGACGCCATTTCACCAAAATGCCAGGGGTAGCGGAAGTGACATCAAATGACCCTTGAACTCTGATGACATCATAGGAAGTGATGTCATTTAACCCCACCCTGAAGTGATATCGCAGGAAGCGATGGAGCACGTCCGTTCACCCATTGACAAAATAGGAAGTGGCAACACATAGCATTGTACACAACGAAAAATATGGTTACGATATTACTATAATGTGATGTACATTTCATACAAGAATGGATCGCCATATGTATCGTTAAGATCAGTGTGTCTAGGCCCATATTACCAAATTACTGTGAATGCAAGCAGATGACCATGACCAAATGATAATGATGTGTTATTATATAGCACTTACGCTTAAGCGCTTTATATAGAAAAAATATACACCCAATATCACCCAACCTGTGTTGGTACTCATTTATCAACCTCAGAAGTATGAAAGGCTGAGTTGAGGCGTTTAAGAACAGACTAAATCAGTGACTCACCCCCGAAGTGTGCCTGAAATAAACCTTTAATGAGACTAGCAATTATTGTAAAGAATTCCATAAAGACACATTATTTGGTATCCCTATTCTTTCTTATTTAGGGTCAGTGCTGAAAGTGTTAGACTTGTGGCACTCCTGTTCTTATTTTTCTTATTTTTTTCAAGGGGCCTGAACAAGAAAACCAGAGTCTCCAGAAGTACAGAGCCACATGGTGCTAGCCACAGCCCAGGAGCATGCATTCCAAAAACTAATAATAAAAGAAAATCTTTTTTTTAGGGGTTTTTTAGAGGTTGCAAGGGAGACCACAGAGGTCACAAAGCAGACCTCGGAGGTCGCAGTTGCGACCTCTGGTGACCCCTAAATGACGTGCCTGCACTTAGAGCAACATGTCCTGAGTGGACCAGCCCCTTCCTCACTTTGAAGCTAAGCAGTACTGTGCGTACATTCATTTTGATTTTCGCTATGGGTGCAGAAGTACCTGGGCCTATGTTATTCTTGCAGCCGGTCTTTTGTTCCCCATTTTTGTGCTGCTTAAATGTGGTTAGTTGGGGTTGTGCAATGTATCACAACGGTCACCAAGAGACCAGCCATAAGACAAGGGGCTTGGAGCATGGGACAGGACATTTCGGCATGGCCAGTTAAGTGCACGCTGTTATGGCATGACCTTTTCGCTGCAGGTTCTGTTTGGGCGCGCCCAGTTAGATGCGGCCAGTTGGGGCAGGACCTCTCGGCACAAAGATGTTTTGGCGTGAGAGGTCGTAATTGGCGTGGCATGAACTTGGAGGCACTTCGCATTTTTACCTCTCGGCACAAGGATGTTTTGGCATGAGAGGTCGCAATTGGCATGAACTTGCAGGCACTTTGAATTTTGTGATATGGATTAAACGTGAAAAACATTTATTTACTGCAACATTATAAAACAGGATGGGACATGTATTAGACCGTTGTTGCAGAATTTAACACGTATTAAACATGAAGCACATTTATTTACTGCAACATTAAAAAACAGATTGGAACATGTATTACAACATCTCTGGGCAACATTATAAAACAGAAAAAACAAAATAAAAGCACATATGTGCTGAACGCTACCTTTGAGAACAATGGTCTGCAGGAGCTTGACACACAGCACTTTTTTTAATTGTATTGATTGTTTATTTGTATAGCGCCTATACACAATGTGTTTCAAAGCGCTTCCAGGAGGGAGGGAACATGGGAGAATACAATTACATTCTTACAAGTCCTTGAAACAATTTAGAATGTGAAAAATAACTATCATAATCAGCCTGGCGACATTTCAGATAGTGCAAGTGCAAGGAACAATTAAGGAGAAGAGGGGGAGGGAAGAAAGAGACAAAACCAGCAGTAACATTACTATGCCTGACGACAATTGATGTAGTGCATGAGTAACAAGAGGAGGGGGAGGGTGAGGGTGGGGTGTGGAGAGAGGGAGGAGGAGAGGAACAAACAAGCGACTACCATAATAGGTCAGACAATATTCAGAATAGTGCTGGGGGGGTGGGAGGAGAAGACAAGGTGGGAAAAGGGGGACAGACAAGCTGCTATCAGAGGTCATGGGACAAATGATGAGAGTTAGTGCTAATGGGCATAAAAAGGGGGAGGAGGAGAGGGGAAAGGTGGCTGCAAAGAAGGCAGAGAGGGGAAAGAGAGTGGGAGGAGGAGAGGGGAAGGTGGCTGTGAAAGACAGGTGACTATGATTACTATGCCTGACGGCAATTGGGGTAATGCCAGACTTTAACAAGAGAGTGGAGAAGGGGGCGAAAGGGAAAGGTGGCTGCGATAGACAGGATGCTACGACTATTTTGCCTGATGGCAATTGGGATAATGCCAGACTTTAACAAGAGAGTGGAGGGGGGGGAAGGTGGCTGCGATAGACAGGCGCCTACGATTATTATGCCTGATGGCAATTGAGGTAGTGCCTGAAATTAACAGAAGGAGGGAAAGGTCTGGGGAAGTAGGGGGCAACCATGACAATCACAGGGGTATGGGGTAGGTGGGAGGGCACAAAAACACTCATGGGGGGCATGGGTGACGCAGGGGGCACAAACACACTCACAGGAGGCATGGGGTGGGTGGGGTCACAATCCCACTCACGGGGTCATGGGGGCGGGGGGACACAAACACACTCGGTGGGTGGATGGCAACACACTCACGGGGGCATTGGGGTGGATGAGGGGCATAAATACTCTCACAGGGGCATGGGGGTGGGTGGGACTCACGCAAAATCACGGGGGGCATGGGAGTGGGTAGGGTCACACACACACTCAAGGGGGCATGGGTGTTGTGGGGGCACACACACACGGTGGGCATGGGGGTGGGTGGGGGCACAAACACACTCACGAGGGCATGGGATGGGTGGGGGGCACAAACACACTCACAGGAGGTGGGTGGGGGGCACACACACACTCACAGCGGGCATGGGGGTGGGTGAGGGGCACACACACATTCATGGGGGCATGGGGGATGGTGGAGGCACACACACTCACAGGGGGAATGGGGGTGGGTGGGAGGCACACACACAATCACAGAGGGCGGCAATGCAGCATACCATGGTGAATAGGGGTAGACAGGGCCTTCGTTGTGGGCCTTGGTTGGTCTGGGCCACCTCCCGCCTCCCGGTTGCTGTGATTGGCCTATCTAGGCCAAGGCAACCAATGGGAGGGGGAGTTGGCCAGACCACAAACATTGCTCACTGGATGAGGAAAAAATCTGGCCATCTTGGAAGGGCCAAGATTACTGTGCAAAGCCAATGCGAGCCAAGTGAAACAAGAAATAAAACCCAGCTAGTGGGAAGAAACCAGGGAAATGTTTGAATTTCCCGCAATCCACATACTGCAGTCAATGGGGACAAAAATTTCTTTTAATTTCTTCTTAACCATTATGCTACAATGATATTATTGTTTGGATTTCCACAAGTTTCATACTTAGCCTTTTGCAATTGGGCATATTATTTTGTAGGCTAAACCTGAAATGTATGCATTTGTGAAGCACTAAGCCTTTGTGGCGTAGTGGTTGAATGCTGGTCCTTGAACTCTGGCAGACCAGGATTCAAAACTTTAAAAAATGTATTTACAACAGTATATTTTGGTAAACACTCTGTGTTCTGGACTATGTAGTCTTAGCAGGCATGACGTTGATCCATGTGGCCTCCTTCATGGAAACGTTCACCCAATCACTGCATGATTTTAAGAAGGTCTTTTGAGCTGCACTTCTAATGGGTCAATAATAGTTGCACGTGTTTCATTGCACGTGAGCCAGCGCAAACAAGACTTTCTTTGCAGATCAAGGGGGGGGGGCTTGCCACACAGTCCCATTATCCCCTTAATATATTGCGCTACCTTTACACTTTGAAAATGGCGGGGGCAAGTAGACACCACTTCTCTCCAGCTTCTTATTTTCACTTTCCCCACCTGAAAAAAACATATTTCCCCCTCCTCTGATTCTACACTGCATACCTCCTCCTTCAACAACTTACAGATCACCTACTGCCTTTCATTTCAAACCAAACACATAGAGGTGCAGGAGGAATCGTGAATATAGCCAAGATTCATGGCTTGTTTATATTGTTATATGCCACACATCCCTTGTTATTTGGAAGATGATCATTTAGATTTCCTTTTTCCTTTGCATTTTGGGACTTGTAGTACAGGACACTTGATGGACAAAACAAAACTACAAGTTACAAAATGCACAAACAAAACAAGAACTGAATGGGAATCTTCAGAATTACATGGAGACATGTACACACACACACACATCCAGACACGCCAACACCCACACACACTGACACTGACAACTCACATTCAACATGTCTCAATGCTCACACATGCGTGCGGACACACTTACACTTGCCTTTATGGAGCAAATGGACACTCCACACACAATCCCTCACACACACCTTCACACATGTACACATACTTGCATCAAACACACACACATTGCATTCACATACTCTCAGGTGACATGCACACCCTCACACCACACATTCCCGCTCACACTGCACACATATTAAAAAAAGAGGACTACACCGTCTCTGGGCAACATTATAAAACAGAAAAAATGAAATAAATAACACTGCCATTGTAGAACCCTGGCCTGCAGGATTTCGAGACGCGGCACTTAACAATTATGCTACAATTATGCTATTGCATGGATTCTCACGAGTTTCATTCCTAGCCTTTTATCGTTGACATTATTAAATTATAGGCTGACATTTATGCCGCATGAAGCACCAAGCAATTGTGGTCTAGTGGTTAAATGCAGGGCCTTGAACTCTGGCAGACTAGGATTCAAGGCTGTATGTTTTTTTAAATTATTTAACTAATTTAATTTAATTCAAAGAAAAGCAACACAACTGGGAGGTGGCGAGGTTTGTTGCAGTGCAGTCTTGTGATCTTATTTGGCATGAGGGCGTTTAGATGTGGCTGCAATGTCAGCCACGTACAAACATCCCTCGCGCCAAAACAATGGCACCGGAATGGCTTTGCAGCAAAATTAAGGTGCCGAAAAAGGGTGTACAGCTTGGAGCACGCTGTTTAACCAAAGTGTGTGTGGTCTATGGCAGATAATGTAATCTCACTGCACATTCCCTAAAAACATTGTGAGTTCTGGAAGCCTGCCATCCGAAGACCATGCTAGTGGCCTGGAGGCATTCTAAAAATCTGTGGAATAACAAAATCCTTGAAATTCAAGGAAACATCTTTAGTTTCAGGGACGTTCAGGTGAGCAATATATTGTAACAAAACCTTTGAAATTAAAAGAAAAAAGTTGTGGGGACATTGAGGTGAGAACTTAACTTCGCACCCCCTGTTGCTCAGCCTGTGACCACAATGATTGACATCACAGATCACATCACTGATGACATCATTAATTACATTACAACAGTAACTGGCATTAAGCATGGCCTTCAGCCATGGTCAGTGTGCATGGCCAAATATATTATTAACACATTAATGGGTACTAGTCATAGCCTTGAGTTATGGACAGTGGCCACAACCTACACCCATGTGTACTGAATATTTTAAAACACTAACAGGCTTCCAACCATAGGTTTTGGCCAAGCATCCAAGTTGAACATTCTTTCAGAATACTACACCTCCATGTTAGGGCAGAGAATCTAGAGATACGACAGCAACAGCTCCATCTTATCACGTGTCTCTCCCTGTTCTTTCAGAGGAAGACAAGCTATGTCTAGAGTGCCCTAACAAATCAAATGAGATCTTGCATTAAGTATCTTCCCCCAGGCTAATCTCTGGGCCCTAATGGGTTCTCTATAACCTTTTAAAAAGAATTCTCGACCCAGCTGGTAGACCCACTAGCACAACAGTTTAATCACTTTTTGGCAACCAGCAGTGTAACTCCCCCTATGGTCGGGTCCGCTCTTGCCCTCCTGCTTAAACGAGGGAAATAACCCATGGATTGCTCGGTGTACCATCCCCTAGCCATCCTAAACAATGATGCTTGCATATACTCCAAGGTCCAAAACAATTATTTAGCTCCCATCTTACCCAAATTGATTGACCCCGATCAGTCCGGCTTCATTGTTGACCACCAAACCCACTATATTATTCGCTGGGTTATCAATGCAGTGGACTAATGTAACCAGTGGACAAAATGGGTGGGAGCGGTTGGGAGCGGTGCTCTTCTACTTTAGTTTTTTTAGTTTTACTGTTCCTATACTTTTATTTTAAAAGAAACCATTCCAGAATGGTTTAGTTTTAAAATAAAAGTGTAGGAAGAAGTTGAAACTTGCACTTGCACTGCACTGAACATCCCCTTAAACAGCCGGTGTGTTTGTTTGGGGGTTTGTATTGTGCTTGTGTGTGGGCATGGCAATGGGGTTTGAGGGAAATGGGGAAGGCCAGCAGGGAACATAGTTCCACTACATTTATTTCCACACTCCGACCATTGTGTGTAACAAGAAGAAAACTCCCCTATCCTTGCTGACACAACGCAATCAAAACTTTCGAAAGCATAAGCTGGTCATACGTAACCGAGGTCTGACCGACTTCGAGTTTGGGCCTAATTTTATTTAATCTTTGCAAATGTTAGCAGTCCCAGCACATTCATCAGAAGAAATGAAAGACTATCTGGTCCGATCCCTATTCACCATGGAACACACCAAGGATGTCACCTATCTTCTTTACTATTTGCCATAGCCCTTGCGGCCCTGGTTAGTAAGATCCGGCACAACCCTTTGATCACTGGTGTGGAAACGGGTTGTGACTACACCTAAGCCAGCCCTATTCGCCGATGATATTTTCTTCATGATGACCAACCCTATGTCTACGCTCCCAGCGATTATTACAGAATTAGATTTGTTTACACGATTCTTGGGCTGCACCATTGACTAAACTAAATCGCCAGCTCTTAGCTTATCTACACCCAATGAAGAAATGCTGCGTCTGAAGCAAACATATTGATTCCGATGGGAAACCAAGAAGATTACATACCTGGGAATAGATCTCACACGAATTCATGACTATCTCTTCAGCCACAATTTCCATGCCCTTCTTTGAGAACTATCTCAACATCTTTATCTCTGGAAGAGCACCAGGATTTCATGGTTTGGTTGGTGTACAGCAGTCAAGACGAACCTACTCCTGCGATTGCTGTATGTCTTTCAGGCCCTCCCAGATCAGATGCCTTCTCGTACCCTGAAGTCACTGCAATCTAGAATCTGGGACTTCATCTGGCAAGAGAATCCCCCGCCCCCGCCGGTCCAGGGAAATCCTGACTCATTCAAAGGACCCGGGAGGAATAGCGATGTCGATTGTGCGCAGCTAGTTACAAGCAAGAGACATTTCAGCCATATTTAATTTTTGCGATGCACAGGTACAGAAAAGGTGGAAAGAATTGGAGCAGGGTAACCGAGAGGTCTCGCTTGGCTCTCTACCGTGGTTGCCACCTAACAGCCAACCACTGTAGCACACTCTGCAGCCCCCCCATCCAGATAAGGTTATCCTATTGTGATTTAGCGTTGCGCAAATTTAGACTCACCACCCATCCCTCTACTCTGACGCCAATTTTACACAACTCTTACTTTATGCCGGGGATGCGGCCTAGCAATTTTACCAAGCGGAAGGAGCGCGACCTGCATGAGCTGGGTCAATTATATGAAGAAAGAGCGCCTGTGAACAGTGCAAAACAGCATTCAGATTGCCCGGATCAGAACGATTTCAGTATATGAAGTTGAGACACTGGTCATCTCACCCTGAGATCAAAAAGGGGCACGGCAGGGACTTGACAAACAACCTCTCGTCACAAAACCTCTAATATATATAAAACACTAAGAGAAGGAAAGGCGGACAAGGTGATGAACTATTTGGGGAACTGGGTCACCCGATCCAACTAATGTCTTGGGAAACCATATGGAAAAGGGCAACCAAAACATCGGTCGGCATGGAGAACTCTTATAAAATCCTCTATCACTGATAACTCACCCCTGGCAAGATGCACATAATGTACCCCAAGCTCTGCCCCCTCTGCTGAAGGAATTGAAAAGAGGTTGGCTTCTTGATCCATGTATGGTAGCAGTGGCCAATAATCAAACCCCTTTTGGGCAGCTTTCATTGGCCTGATTCAGAAAATCGTGGGAATCCAACTTCCCATAGACCCCATGGTGGGCCTCTTGGGTGACGTGGAGACATCTTTACCCTCGGGGCTCCACACCATACCTTATCTAACCATATGCTTGCCCATACTTGGAAAATGGCAGATGCCGCTCCGCTGCATATGTGGTGGGTTAAAATTTGGTATATATGCGTTATGGAAAAGAATCACTGCTACCCTCTCTGACATTTTAACTAAATACGCGGATTTGGGACCCCTTTATAACATTTGTTACCTCTAATGACTTCGGTCCTTTGATCGCTCAACAGTGGACATCATTCTCACTACCTTAAAATAGGCGCCCAGTGGTTGGAAGCCACTAATTCTCAGGTGTGAATTGATCATTTTGCACTTTACCCCCAGCAGGTTCTCTTTTTGATTTCCTGTATTGGATGACTTTGTTTCTGGTGCTTTACTTGTATGCATGCGTGTCCTCCTTTGTTTTTTGGTTTAGATTATTTCTGCTCATGAAATGTTCTCCTCTTTGATATGTGTCTTTCTTTTGATTGTTAATCCTTCCTATAATTTAAAATCAAATACAAATGTTTTTAAAAAGGTTATTAGCCTTGCTCAGCCTCTCTGCTGTGAAAATCACCAAGTCCGATATAAAGGTTTTAAGGAGCATAGGGCGCCCCCTTCTCTATCAAATATTATAAACTATTGGATGGATTTACCCCAAACTAGGTAAGAAATTTAGGTTAACGCTTTGTGGCCAGGCTGTTTCTCATATGGTCTAAATCTGCCCAGCGGTTTTTGTGCTACGGCTGTTCAAAGACTGCACTTTTTCTCAATGGGAAAATGAATGGACTGAAAACTGTGAAACTGTTGTGTTTTGTTTTCTTAATACCTTTTTCATTTCATACCTTATTGTTCCCAAAATGTGTAGGTTGCTGGTGGCCCTTGACAAATGTTTTGTTTTGAAAATCTCTTCCAAGTCCATCCAAGGTATTAGCAACATAATTTTGGGAAGAAATGTCTGCTTTTTCATTTCTGAAATGCCTCTCAGCCTCTTTGCTGCAAAGCACCATGGGATATAATCCTATAATTTTGGGAGAAGAGGGCATCCTCTTCTCCATTAAATATTTTAACAGCTGCTGGACAGAATAACCCTAGGCCCCTCGACACCCCAGAAATCGAGTCCGGATTTCTGCCCAAGTTGTTTTGTACCTGGTCCAATTCCGTACATTGGTGTTGGCTGTGCGCTTGAGCCTAAACTGCATTTGTTTTACTTTCTTATTTACTTTTTCTTTTTTTAACAGATCTTTCCCAAAATTTCCAGTCTGGGGTGGGCCCATGAGTACAATTTTGTTTGCAGAATATCGGCCAAATCCGTCATGCGAATCAAAAGTCATTTGCAATTCAATTTTCAGGTTTCCTATGGAACTTGGTACTCACCTTAACGGCTGCACTATAATATATACAGTATATTCTGGATATTGTACTGCAGGAGGAAAAATGGCTCTGGCGGCTAGTGTAAAGTCCAAGGGTTCAGGGAGCGTGTGAATGCAGTGTCCTCACAATCACTATATTAGTTCCTTAAGCAGACTCCATCGCATCAATCAGGCCTCTTGGTGCTTCTCTCAGTGGCAGATGTGGGAGATTCGTTCCTGGTGTCTTGATGTGGCAAGTCGACTCAAAGTGGCTTACTCAGCTGAGGACGGCCTGGAACTGGCCTCTCGACTGGTAGAATCGGCCATCTCAGCTGGTGGCAAGACAGACTCCATGAGGAGAAGCAGGTGCTGGGGGCACAGAAGGCAACCAGGCGCCTGAAACGTCAGAGTCTTAATGGTGGGTTGGTGATGGTTTGTCAGCATAAAAAGTGTCTCACAATAATATATTGAAATGTTGAAAAGCCTTCACATGATGGCTCACTCCTCTGCACGCCCCATGCCAGGAAAGTTTACCCAGTTACCTACGGGACACTCTCTACCTCAGAGTAACTGTAAACCCTTGCCACGTGGTCCTTAACTGCAGTCAGCCATTAGGGGTCTGTCAGTTTCTCAGAGACCATTGAAAGAAATGGTCTTGCTCACTTGTTGAATCCGTGTCTTCTCCGCTATGGAAGGGGACTTTGAGCGGTTAACAACCTCATCACAAATCATTAAAGTTAATGGATCCTGCTCCATTTACAGCAAAATCCTCGCAGGATTTGTTAGGCGAGTGTCCACCCTATTCTACTGTATTTACCCAGAGGCTTTAGTCCCCAGGAAGCCGCTTTACGGTATTTATGAAGACATGCATTGTATACAGGGCAGACTCATCCCTTGTCACTGCTCCCTAGCTGAGCTGCCTTAGCCCCACCTATGCCCTGTCTAATGAAGATCTTAGGATCTATGAAAGTAATAACCTTAATTTTACCAACCCATCTCATGCTAGCAGGAATCTATTGATACATGTATGGTTCAGTTCTGCCCTTATAACTCAGCCTCCACCATGCAGGTGAGGTTTGTTGCGGCGGGTGGTTGACACAGAACATGCACACAACACAAAGGCTTCAACATTGTTATTTCTGTTTGAAAACATGGGGGTTAGACTACAACCTATGGGATGAGTGTTGAATGCAAACTGGACAATCTAAACAGTACAGTGGGAGGATGACGGGATAAAGAAAGGCCAGTGCAAAGACATATTCCAAAAGAACCAAAGTTCCTGAATCTAACCCCTGCTCTACTTCTGAAGCACCTGCCATTTGCCCCTCCTCTGCCCCTCTTTAAGCCACTCACAGTCACACTTCTTTAACACTGTCTTTGCCTTTATTTTGGTCTTTTTCATGGCCTAGATCTTTGTCTTGGCCTTGATCTTTGTCTTGCTCTCTGTCTTGACCTTCATCTTTGTCTTGGTCTTGATCTTTTGTAGAGGAGCAGGTGGCCTATGTGTAACACCAGGTGGCATCGCAATACCACATTGAGTGTATGAGAGATGATATGCACTCAGACAACTGTATCGAATGTACCCTCGCACCCATTGGACATCATAGAGCGGATGTGGTTTGTCGGTCCGCAAACGTTTTGTTCGTGGGTGGACTGCCTGCAGTGTAACTGATCGGACCCCTGTTTTGACCATTCATTAAAAAACAGGGCTCCAAGCAATTTTGATCCCCTGCCGCCAATGTTATGCAACTCCTGAGGCTGAAGATACTGAACATGGGGAGTGGGGTACACCCCTGCAACCCCCGCTCCTCATGTTTGGTATTTCCGGACCCAAATTAATAGTCACTTAATTCGGTCAAATCTATCAGTTGTTAAAAATGTTTCGATCAATTTGGGTAATACCCATAGAGCTATGAGTGAAATTTGACATGACAAGAGCAGCGTGACGTCATAGAGGAGAGGTACTGAGACTCACTGAAATGATATGCAAATAGAGTAAAGCTGTAACTAAAGTAACAAGAGAAACATGTAATTGAATATGAAGAAATAGTGTATGCAAAGATGATTAAGTAATCTGTTGATTAATAGATGTATATACGCAGAAATGCATATAGAAGCTTGTTGCAGAGGAAAGCATAGAGCGGCCACGGTGGAAATATGGACGTCAGACTCATATTAAAACCATTCAAGCTACTCCAGAGACACACCAGGACTCAGAAGACGCTGGCAAAACAGTTTTGTGTGAGGAATAAAGAGGAGTTTATTGGCATGGGATCAAGGATGCTATTTCAAGGAATAATTGCAAGGCACACGGGGAGTCAAAAGGATAAGCCATGTGTACGACATATTTCTCTTAGATTAAGCGAAGGAAAAAACATATGCAAGAGCCATGTATTAGACAATTAAAGATGCAGAAAACCTATGTAAAATGGAGTGAGTAAATCTCTAGAGGCCAAGATGTGTAATGACAACCAGCACAATTGGATCAAATAGCATTAAATAGAAAGTCGAGATGGACACAATTGTGGTCTCCTCAGACGTGATTCAGAAGTTGAAAACAAGGGCTATTCATTAAGCCCAAATGAAGATAATGGTGTGCCTACAATGCCTTGAATGTCCAAGAACAGAGAGCAGGCTTCGAGGTCAACTACAGAGGCGAAGCCTTGGCTTGGGGCCTGACCGATGAGAGACGATGGACTAAATGGGAAAGTGGGGAGTAATCTGATGTTGCTTGTGGCACTTGAGTTTTGTTTTGCTTACGTGCTGCTAACAAGCTGCATGTCCACGGTTGGGAAAGCAAGCCAACCAATCAGAGGGTCTATGTAGCAACATGCTATACAATGTTGCAGAGGCCAACGCGCTGACATTTCTTCTTCTATAATCAGTATTATAAGTATTTAGAGGTAGTTCGAGAGGTGCCCACCAGATAAGGGGCAGGCAATAAAGTTATTAACACTTATGTGTACTATAGGTACATATGTTCCCCTAACCAATTCCTCCCTTCAGTAGGTTTTAGTTTGCCACGTAGGATGATGTCATAATTGACACACATTGAGGTATAAAACCTTTGTATAATCATATTTGGGGGTGAGTGTGTGAATTATTGCCTGTTATTTAACAGATTTCCCTACTTCATTTTATGCTGATAATAGTGTAGTACTTTGCCATATTCAATAAGTCTGTCCAGTTATTTGGGTCCGAGATAATTATAGATGGTAATTCCATCGAGCACATGAGACGCTTCAAGGTGCTAGAGCACTTTTGTCTTGGTCTTGATCTTTTTCCTGGCCTTGATCTTTGTCTTGGTCTTTCTTGTTTTTTTCGCCTTGGTCATTGTCTTGGCCTTGATTTACATCTTGATATGTCTGTTGGCCTTGATCTTTGTTTTGGTCTTTGTCGCTGCTGTTGTCTTTGTCTTGATCTTTGTCTTTAGCTGCCACTGCGCGTCGGTAATGGCCTGCCAGCCTGGACCTAAGCATTCCCGAGCGAGGCTGTGGGCCGTTACCTGCCATGTACGCCCCCCCGCCAACAAGAAGGTGATTGCTATTTTCAGGCCAGGGCTACCTCTTTTATGTTTTTTTTTATGGGAGAGCCGGCTCTGTATTGGGTGAGCCCAATCTCCCATGAAAACAAAGATGGCCCCGCCATAGTGAATAGAAACGGGACTTGCTCCCTTTTCTTTTTCCATCGCAGGCACTCAGGATGGGAGGGTGCTCCGGGACCATCACAAAGCTCCAGTCCAGCAGGAGGGAGGGAAGTGGCAGGGATAGAGTGTGGGATATCTTGGGGGGTTGAGGGAGGTTGGGGGCATGGGGAGTCAACGGGAGGGGTTACCTGTTCCCTCCACATAATCAAGATGGCAGAACCCAGGGAAGATCCTCAGGTTGCTGTAGAAATGCAGGGGGTACACTGTGTTATTTTTGCGTGTGTTTCCAACCACCTGTTTGGCTGAGCGCCATTCCCCAGGTGCAAATTGGTCTTTGTGTTTGCGTTGTCTTTGCCTCATACTTTATCATGACCTTCAGAATGAGGAGTCAGCTTTTCAACCGCTACCAGGGCAGATTAATTTTGTCTTAGGGGTTTCTTCACTTTATTACTGAGGTAAAACATTTGAATCTCCAATCTTGATTTTTATCTGAGCATCGATCTTTGTCTTGGTCTTTTTTTCTTTGCTGTGGTGCTTGTTTTAGCCTTTCTCTTTGTTTTTGCAGTAGTCTTTGTCTTGGTCTTTGTCTTGCCCTTGATCTTTGTTTTTTGATTTTGTCTTTATGTATTCATTGGTCTTTGTCTTGATCTTTGTCTTGGCATTGATCCTTTTTTGACTTTATCTTTGCTGTGGTCTTTGCCTTGGTATTTGGCCTGGCCATGAGCTTTGTCTTGGTCTTTGTCATTACTGTTGTCATTGTCTTGTCCTTTGGCCTTACTTTTAGATTGAGGGGTTGTCTTCCCAACTGCTACAGGGACCAGCGATTCATTGGACCCCTCTTGCCCTAGTGGTTTATTCAATTCATTACTGGGGAAAGACATGTAAATCTCCCACGTTTTGCCCTAGGAGTTCTTCTTTCGTGACACGGATAGGAAATATCCCTTTTACCCGGAGGATTTTAGGTTTGCTAAAATTTTTCAAGACTTCTTTATTTGTGCTGGTGGTTTCCCAACCTTCGCCAGAGTCTGGGCTATAGCCCTACGTGCTTCTTCACTTCATTACGGAGGTCAAACCTTTAAATCTCCATCCTTGATATTTATCTTAACATTGATCTTTGTATGTGTATTTTACCTTTGCTGTGACCTTTGGCCTGGCCTTTGCTGTTGTCTTGCCGTTTAGCGTTGTCTTGACCTTGATTTCTTTCTTGGCCTTGGTCTTTATCTTGTCCTTGATCTTTGCTTTGGTTTTTGTCTTGATATTATTTTGGTATGTGTCTTGGCTTTGGTATTTATCTTCTCGTCGATCTTTGTTTTGGTCATTGTATTTGCTGTGCACTTTAGCTTGACCTTGAAATTTGTCTTGGCGTTGATCTTTGACTTGATCTTTGTCTTTCCTGTCATCTTTGTTTCACCCATTGTCTTTACATTTACAACAAGGTGTTGGCCTTGCAATTGCTACTTGGGCAAGCCCTGCATTGGACTTCTGCATTGGACTTCTCTTGCCATGGGGGTTTCTTCACTTCATTACTGAGGTGAAACCTGTAAATCCTCATCCTTGACATTTATTTTAGCGTTAATCTTTGTATTGGTCTTTTGTCTTTGCTTTGTTCTTTGTCTTGTCCTTGAACATTGTCTTGGTCTTTGTTTTGATTTTTTTAGGATATTTGTCTTCAAATTGATCTTTGTTTTGGACTTTGCTGTAGTCTTTGGCTTGCCCTTGAATTTTGTCTTGTTCTTGGTCTTGATCTTTGTCTGTGTATTGGCCTTGATCTTTGCCTTGGTCTTTGCTCTTGTCTTCGTCTTGGTGTCTGTCTTGACCTTGACCTTTGTATTGACCTTAGTCTCTGTCTTTGTGTTTGCTGTGGTCATTGTCTCAGTGTTTGTTTTTGCCATTGTCTTTTTCTTCGCTGTCATCTTTAACTTTCCCTTTGTCTTTACCTTTAAAATTAGGTGTTGGCCTTGCAACTGCTGCAGAGGCAAACCCTGCATTGGACGACTCTTGTCATAGGGGTTTCCTCAATTCAATACTAGGGCAAACCGTGTAAATCTCTCTACTGTTGCTCTGGAGTCCCTCAGTCTCTGTGAGACCCTTTCCCTGGTTCCAGAACTGCTGCAATGAGCATAAACATTCACTGCCTGTGATTTCTTCTGCATCCGTACAATTTTGTTTGGCTTTGGGCTGCTGCCTATTCTGAAGATTGCGCGCCTAACGCAAGCTACTTTTCTAACCCTGCTTCATGCACGGAACCAAGTTCGGTGGAAAAGTGAAATGCAAAAGTACCTCCTTGCTCTTAAACAGTGGATATGTGCTTGAATATCTGAGGATTTGCTCCCTGAGGCTATGGGGCTGAGTTCTGATTTTAAGGATGTGTGCCTGCGCTCATGAAGTGTAATTACACCTGGTGACCTCATCACAGTTGTTAGAATGTCACATGAGTTTTTAAAGGGATGTAGCAAGGTAGAGCAGGGTCATAGGCTATTCGACAGAGAAAAGAGGAAACCACTGAATCAGATGTATCTCATCTGCTTCAGCCAATGAGTAGCAGCGATAGAAACTGTTAAGGTGGCCTCAACATTCCCAACCAGACCCAGAGGAATAAGAGTCTGTTCAAACCAGACTCAAATACGGAGTAGACAAAGTTCAAGGTAAAATCCAGCTTTATTGTCATGAACCAAAGCAAAAACAGCATGCACACATTAAAATCTTTTAACTCTCGATATGTTAGTACAAAACAATGTGATATGATATGATATGGCATGGTGCGACGTGGCAAGGGAGGGGGAACAGAGGGAAGACAGACAATAATCCTACTAGGCCAGGTGTCATTCAGATTGTGCAAGTGCATGGGAAGGGGAAGGAGGAAAGTGCAGTACATGGGATAATAAGATAAATAAACAAAGTAAAAGTACGGCCAGCAGGTGGCAAGTGCAAGGGTAAGTGCAGACTTCAGGTGTCAAGTGCTGGTAGTAGGACTGTAGGGATACCGAAAACAGTCCCCAAGTGCGGGAGTTGCCAGGGAGGCAGTGCAGGAGTGCCACTGGTGGGGGAGGGAGCCTGGGCCCGAGATCAGAGGGTGGCCAGGTAACCAGTGCAGTTTCCGTATCAGCCAGTAAGTCAGCAGGGGAGAGGAGGAAAAAAAGCAGAAGCAAAGAGAAAGGTTTTGAGGTGCTTCTGGAACCAGAGATGATTCTCCTCAAGTTTCAGGGAGGCAGGGAGGCTGTTCCAGAGGGAGGTCCCAGCCGAAGAAAGAGATCTACCACCAACTCGTTGCTTGGAGAAGCATCTGACCCTGAGGGAGTTCGAGGCGGATGAGCAAAGAGCTCGAGAACAAAGATATTTAGGAAGAGAGAGTTGAAGGTATTGAGGCGCCAGGCCCCAGAAGCCCTTATGGACAAAGCAGAGGGTTTTGAACTTAATTCTCGCAGCCACTGGGAGCCAATGCAGAAATGTCAGTCCTGGAGAGATACGATCCCTGGGCTTGAAGCCAGGACAAGTCTTGCAGTCCTGTTCTGGATGAGTTGTAGAGGGCGGAGAGTAGAAGCAGGCAGATTTAGAAAGAGGCTATTGCAATAGTCCAGCCTAGAGAGAACCAGAGCTCTGGAGGCAGTGAGCTTCTGGGGGAAGGAGAGGAAAGGAAGAATACCTCTGAGGAGGTGCAGCTGGTAGTGAGACTTCTTAGAGACGTCAGAGATGTGAGGAGAGAAGGAGAGTGTGAAGTCGAAGATGACCCTGAGGTTTTTGTCCTCACAGGTGGGAGCAGGAAGAGGGCCATTAGAGGCCGGCCAGAGAGTGACAGGAAAGGAGGGAGCAGGTGTGCCGATGAGGAGAATCTCGGTCTTACTGGCATTAAGGCAGAGATCATTGGCGGCACACCACTCCTGGATGGCGGACGGACAGTCAGAGATGAGAGAGGGAGAAGAGGTGACTGAGGGTAGCCTGAAAATGAGCTCAGTGTCCTCCGCATATCACTGGAAGTTGGGGCAGAGCGTGGCAATGTGGTGGTCAAGAAGTGCCAGGTATTGGCTGAATGGCCAGGGAGAGAGGTTAGACCCCTGGGGAACATCACAGGTAGAGATAGAGATAGAGGAGAGGAAGAACCCAAGTTGAACCTGGGAGGGTCGATCAGAGAGGAAAGAAGTCAGCCACGCCAGGGCCTGACCGGTGATCCCCAGGTTATCATAGAGACGGTTGAGCAGGATGGCATGGTTGACCGTGTCAAAGGCAGAAGAGAGATCAAGTAAGATGAGGACACATGGGGTGTAGGAATCAAGGTTGGAGAGCAGGTCTTCACGGATGTTCAGGAGAGCAGTTTCTGTGCTTTTGGCAGCTCTGAAGCCAGACTGAGGATCATGGAGACAACCAACAGATTCAGTGTGTAGATTGAGCTGGGTGATGGCGAGCTTTTCCAAGAGTTTGTCCAGGAAAGGAGTGATGGAGATTGGGCGATAGTTAGCCGGGCAGGATGGGTCGGCAGAGGGTTTCTTAAGGAGAGGGTGCACAAGGGAGTGCTTCAGGGTGGAAGGGAAGACTCCTGTGGCGAAGGAGTGGTTGCAGAAGTTGGCTAGGGCAGGAGCCAGGGAGTCAATGTGGTTCTTGATGGTTTTGGAGGAACAGGGATGAACCTGTTTTGATGAGACTTTCATAGATCGGACTTGTCTAGAAACTTCGTCTGGGGAGAACAGGGGAAAGGCAGAGAAGGAGGGTTGGGAGGTGGCCGAGGAAGGGCCAAAGGAAGAGCAGGGAGTAGAGGGAGGAAGGGGAGAGGATGAGAGAGAGGACAGGATGTGCTGAGTTTTAGAGTTGAAATGAGAAGCCTGTGCCGTGCAGAGGGCCTGGGAAGGGACAGGAGAGGTAGAGACTGCGGCAGGATTGGCCAGTTCTTTGCAGATTTTGAAGAGTTCAGCCGAGTTGTTAGATGCTGCAGAGATGCAGCCTTGGATGTGAGCTCTCTTCTTGGTTTGGACAGAGATCCGGTATTGCCTTTGGAGCAGTTGCTTAAATACTTCAAGCGTGTCAACAATGATGTCATAACATAGTCGCAGGTTACAAAACCTATGGGGAATGGGGATAGGTTAATAGGTTTGGCTACATTTAGGTTTGATAGGGGTTAAACATGTTAACGGGTTATAGATATCTGTTGGCTCCACCTGGAACCACCCCTAAATTAATAAGGTGAAAAATACATACTTTCTACTACACATAGTTGGTTGGCATACTACTTGATAGGGGCCTGATGCTTGGTGTTCTGATAGGCTGGCTCCTTTCTAACTAACCTTGGACACAAATGACCAGTTGTCAAGACATGAGCCAGGCAGGGAGTAGGGGTAGAGAAGTCTGTGCACTGTCCTGTGTTCAATTAAAAGTTACCATCCCTCATTCCTATCTCATGAGACCAGGCACTCTCATTGTACTTGGCTTTGTTTAAGTCCTCATGTCTGTGTGAACATTTAGGAAGTATTGCAGGTGCCACATCTTCTTTGGCTTCTAATGAATAGTTAGTGTTCTGCAATTGTGGATCACGTGCTTGGAGACTGTATATAAAACCGAATTTCCTGCTATTTATTGGGGTTTTAGCTAATATTACTATATGTGTGGTTTTTTCTGTTGCCACCAGAGACACTCTTGAGTTACTCTTCATGGAGGCTTTTGGCTTACAGTGTTACTACATCTGGCTATCAAAGACTGGTTGTATTCACAAAAACCTTTAGATAATCTGGCAGCATACTGCATGCAACTTGGGAACTGTCAACTCGTGCCTTCGTTCCACAGTTCCCATCCTCCCTTATTTACTGTAACCTTGGCACTAGTTGTCAGCTACCGTCTGGGCTCTGCATGGATCTGTATTTCTGTGGATTCAGCTCTTTGGGTTTTCCCCAGGACGTGAGACATTTGCACACTCAAAAGCATGTGGCAGCTGCAATTGTTAAGAAGATGGATGCCCAATGACACTCTTGATTCTATGTTAGTGAGCTATATTCAGATGCCGTTCATGTGTAAATCATCTTATACATTTATCATGTGAGTGTTCTTCATGTCTGTGGATGCTATGTTCATATTCCTCATGTATAAATGCATATGTCACCTAGTGTACGTGTTCTTCATGTGGAGTGCATGTGCGCTTCATGTCTAATGTATATGCTTGTTACTGTTACATTGTCAGCTTGAATGCGTTTGCCCTCTATAGCTTACATTGTCTTCACGTCCTGCTGTACTTTCTTGAGATAAGGAGCGGTAATGTTGTCTCGGTGAGTAATATTTCTTACCGGCGTGGTACCGGGCAGGGGGAGGGGCAGAAGCTCTGGTTGACGCATTCATCTGCTTCCCAACATTATGCTAACCTTGAACAGTAGAATCGGAATGTACTGCTATAACTTAACATTTCTTTACATTACATTGCTCTCAGTTTGCAGATTATTGCCAGATCATGTGTCGGGTCATTGAACTGTGCCATCACATATGAGAGGACCTTTAAAAAAGCCAAAGCACTGTAATAGAAGGGTCTATACACTGAAGAAATGCCACATAGCTATTAGGCCATTTTTATTAAAAGATACATTTTACATTTACATAAGGGTACAAACTAAATGTACTCATATAACTGTTATGGTTAGTATTTACACAATTCCTTTTAGCATAATACCGTGGGCCTCATTCCGAGATTGGTGGTAGTCATGGCGCTATGGCTGCCTCCAATACCGGGTCCGGCACTGGTCTAGTTCAATGGGGATTTATCGGTGTAGTCCGACCTTTGCGGGACCGGTAAGTCCCCATTGAAAAAGCCATTCCCCATTCCCATTTGAGCCCCAATAGGGCTCAATGGGAATGGGGAAAGAGCTAATAACGATGCCACAAATTGCGGTACCGTTATTAGCTCTGAAGTCACTTAACGGGTCCCGTCCATAACGCCTGGTCAGACTAGGCGTTAAAGGAGGGACCCGCTAAGGGAACTCGTAGTAGGGCGGTAAGGGATTACCGGCACCGTTCTCCTTAACGGTGCCCGGTATCCCTCAACACCCTACGCGCCCCATGTCATGTAAAGGATGTTGTCTTTTAGTGGACGTTAACAGGAAAGATGTCAGTTTTTATTTTGGACATTCAAAGTTGATGTAACTTTTGTATCTGAAAAGTTACCAAATCACCTTTCAACAGTGTCATTGCACTGTACACACCAGAATTACACGTTTATCCACCATATGAATGATAGTTATCATGCAACAACATTTTACAATCCCTTTACCCCTATATCAAACACCTCCCAGCCACACATGTGGTTACAAAGAAAAGTTTCTGAACAGGGTCGGTGAGCAAGTTAGGGCGGGATGTTCTCTACCATCAAGTCCATGAGAGGTGACCATATGTCCCAAAAGCAGTGAAGGCAATAACTGTCACCTTCTCTGCTAACAGAATGTCACACATTTTGGTCCACCATATCGAAAGAATGTGACCTTCTGACGCCTTCCTGCAGCGTGCAAACGTGAACTTTGCTGCCTTAATCAAATGGGTGATTAGGGTTGCTCTGGGTCCTGATCACAGGCTCCCGTGTTACGCCCAAGGGAAAGGTCACTGAGTCCAGTGGTAATGGCTGCCCAGAATGATCGGATATTGGGACATTCCCACCACATATGAAAGCAGCCACTGCGTAGTCCACATTTATACCAACAGCTAGGGTCAAGGACTGCACTAATTTTCTGCAAACCCAGAGGAGCACAATACCATCTGTAACAGAACTTAGACCCATATGCCCTGTTCGTGGCACGTGGGCCATGTCTCTAGCCAAGTGTTACCCCCATCCCAACCTTGTGCTGTACATCCCTCCCTTTGCCCTCTGCTCCCCACCCGTGCTCCCCTCTTCTCTCAAGTCCTCTGCTTTTCTCTCTCCTCCTTGCTTCCTCTCCACCTTCCTCTCTCATACATCTGACCCCTCTTCTACCTTCATGACCCCCCTTCTGCCTCAAAATACCCTCTTCTCATACGCCTGTCCTTTCTTCTTCCTCCTTAGACCCACCCTCTGTCCCCCCCTACTGCCTCCATTCCCCTCTTGTATAATGCCTAACAGCCACATCTCACGACTCCCTCTTATATTTTCTTACTTCCTCTCCTCCTCTCCTTCCTCTTTGGTCCACTCTCCTGACGCCTTGCTTCCATTCCTCTGCCCTCTTGGCTGGTGCATTTCCCAGGCTGCACCGTAACACCCTCTTCTCTTTCCTATGTCCATTCTACTCTTCCTCTTTGTTCCCTCTCCTCTATCTCCTTCCTTGCATCTTCCTTCAGGGGGATAGGAAGTGGGGCGTGGGGGAGGCAGGGGTTAAGAGGCAGGTATTCAGGAGTGGAGATTCCTGACCCATGTTTACCTAACCTCTGCGCCCTCCGCTTTGCTTTCTCTGTTCCATCTCCTGTCTCCTAGTTTTCCTCTCTCCCCTTTCCACCCTCCTCACTCCCTCTTCTCTGTCTCCACTATTAGCTGCTTTCCCATCTCCTGCTTCCTTGCTCTTTCTCCCCACCCCTCTACTCCCTTGCGTGCCTGCTTGGTTCCTTCCTCTCTCCCCCATAGGCTGCTTTCTTGCCCACACTCTTCTCTCCCTCAGCCAGCTACCGTCTTATGCCCCAACACCCTCTTCTCTTTCTTTTCTCTGTCCCTTCTAGTCTACTTCTGTAATCGCTCTCCTCTGTCACCTACCCTGACTCTTTTTTATCGCTCTTATGTCCATTCGCCTGCCTACTTGCGGCCCCTACTCTGTCCTACCGCCTCTGCCCCCTCTCCTGCCTGCCTCATCCCTTCCTCTCCTCTGTCCTGCTACTGCCTGTGCTCTGGCCTCACTCCTGCGCACCTTCTAGTGCCTCCTCGCATCATTCTCTCCTGCTTCATTTCTCTCTCCCCTGCCCCTCCTTCCTGCCCCTCTCCTCTTTTGCTAGCACTTTGCTTATTTTGTTTATTGTCTATCCTTTTTTGTACTTTACTCTTCTATCACTTGTCCCTCTACCTCCTCGGCTTACCCTTTGTTTCTCTTTCCTTCTTTCCAATCTCCTGTCGCCTCATCTCATGGCTGCCCGTCTCTTGTCCTCTCAGCCATGCCTCTCTTCCCTCTTAGGCCACCTCTCTTCCTTTCTATCTCCCGGGTCCTCTTTCACTTCCTTCACCTGCCACCTTTCTTCCTTGGCCCCTCCCTCCCTCACCATCCTCTGGCTCTGTGGGCTTGAAGCCCGCCTCACATCTGCAGTATGAACCCAGAGAGCAGGAGCAGTGCTTAGCCCCAGTGTTTAACAGTAGCCAGCAGATGCCTTAATGCCAGTGATCAGCTCCCCTCCACGGTAATAATCAAAGCTCTTATGGGAAGTCGCCTCACTGAGGCCTAGTTTACTCTCAGCTGAAGAAACAAGCAGGACTTCCGGGAATAAGGCCGGCTCCTAATGGAGCTGAGGCAAATAATTGCACGTGCCACTTAAGACATGCGCCAGCTGGGAAATCTGAGCCCAGAAATGGAACGGCCTCTTCTCGCCTCATAGGCCCAATCGGCTGCGCTCTTCAGCTGGCGCCCAATCACAGGACATCGTACTTGGGTGTGCTTGCTACCAGAGGGCGGGACTCGCCGACCAACCAATTGTAAACATCTAGTACCGTTTTCAGGACATCCTCAATGAATATGTATAAAACAGATGCGCGTATTATTAATTCAGTAGAGATTATCACACCCTTTCTGAATGCTGTATGTTCATGCTGTGACGTCATGCCAGGGGCTTATGCAATTTATAATCAACTGTAGTTACAGGGGATGTGGCATTTTCTCTACCAGTTGCTGCTGGTAGAGGAAACCTAGTGTTCTTTATTTTGTAATTAGTTTCCTCATCTAGGCCACCCTGCAGTCCTGAGGGACATCACAGATAGGGTGACCAGACGTCCCGGTTTTCCCAGGACAGTCCGTTAAAATCGCCCTCTGTACCGGAGTTTTTTCATTTTGGGTGACTACGGTCCTGGTTTTTGCTGGGACCGGATTTCGAAAGCCCGAAATCGGGTCCTGGCGCAACTCTTCCTGCGTGAATGGGGCCATGAAAAGCATTTCACGGCCTCATTTCCTCCCCCTTCCCGTGCCTGCCCCCTTTCCTCCAATGAGAGGAGTGTGCCTGTGAGCACACTCCATGTCCTCCCCCGCAACAGGCCAGCGTCATAGAAGTAGGACTACATTTTAATTTTTATTTGTGATAGTCCTACTTTTATGTCTATGGCCTGTGGTGTTTTTTTTTTTTTTCCTCTGGTCACCCTAATCACAGATAAGTAGAGCTTTACTCCCGTTGTCTATCAGATGTCCCTCGGAACGCTTTGGTGGACGATAGCCCTGTATTTGACACCTAGAATTGTACATGCCACATACTCTAAAAGCCAAACTGGATATGAGGATTCTTTAGGCTTACCAGTCCGCAACTCTAATGTACAAAGCACTGAACGTGAGTGGACCATCGCCTCATACGTTACACCATGCTCCTTGAGCAGGTAGTCATCTTTGAGTCTTTGCAGAAAGAATGATAGGAAATCATCTTAGTATTAGCCGGTAGGTTAGCGGGCAATATATCATTCTGTGGCTTGCTTGCTCGTCTGCAAAGGGAATCCACAACCTGTGCACCCTATGTTCTTACCCCAAGGAACCCTAAAAAGCCCACCGGAGCTTCTTCTATTATGCCATGATACGTATACAGCTCGCGACAGCAATTTGCCTGATCTCCATGAGTTGTGGTGGCACTGAAACCAAAGGGAACGCTTTGGGCCACAGAGAACAAGTGGGAGAATACGAGATTGTTTTGCCGTTGTGTTGATGCATACAGAAGAACTTGGCTCTTTCTCTGCCTTCTCTGCATATGCCCCAACACTATGGAGCCTCCTCCCCGTCAGCGTCAGACTTGCCCCCACGATCCTACAATTCAGAAAATAATTCAAGACCCACCTCTTCAAGGAGTCTATGGTCCTCAACAGCTAGACCATCATGTCGCCACCCGCGCCAACTGACTCGCTAGAACCGTCCGCTACTTTCCTCCACGCCAACCTGTACATCTGTACCCCTCTTCCTACCCCCTGCTGTCTATCTGTTCTGTTGTTACCTCTGAACAGCGCTGCATTATGCTTCTGTACTGATGTATACCACTATAAAGCGCTCTGTTGATTATTTGTGTTGTTGTATAACTCTGTAAAGTGCTCCATTGCTTCTTGAAGCTAGACCTGCACCCAATAAATACAATAATAATAATAATAATAATAACAATTGGTTCTGTGTAAAAGTCTGTTCCTAGGTGTGATTTATCATTACAAAGCTGAGTTTGTTTCCGAAGGAGAGCCTCAGCACTCAAGGCTCCTCTAGGGTGCATTGGTAGCAGATTTGCTGTGTAAGACGACTGTTGAATTGTTGCATTGTCATTTTTATGTCTGAAAGGAGGTAAAGTTAGGACTGGCTATGTGAAGTTTGCGCAGCTAGAATGTGTTTCTTGGGTATGAATGTAGAAGGATGAGCCTGTTAATGGGGGGACTTAGGCGGTCCAGAGGAACATCAGGAGGAAGTATAGCTCAGGGGCAACGCATTTGTCTCAGAAGTAAGACAACGGAGTGCAACACAGGTTCGAATCCTGATCCTGCTGAACTGGGGTTCTGCGCAGCCCTTTTAGACGAGGTAGAAATACCCTGGAGATGAATGGGGCTGCAGAAGTTACTCAAACATCAATAATCAAAATGACTCAGGTAGTTGACAAAAAGGTTACTGTTTAATATCAATTATTTAAAACAGGGAGTACAACGGGCATCAACAGACGTCTCAGTGCATAGTTTCTCAATTTGCTTCAGAAAAAACATCTTCTTTATAGTAAAAACCTGTCAACCTACGTATTTACTAATGTCATCATGCATGGCAAACTACAAAAACCTATTGAAGAAAGTGATAAGACTGGAGGGAACATCTATGCATACGTTCCATACTAGTCTAAGAAAGTAATAGGCTCCTTAACATCAGGTGGGGCAACTAAGCCCTCCCCTAAAACGTCTCATTGGTTACACAAACTATAGAACCCTTAATCACGCGGCCTCCTACATTTGCTTGGCACTCTTACATCCGTCAGTACTTTTCCACCTTCGTTAGCAGCACGCACGCTAGAATTCCAGGTGCTGGTGAACTGGTCCGAACCATAGCTTCCCATCAATTAGCATATCATCTATCATCATCTCAGTGATCTGCTGTCAATTAAGGCTTTGAACTTGTCCTAGGGAGTGTTTTTTACTCTGGAGAATTCAGAGGAGTGAAGGCACGCTCTGCCTCCATGCACAGGTCATCATCTTTGTCCAACTTTATCCTTCCATGTGACTGAAGACAACAAAATTGAGCTTCTGGTGCATTTAAAATACTATTTTCTAATAGATCGCTGACGTCTTCCTTGTTTTTGTCCATGCCTTCTGAACAGGAGTTCCGTTCTTTCACACGATTTGTATCCAATGGGCCTCATTACGACCCAGGCGGACTTCGCGGTGCTAAATGCACCGCGAAGCATGGCGGAAAGCCGCCGATAGCGCCATGGGGGTTGGCGGATTTACCGCCCCATTCCGACCTCGGCGGAGCGGTAAATCCCCAATCCCCATTCTGCCCTTCCCCATTCCCATTTTTGCCCCATAGGGTATAATGGGAGTGGGGAAGGAGTTAATTACGCCACCGTAAAATACGGTGGCGTAATTAACAACGAGGTCCCGTAGCGCCATGGTTTTCTCCGGCTGGTAAAACCAGGCGGAGAAAACCTCCATGGCGCTACGGGAACTCGTAGTATGGCGGAGAGGTACGCCATGCACTACGCTGGCGTAATACCCTCTCCGCCAGGGTCCTAATGAGGCCCAATGTCTGTTCATCCCATTCTGTTCTGACCTTGGCTGCCTGGGGTTCATTCTGCCTCGCCTTTCTGAGTTTCACTCCTGTTAATCCAATTTTTTTTATAACTGCGACACACTGGAAAGGCCTTCCTTTCTTGTCCAGCACTGCTATAATACGTAGTGGAAACATCCATTCTTTACTCATTCCTATATATGTGTACATTGGAGCATGCCACAATCTGCTCACTATAAAGCTAGCCTCAATAATTCTTCATCTGCTTGTGTTTCTTTGCATATGTACATGTGTAAAATGACTTAATATCTTCAGCGTTTCTGTAGCATAGGTTTCTTCATCTTGAGCTCAAGATGTCACTTATCTTTGATACTTTCTTAATGCCTTGTAGAATATCTGCATTCTCTTGTCTCTACACCTCTTCTATGTACGTCAGCCTTGCTTTATGTGTGACGTCACCATTCTTCTCTTTCATTCATCTGGCCTGGTTCTTCTGGAATTTCATTCAAATGGCCTTCAGACTGTCTCATATGCAGGTATGACTTTCTTAATGGGAACCTTTCTTCCAGGATTCTCCTAGGTATCTTTAGTTCCAATGGTGCTGTACGTGTCTCACACTCTGGTTCCCAATATATAGGCAATATGGGCGAAGTGGTTGAGGTGGGGGTACTTGGCTCCTTCTCTACACTCCCCCCTCTGGGCGATTCATTGACCACTGTCCCATCATCTCTTTTATCTAGACATCCTCCGCTGAAGTAATACTTCTTTGTGATCCATATCTTTACGACTCCTTTGAGACATCCAGCTGATTTTACATGCTCATCCTTGTTCCAATTCATGGGCATGCACTTGGGCTGCAATATATCAACTTTCCCACAAACGTCTTATGGTTCTTTGGATATAGGAACTTCGTACCCTCAGTTTCATGAATACTGGCCTTCACAAAGTCTCTTATTTTTTCATCTGTCAAATCTCTGGCTTTTCATCCTGATTCAACATTGATCATGATTTTCTTCCCAATGGCTTTCTTTGCTGTCTTCTTGCATTGTGAGATTATTATTTTGATCACACAAAATCCAAGAAATACCATCACGATCAGGGCTCCAAGGAACTTGACTATGTCTGCCATCTACTGTGGAACCCAAGAAAAGAGCGATCCAAACCAGCTGTCATCAGCAATATCTTCTACGTCGTCTATCATCTGGATGTGTAGCTTCGTCAGTATCTCTATGGCCTCCATCAAATTGCCATTCTCGTTGTCATGAGAAGGTATGAACATGCAACATGATTCTCCAATTTTTGAACAAACACCTCGATCCATAGCTGTGATCATGTCCAGGACGTATCTATTCTGAAGAGTCATCGGTCTTATGGCTCTCAGCTCTTCTCAGATAGCATTGAATCCCTTTATGGTAGTGTTGATTGTCTGCAGCAATTCCCATCTGGTAATCTGCAGCAATGTGGTATTTGCTCCAACCTGGATACTCGCCATAAAGATCAAAGTGAATGTCAACAAAGTCTGGTTGAAAAACATGTGTTCATATGGGATGGCATCAAAAGCAGCTTCTGTTGACTTTGCAGAGAAATAGTTCTCTTGCTTCATTCGATTTATCATCTCTGCAGGTCTCTTCTTCCTCAGGACAGCATCTGCTTTTTGGAAACTGTCAAGGCTTAAGTCACTTTTAGGAATCACCAAAGCTGGAATATGAACATTCACTAGTGAGCATTTTCCTCCCCAATCCTTGGGTAGCTTCATATAAGCTCTGGATCCACAGGCCCAACAGTGATCCATTATCACTGCTATTCCAAGTATCATTCCTGGTACATCAAAGATTCGACCACAGTTCTGATTCTCTCCAACTTTTCTTGTGCCATTGTTTCTGAAGCACAATGTTCCACTGTCCAAAGGCACTATCTGCAAGGGTCCTCCTTTATCTTCAACCCAGGTCAGTAGTTTAGCACAAACTCACATTGCTGACCATACTTGATTGCATTTTGACAAATTTACTCTCATACAGTTTGGCGCCCCATATTTCTACACTGTGTTTAATCCTTTTGAGACTTTTTTTGGTTTCCTTTGATCAGAAACTGGTTTGCCATATTTAGTAGCTACTTACCATCTGAAAGTCCAAAGTGGTCAAATATCACTCCAGAGCATGCAGAATCAGTCAGATCATAATATGCTGATAATGCATCATTATTATATGACCCCTCATAACAGCCCTCTTCTCTATTTCATAAACAATATCTCTGGAAATCGATCCTCTTCTCTGGTATCCCTAGCTTTTTAAATGTCCAAGACACAGACTAAGAAAGCTTTCAAGGCATTGAACAAATAACACCATCAACTTGATAGACACCTGGGAACTAAATAGAAAATAACTTGAAGACTCTTTTTCTTTTTAAACTTTTGGCGTATATGATAATGTATTACCTGGGTCAAGAAGACATTCTTCCATTGTTCCATCGTTCCGAGCTTCAAGAGTTTGCTTCCTCTCATTTCTTGCGTGCCCAATTATTCATTTTAATCACTTTGAGATAAGCTGCTTATATTTTTTCAGGACAAATACCGTAATTCAGTGAGAACCAATCCTCTCCGCCTCGTTCGTAACCCCTATGCAGCCATGCCAATTGCTGATAATGATAAGAGCACCGGTCTCCCTTGGATGTTGAATGTGGCTCGAAGATTGTGGAATGAAAGCTCTGCATCAACATTAACGCTAACATTTCATCAGGGATTGAACCATACGTGTTGAGATCAGCTGTGCTAACTCCTTTATTGAAAAAGCTACTCTGGACTCAGATGACTCATCACATTTCCTGTCACGACCCAGAGGGGAATATCAACACCCCCTCCCGAACCCCACAAGCCGAATGGGAACAACCCACCCACCTTGGTTAGCATGAGTTCCTGATGTAGATCACCAGAGGTAACCACGAGGCAGCCAATGGGGGTGGGGAGTGGTATTAGGGAGAGGTTGTGGATAGGTAGGGGGATTTAGGGAAACCAGAAAGGGGGATAGGTAACGTAATTGGATAGGATGGGGGGGTTTAGGAAGTGCTCTGCAGTCACTCTTAATTGCGATTTAATCAATCTCTCCAGAACACAACCTGACCAAGCTATCCTGCTATCATTTGTACACACTGGAACCCTACCTAGACCACACCGGGGAACAAAAGTTCAAATCTCAGACCCGAACTCAGGTATGCTATTAGGTACGTTATAAAAAACCCAGTCAAGCAATCTGTATTCTGTATATAGCATTAACATTTGTCATTAATCAAATACATGTATACTATAAAATACCACTTACATACCAACACAAAATGTGAAAGATTCACAGTCTTTCCCATCCCACGTGGGAATTTCCTCTCCACACCTAACCACGGGTTCCTAGTAGGCACCGGCAAAACATTTGACCCAATCATTAAAATAATTCTCCTGCACTTGTTAGAGTTTACCTTGGTAATACAATTTTGGGGGGTCCTTACAGCGCAGCTCTCCCTGTACAATTTCCTTGTTGATAGTCTTTGTCAAGCTGAGAAGTTCGTGAAGACTGCGTACCTGTTTTCCTTGATGTGGATCTTGTTGGGGCCGCCAGACTGCAGTCAGCTGAATGATGAGTGTGTGATTCGGGGAACCCGCCTCTCCACCACCCAAATGGTACAGGGTGGAGGATGGACAGACTCCCAGTGTCACGGAAGGCACTCTCCTGATTAACGTGACGTTGGGACTGTGCAAGCACAGACAGGAGAGGCAACAGTCAGTTTGAAGAGTTGAAACAAGGCGAAGTCCAAGGTGAAGGTCGATGCACCAAGCTGCAGGCGAACTTCGGATAGCTGGTTGAAGATGGGACACCAAGCACCAGGCGGAATCAGACTGAAAAAAGGGGAACCAGATTGGAAGGGAACAAACTGGAAAGGGCCCAATAGGTCCCAGGGGAATCAGCGGGGAACCCTTGAACCAGGGAAACACAGGGCAAGAACAAGGAACCAAGGAGACTGAACTCAGAACAAGAGTGACCCAAAAGACCCTGAGCTAACTAGACTCCCAAGCAGACAAAAGGGTAAGCAGGCAACAGGACCCTAGGTAGAACAGGGTACCCCGGTAGACTGAAGGCAGGGTAAGTAGAACAGGATACCCAGGCAGGCTGAATGTAGGGCAAGTAGAACAGGATACCCAGGCAGGCTGAATGCAGGGCAAGTAGAACAGGATACCCAGGCAGGCTGAAGGCAGGGCAAGTAGAACAAGGGACCCAAGGTAGGGAAGAGTGCCCAGGCAGGCAGAGGACAAGGCAGGGTAATAGGAAGCTGGAATCTCAGGAAACCAGGAGCGAGCAACACGAACGAAGCTTCCGCGTTGAGACGCGATTAGCTTCTGTTGCGGTTTCCTTTTATGGGCCGCCGGCACCCGCGAGGCCTGAAACGCAAGCCGTTTCATCTCCGAGCGCCGGCGGACCCAAAACGAGGCTTGGAAGGCAAGCCCTTCCCAGTGTACAGGCCCAATCTACGGCGCATGCGCGGAACCGAGACAGCGGTCTCCCGCGCATGCGCCGCAGCCCACCAACAGCGGTTCCCGAAGCTCCCCTCCTGGCGGCTCCCCAGACGCGAAAGTGTGGGTAGATCCGCCAGGAAGGAGAAGGGAGAGCGATCGCATTGGACCTCGGTCTCCCCAGAAGTGGCGTGACACTATGTCCCCTCCCAGGAAGACCCGGAGCCCCGGGTTTCCAAGGAAACCGATCATAGAACTTCCGCACCAAACGGGGGACATGCACATGCTGATGAGGTTCCCAAGTAGGATCACAAGCCGGATACCCTTTCCAATCCACCAAAAAATGGAGCACCCCCCTACGATAGCGAGCATCGCAAATCTCTTGTACCTCAAATTCTGGGACCCCTTGGACTAGGACAGAGGCAGGGCGAGGACAGGACCGACCATAGGGATCTGCCACATAGGGTTTCAAAAGGGAGACATGGAAAACAGGGTGTACATGCCAAGAGGGAGGCAACTGGAGACGAAAGGCCACAGAGGATAGCCGTTCGGTTATCGTGAATGGACCAAAGTACCGGGGAGCCAGTTTAACCCGTAAATTGAGCAGTGGCAGATTTTTGGAGGACAGCCACACCTTATTCCCTACTTGAAAATCTGGTTCCAAACTCCTTTTCCTGTCAGCCTGGGCCTTCATCCGTTCCTTAGCTCTCTTCAAGATATTACATGCCAATTCTTGTTGTCGTTGAATATTGGAGACCAGGGCATCAGCAGATGGAACGGTACTGGTGGGCACAGGATGGAACGGCACCAATTTGGGATGTTGACCAGTAGAGCAAAAAATGGACTGATTCCAATGGAAGCATGAATAGTGTTGTTGTAGGATACTTCAGCGAGATCTAAGCATGCCTTCCAGTTGGACTGGGTGGCGTTGGAAAAACAACGGAGGTACTCCTCCAAGGTCTGATTGGTCCTTTCAGTAAGTCCGTTGGTCTGCGGATGATAACCAGAACTCAACGCTCTACGTATACCCAGATGATTACACACCTTGTTCCAAAAGGCAGAAAGATATTGAGAACCACAATCCGAGATTATCTTTTCTGGAAGACCATGTAATCGATAGATTTCGTGGAGAAAGACGGAAGCCATCTGAGCAGCTGTAGGGATCTTGTGGAATGGAATGAAGTGAGCATATTTAGTGAAACTGTCGACCACAACCATGATGCAAGTGTACCCGTCAGAGGGAGGTAGATCAACCACAAAATCAATGGCGATAGTATGCCACGGGTATGGTGCCAATTCAGTAGGTACCAGTAATCCCAGAGGTCGTATCCTTGGGACTTTACATTGAGCACAGACGGGACAACTCTCGATGAATCTCTGAACATCGGTAGCCCACCTAGGCCACCAGAATTGTCGAGATATCAGTTCACGTGTAGCTCTCATCCCTCGATGCCCACCAATGGGTGAATCATGAAACCCATGCAATATGCCTTCACGAATCTTACCCTCGGGAATGTAAAGCCTCTTCCGGAAAAACAGGAGTCCATCATGTTCCGATACGGACTTGCGCCGAAGAAGGGCCGGTCTTTTGGGATCCGTCCAGGTGACGTCAGCAATTGATTGTAGATGAGAAGACAAAGTCAATAAGAAATGTTGGGGGGAAATCAGAGGCTGATCCAAACTAGGTGTTTCTTCCCCTTTCTCCAGGGATCGAGAGAGAGCATCCGCTTTCGAGTTAGCTGTTCCCGGAATGTATGTGATGTGAAATACAAAAGGGGAGAAAAAGAAGGCCCACCTAGCCTGTCGGGGTGTTCGGCATTGCAAGGAGCGTAGATACTGCAAGTTGCGATGATCGGTACGTACTTCCACCGAAAAACGGCCTCCAAGTAGATGATGCCTCCATTCCTCAAACGCAGTTTTTATAGCCAACAGTTCCAACTCGATAACGGCATAATTTCTTTCACTGGGACTCAGCTTGCGCGAGAAGTAGGCCACCGGATGTTCAACGGAAGTTTCTGGATCTTTCTGCAGAAGTACTGCACCCACAGCAAAGTTCGATGCGTCCGCTTCTACGATATAAGGTAGATCATCCTGAGGATGGCGCAGAATTGGGGCGGCCATAAAGGCCGACTTCAAGGTATCAAATGCCTGGGAAGCGAGAGAATCCCACCTGAAAGTGATCTTACTGCTGGTCAGACGGGTAAGGGGCGCTGAGATTTGAGAGAACAGTGGAATAAAGCGCCTGTAAAAATTTGCGAATCCCAAAAAGCGTTGTAGAGATTTTACGTCATGGGGTTGTTTCCACTCCTGAATGGCTTGTACCTTCTTGGGGTCCATCTCTATCCCATCCTGATTGATCACAAATCCCAAGAACTCAATACTGGATAAGTGAAATCTGCATTTCTCAGCCTTTGCGAATAGGTGATTGGAAGATAAACGTCGAAGGACCTCACAAACATGTTCTACATGTTCTTCGATGGATCTGGAAAAAACCAAGATATCGTCCAAGTATATCCAGACTGACAAACCAATAAGATCACTAAAGATGTTGTCCATAAATCGTTGAAAGATGGCTGGGGCGTTGCACAGACCGAATGGCATGACTTTATACTCAAAATGCCCAAATGATGTCTTGAAAGCCGTTTTCCATTCGTCCCCGTTCTTGATGCGTACCAGATGATATGCTCCACGTAAATCCAGTTTAGTGAAGATCCGGGCAGTATGTAAAGTATCCAGGATAGTGCGAATCAATGGAAGTGGATATCGGTCTTTAGCTGTTATTTCATTAAGTTCACGATAATCAACACAAGGTCTCAAGGTGCCTTCTTTTTTCTTCACAAAAAATAAGGGAAACCCTGCGGGAGACTTAGACGGAACGATGTAACCTTTCTGTAAACAATCCGACAAGTAATCCTGTAGCACTTGTTTCTCATCCCGTGTTAAAGCGTATAGTTTCCCATGAGGTATCACGCAGTCAGGTAACAACTCGATTGAACAATCAAACGGGCGATGTGGTGGTAGAGGTATATCGCCCGGTTCAGCGAACACGTGCTCAAACTCGGCATACTCCTGAGGAACATGAGAGATAGAACACACACGGACCCCACTTCCATTAGGATTCAAGGGGGTCAATGGAGCCCGAGTTGGCGAAGACACACAGCACTTCTGAGCACAAACTGCAGAGGAAAAGGTCAGGGTGTGCATTCTCCAATCTATTACTGGATTATGGTGTTGCAGCCAAGGTAAGCCCTTGTAGGTGGGGGATTTAATGACGTCCAAAGCGAGTTCTTCACGATGGTTGGCGATCTGAAGAGATAGACCCACTGTGGATTGTCGGACAGGCCCAGAGGACAAAGGATTTCCGTCGATGACTTGCACGGGCAGAGCAGTGGCTCTGGACAGGAGTGGAATCCGATGTACAGAGGCAAATGTTTCATCAATATAATTGCCGGAAGCCCCGCTATCCAACAGAGCAAACACCTCCAAACTTCTGCCAGGTAGCTTGATTCGAATCTTCAGAGTCTGTAGTACCGCAGGTTGCATGGGATGTAGAACTGAACAGAACGTGGAAAGGACTGAAGAAAGAGGGGGACCTGTCGCTGCCTTCCCAATACACGACAGGTCCACTAGTTTTCCGCCTTCTTCTTCTGAGATCGTAGAGGGCACGTACCCAGGAAATGCCCAGCAGCTCCACAATAGAGACATAGGCGTAACGTTCTTCTCCGTCTTCTCTCTTCCTCTGATAAAGGACCCCTCATAGCTCCTAGTTGCATAGGCTCTGGTCTGGATTCAGTAGACCCGAAAGATCCGGCAGGTAAACTGGTTGTTCTGGAACTGCCCCTCTCGAACCGACGTCTCTCAGCCTTCCGTTCTGCCAGTCTCTGATCAATTCGGAGCACCTGCTCAATTAGGAGTTGAAGAGTCTCTGGTTCGGGTATATGGAGTAACTCATCATTAAACTCCTCTCTTAGCCCACGACGAAACAGAGTCTTTTGTGTGATTTCAGGCCATTGGGAATCGGTTGCCAGTAGACGGAATCGACTAATGTATGTTATTATGTCGACGTTCCCCTGTCTTAAATCCATCAACTGGTTCTGCGCGGCGGAGGCCAGGTTGGGGGTCTGAAAAACCTCAAGGAATGCTTTTTCAAAAGCTGCAAAGTCGTTCAAAATTGGGCTATTGGTAACCACAAACGGAGTTGCCCAGGCCAGAGCATTGCCCGTCAAATTTCCCAAGATATAACCAATCTTGGCCTTGTCGTTATTGAAATGTGTCGATCTGAAAAGAAAATGGATTCGACAATGATTACAGAATTCTGCTACCCGTCGTGGATCTCCATCAAACTTGATTGGCGTTGTGTGTGCCAAAGATCCTTCCACCTGTGAGGTACTCGGAACCCCTTGGGTTATCATTTGGCGTAGAGTTTGGTTCTCCTGGCGTAAGGCGATCATCTCTGCCCTGAGTGCTTGTAACTCATTCCGCACTTCTTGCGAATCCTCCATCTCAAGGTCTGAAGGCAGGCGTCTCAATCTGTCAAGCTGAGAAGTTTGTGAAGACTGCGTACCTGTTTTCCTTGATGTGGAACTTCTTGGGGCCGCCAGACTGCAGTCAGCTGAATGATGAGTGTGTGATTCGGGGAACCCGCCTCTCCACCACCCAAATGGTACAGGGTGGAGGATGGACAGACTCCCAGCGTCACGGAAGGCACTCTCCTGATTAACGTGACGGTGGGACTGTGCAAGCACAGACAGGAGAGGCAACAGTCAATTTGAAGAGTTGAAACAAGGCGAAGTCCAAGGTGAAGGTCGATGCACCAAGCTGCAGGCGAACTTCGGATAGCTGGTTGAAGATGAGACACCAAGCACCAGGCGGAATCAGACTGAAAAAAGGGGAACCAGATTGGAAGGGAACAAACTGGAAAGGGCCCAATAGGTCCCAGGGGAATCAGCAGGGAACCCTTGAACCAGGGAAACACAGGGCAAGAACAAGGAACCAAGGAGACTGAACTCAGAACAAGAGTGACCCAAAAGACCCTGAGCTAACTAGACTCCCAAGCAGACAAAAGGGTAAGCAGGCAACAGGACCCTAGGTAGAACAGGGTACCCCGGTAGACTGAAGGCAGGGTAAGTAGAACAGGATACCCAGGCAGGCTGAATGTAGGGCAAGTAGAACAGGATACCCAGGCAGGCTGAATGCAGGGCAAGTAGAACAGGATACCCAGGCAGGCTGAAGGCAGGGCAAGTAGAACAAGGGACCCAAGGTAGGGAAGGGTGCCCAGGCAGGCAGAGGACAAGGCAGGGTAATAGGAAGCTGGAATCTCAGGAAACCAGGAGCGAGCAACACGAACGAAGCTTCCGCGTTGAGACGCGATTAGCTTCTGTTGCGGTTTCCTTTTATGGGCCGCCGGCACCCGCGAGGCCTGAAACGCAAGCCGTTTCATCTCTGAGCGCCGGCGGACCCAAAACGAGGCTTGGAAGGCAAGGCCTTCCCAGTGTACAGGCCCAATCTACCGCGCATGCGCGGAACCGAGACAGCGGTCTCCCGCGCATGCGCCGCAGCCCACCAACAGCGGTTCCCGAAGCTCTCCTCCTGGCGGCTCCCCAGACGCGAAAGCGTGGGTAGATCCGCCAGGAAGGAGAAGGGAGAGCGATCGCACTGGACCTCGGTCTCCCCAGAAGTGGCGTGACAGTCTTAACATATACCCATGCGTGTTCTCCCCTTCCTCTTTATTTGTCCCGCCTTTTTCTGGGTGATAAAATTATGTTATTTTCTTTTTTGGGGCATATTCTGTGAGGGTGAGGGGTTAATTACAAGGTCTCTGCGCGGACACTGCTTATTTCCGACGGTCGCTGCACATCATGTTTTGCGTCATGTGTCTTGCCATATGTCTTCTTGTTTCTTAAATTGTACTTCTTAAGTTTATCAGTGATCTTTCCCGGCATTTTTATCCCATTATCTGCATATCCAACTCACTCTAGTGATGCAAGAACACAGCCTCCAAACCCCTTGGAATTATCTGCTCAACCAAGTTTACCAACACCAAGTGTAGTAGTTTGATTGGGTTAAGATACTGATGGGCGGTTAGAATGACAGCTCACCTTTCACCGCCATCAGTAGACCACAGCAGATGACCTCTGCTCCACCTCACCACCCTTCTCACCACTTGCAACTTCAGTAAAATCACTTAACAAGAGCACCCACCAGGCAAACAAAGCAAACCAAACAAAAGCCTTGTCTACTGGGCTTTGAGACAATTGCCTCTTATGAATGTGTGGCAGCCCCTGTATTGCTATACCGCATCTACTGAGTTAGTGGTCAGCAGTCAGGGCAGTCAGAGCAGGGCGTTGCACAGAGTAGTGTATAAAATGCAAGCTCTAACAGAAACTCACAGGACTGACTCCGTCTCCCGTCTCACATATAGCTCGCTCTCTGCTTCGGCTCTCTCTGCAGCTCGTTTCATCTCCTCTCTCAGCTCGTCTCTCAGCTCTCCTTGGACCACGCGTACACCACCTGAGAGCCTGAGAAAGTCAACAATGCCAACAGCGCTGTGGGGTTGGAGGCTCGAGGAAAGGACCCAAAGGAAACACGCAGTATGTGTCAAGCAACACTGTTTTCGCTGGGATCCAATGATACAGCCACTTCTGATACTCCAATGTGCATAAGTGGTTTATATTACATAGCCCCAATTTTTCCAACAAAGTCACCCCTTCAGAGTGCCATTGATATTTGCCCTTTACTGTAGAGCTTGTCATTTCCATCAAGACATTTACTAGGATGGGATTTGTAATAGCATCAAGATGTATTTTCAGGAAGAACTGGACACGTACTGGGAGCCCGTGGTCCCATACTTGGGACCCCCCAGTTCCCATTCCATTGCATCCACAGAGGTTGCTGCGGAAAGCCCTGCCAGTTTCCTCCGACAAACATTATGCACCACCTCCAACTTTGTACAAGGTGAATAACCCACAACGCACTTCCTTAAAGTGTAGCCATATTAGTGTTGGGGTTCAGCACTTCTAGACATTTGTCCAACCTTCCCCCCCATACAAATAATAGAACCTTTGGAGACCCCTTAGGCTTGCTTCCATCTGCTTAGCTGCCTGATTTACATGGACGGACCATCGCCCTTCCTTCTCGAAGACAACCCCAAGGTATCTACTTAATGCACCAATTCTATTCTTTCTTGATTAATACACCACTTACCCCACAGTTTACCTCTACTGAACACTACAATCTTTGTTTTGGATTAGTTCAGTGTCAGTTTGAGATTATTTAAGAAATGTTCTGCTTACTGCAGACTGTGCTGCAGTCCCCCTTCTGGGAGGTCTATCAGTCCTGTATCATCAGCACAGAGAAGGGCGCTATAACAGACGCCATTGAATTTTGCTGGCATCACTTTGGCAGTAGAGTCGTGTGGATTAAAGCCAAATAAAAAGAGGGAGATTAACAGAGGGGCCACAGGGCACCCTTGTCAGACACCTCTGTTTGTGATAATTTCATTTGAGCATTTGTTCTATCCCGCACACCGGATCGCTACCGATGTATCGCCATCGACCAGCTGTATCATCTGTAGCAGACCCGCCGGCACCCCTATTTTGGACAGCTTTCCCTACAGAAGATTCCTGTCGACTGAGTCGAGCGCTATGGCTAGATTGCGGAATTCCATGTAAATATTTCCCCTTCTGATTCAGACATATTTTTCGACAATGGTTTGCAGGGCAAAGCATTGATTGATTGATTGATATGTTATTTATAAAGCACCTATACACAAGTGCAGAGTATCCTTTCCTGAACCCTGCTTGATTGTCTGGAATTTGCCATACTCTGTTGCCCATTTCAGTAACCGAACTGCCAGACATCCTGTAAAGTCTTTTTCTTGAGATATCTAGCAGGGAAATTGGGTGGTAACTGTGGGGACCTGTTATTTTACCCTTTTTGAAAATTGGGGCCTGGAGTAGTAGTGAGCTCCTGGTCCATGAACCTGAGTATTTCCATGTTGCACTATTGCATTACAAATCTGTGTCAAAACAGGCACCCACCATTCTGCCCTCCATACGAATATTTCTGGTCTTAGCCCATCTGGGCATGCCGCATTACCTATTTTTAGGCAGGAAATGTATACCCTAATTTCCTCTTGTGTAAAGGTTCTTTTTTCTAAAGTGATCTCCGCTACATATTTTCCACCAATTGTATCTATCTTTGAATTATTTAACATTCCTTCAAAGTGTGTAATCCAGCTGTCAGGAGGGATAGAGCTGATGTCACCTTTTTAAATTTTCCCCAAATCCCTTTGCAGCTAATTTCCGGGATGCGTTAACATTATTTTCTCGGAAAACCATATATAAGCAGTCCCACTGTTTTTCTAAGAACTGATATTTCTTTTCTCTTAGTAGTTTTTCATAGGCACATTTTTGTTCATGGAGAGCCGTGGCCTGATTAGTGCCCCCCTTTACACCCTGATTCAACCTCAATTTCGCTTCTCTACACTCTGCGTCAAACCATGCGTTATCCCTGCCTTTCTACCCCGCACCCCCCGCCGTACTCCTTCCCAGGGTCGCACTGGTTTGTCCCTTATAAACGCTGTACGATCATCATAGTGTAGAATGATCCTTCCTTGATCAATCTCCTGATACATGATCGTTCTTGACCTTTGCACCTCAGGGCCCTGCATAAGGGAATCCAGCTCGTGTTAACCCCTTGTTGCCCTCCCCACACACAGCGTTAGGGATTACTTGGCCGTGCACGGTCCATACAACGATATCTCCTTAGCCTGGCTTGAAATGGGTGCCCGTCCTGAGATCTCCTCTAAGAGCCGTTCGAGTTCTCTCCTTGAGCAGTCTAGGATGTCTTTGTACCGCCTTCTGGTGGGTACCCTCCATCTCTACCTGCGCTAACAGGGGGCCTGTTAGCGTACTCTACCAGCATAGCTCTCAACCATCTGTGTTATAAAGGCGGGTGAAATCACCCGATTTTGTTTTTGGCGGGTGAGACGCCCATTGGAATGAATGGGCGTGCAGGAGGCTTGGCGGGTGAGTCAGCCCTTTACAAGGCGGGTGACACCCGCCAAAAGCGGGTGAGTTGAGAGCTATGTATCAGGCATCATGGATCTGACAGATCTTAGACGGATAGTCCTTGTTTGCCATTATCCCTCCCACTACCAGTGCTTCTTTGTGGTTTATTATGTGCATTCTAATAAAGGCATTTCCATAACAGTAGCAGGCGCTGCCCCGCCACAGAACACGTAATCGGATAATATCCTCACAGACGAGAAATGTGTACACAAGATGCGATTCACATCTAACATAGAGGACCACTCTTTCAATAAAGTTTTCTCGTACAAGTTCACATTACCAGGTACAAACCGAGGTCATCTTTCTCCACCCCTCTGGGGGATCAACCCCACCACCCCCCAGATCATCGGGGACCCGCTGGGCTTATTATATACATTCACCGATTGCCTCATATCGTTCCTGCTGGGGCACATCTGAGGGTATCATCATCGCCACCTTCCGCATATTGAGTCTGTCAGACCTTTAGCCACTGTAGAGGCATCCTCTCTGCTTTTTGAGACCTGCCTCTGGGTTGCTTTATGGATTGGCACAGGTTGGGCCGGCATCTGAAGGCACTGGTTGGTGTATCTTCTCGTATCCTCTTTGGGATCACCCTCAATGTTATTTAGTCCCACTGGATGCTGCCTCCAAGCCTCTGAGCACGTTCCCTCTGATGCTGTATCCTGCTGGGCAGAGACATCCTTGCGCATGGGATATGATGTCTCATTCTTCCTTCCTTGAGTGGCCAGATGGAGATCCACCAGGGCAATTGTCAGATCCTCTAAAATGCCAACACACTCACATAGTATCGTAAGGCCATTATTCCTGTGCTCAGCCAGGACCTGAATGTCTCCTTTTAAGCCTCTAAACCTACTGTCCACTCTTGCTGCCCACACCAGGAATGATCCTGCTATCCCTCCTTTGTGGTCTCCGCTGCCAGTTGGGTCATACTCAGAAATGGAGGCATCCATTATACGAGGGGATTCTGAAAGAAGCTGATCCTGAGTGAGAGTTCTGGTCTGCTGGACAGCTCTCGTATGGTCAGTGTCTTTTGCATCCATGCGATCCTCGGGTCTGTTTACAGACCCACATTCCGCTGCAGTGCCCACAGGCCTATCCTGTGCCCTTTACTGCGGTTTATCCATAGCCTCTATCGCTCGCCTTTCAGCCATCCCTGGCGTTTTATGTGCGCCATGAGGCCTGCGGGCATGTGACGCGGCACAAAAATTAAAATAAATTAATTAATTCATTCATTATATGGCTGAATGGAGGAATTGGGGCGAGGGGGCAATTCTCATTGAATTTTAAGTGGTTGATGGCACTGCCACTATCGTTCATAATAGACGTTGCTGGGGTGTTCTCCAGCCCTCTCATACGTTCCACTGGTTGGTCCACATCCCTCTACACAGCGCTATCTCTGTCGCACAGTTTTTGGCAGCAGGCCAGTCGATAGATCGCTCAAGTGCTTCCAGGATAGCTTTGTTCAACAGACCCTCATTCACTGCTTTTTGCACCTCACCTGCGTTCGCCGCCGGTTCGATCATACTCCCACTTTGGTTCAGGGAGTTTTCCCCCATATCCCTCGTACTCCATCTACTACCACTATTCCCTCATTTGCTTTTGGGGTAATGCTCACGACTCCCAGTTCACAAAAGAGCACTGCACCTTCATCAGTGCTGATAACATTCATTAGTCTTTGTGGAGCCTCCTCTGACACCTTCCCCATTTCAGCCACGTCAGTCATCCTTGTTGGGTATATTAGTGGGGAAGTACATAGCAAATTAGGTGAATTCTGCAGATTTAGTAGTGTGACATCGCTGATTGTTACATTCCTAGTTAAGTCACTGCTTAACAGATCCTAGGTCATTGCCCCTTGTGTCACAGTTTATGCCTTCGGGCTCCTTAGTGCCCACTTGATGGGCAATTGTGTGAGCTGCAGCGTTGACCCGGTATCGCATCCCTTTGCCAACACCCGTTTTTCCGACTCGTGTTTTTCCGCAGCAGTTTTGCCAGAAATTCCCATCGAAAATATTTTTTGGGGGGGAAGGGAAGGGTAAATAAAGGGATGGAGGAAAAGGTAAATAAATAAACAAATTGGGGGCTTTGGGGCGGCAAAAGGCCAAAACTAATTTGAGAAAGATGTTTATGATGTTTTTTGGCAAAACACCTGTGGCAAAACACCCATCGGAAAAAAGGAGTTTGGTGAAGTGACATGGAATCATCGACCCACGCATATGAATCATGCAAGTGACCGTCTTCTTTGTCCTTGCTGTTAGGTAGTTTTTCAGTTTGGTGCGTGCCATTATATCGTTGTTGTGCTCAATTAGTTGCCTTATTATTATTAAGGTTGATTTTCATATGGTAGTCTTCATGACCTCAGCGGCGGTCTCCCTTGAAAGCCCCTTATCGGGTGCTACTTCGGTACTGGACAAGTTTTATGGGCACCGTGCACCATACAACACGTATGTTTACAGGCGTGGCAAGGCTGGCTGGCAGGGTTGGTTTATCTCACAATGTGATCATATATACTTTCCGTTGTTACCGATGCCAGGGATACCCATGTGGCTGTGGCTTGCACTCACCAACTCTCCCCCTGGGAGAACATGCACCTACCAATATAGTCAGAGCACATTGAATACATGAGGAGCGTGGTAAACTCCAAACAACATAAACATAACTCATGGTAAGCGTAATGGGAAGCATACAGACATAAGCATGAGTGATACTCATGGAGTATAAGCGTGGATGACAGCATGAAATGAACACAAGACCAATGATAGACACAACCTCTCGTGAATTGTCCTACCACTGAACAGAGTTTGTAAGTACAAGTTGGGCTTTCATATTAACATAGCCATGTGTTGTAGCCTCACATGTGGTAATCATGCACATAAATCCACATGCACTTCTTATGCACTTAACTGAAGCCCGTGAGCCCTGTGTTTTTCATCACATGTTAGGAGACCACAATTTTGTCAATTTCAGCCACTCAGTTTCTGCTATTTTTTTTTATTGAACAGGGTGCCATTAACCCCTCTGGCCTTTAGAGACTTGCTGTTACATCGTCAGTCTTGAGTGTTTTCATATTGTTTCAGCTTAGGCTTGCATATCTTCTTCATGATATAATATTACTGTCGTCAACCTTTTCTTTAGAGTTCGTCCATGATTCCCATAACTGCATTCTGGCATTTCTGCAATGGACTTCCTTCCATTGCCTCAATGTGTGGGTATCTTCTGAATGTCTGTCTGAGTGCATATCATCTTTCGTACAATCGATGCAACATGGACATGTCAAATAAACTTCTGCGTGTATTCCCAATTGTTGCTCTTCATTGGCTACTCCAATAGGACGGTGGTAAAGAGGTGGTGACTAGAGAAGAGGCATCCACCTGCTTCTCTACATTCCCACTGGTTGAAAATGTGGCCATGCTCTTATTTTCCTCTCTTTCCACAATTCCTCCTTCATCTTCTTCCACCATCTCAGCATATTTTTATTTTTAAGGGACCCATATTTTCATCACCCCCCCTCATGTGTCCCGCTTTCTTTATGTGTTCCTCCACAGTCCAGGTATATAGCAACAATCCCAGGCTGGTGAACAAAATATCCACCGTCCCACATATGTTTTCCGATCTTGTGGATAGTAGAACCTTGTTCCTCGAGGTGCAAGAGAAGTCTTCTTGACATTCTCTCGAGTACTCTCCACGGTCTGTGTTTTCTCTCCAGTGCTGCTATTAACATCAGTTATTATCTACATCCCAATAGCTTTCTTGGCTGTTTTCTGACATTGTCTCAAGATGATCCCTAAGAGACAGAATCCTTGCAACAACAGCACTAGTATTGCTCCAAAAAATTAGAAAGCATTCACCAACCAACATGGAATCCATGAAAACAGGGATGATAACCAATCGTCTCCTGCCGTTTCATTAGCTTTGTCTTCCATTTTTGTGTACAGGGTTGTTAACATCGTTATTGCTTCAAGGTTCCATTTTCTCCATCATGAGTTCGTATAAATGTACAGCAAGAAGGCCCAACCTTGGCACCAATGCCACCTTTCATTGCGGTTATCAGATCCAGAATATACCTGTTCTGGAGGGTCATCAGCCTGATAGGTCTTAATTCTTCTTTTATTGCATTGAATCATTTTATCGTTGCATTAATCGTCTGCAGCAATTCCGACTTAGTGATCTGCAACCACTTGGCGTTTACTGCAGCTTCAAGTCCTGGTATAAATATAGATGTCATTATCATGGCGGTCTTGCTGAATAACTTGTGTTCATCAGGAATGTCTTCATAAGCCTTAATTGATTTCAATGAGAAATAATTCTCTCTTTTTAGTCAACAAAGATCAAATTATCTTTTCCTCCTGTTGTATTAATACATTATTGGGAACTCCTCGATATGGAGGTCACTCTGGGGAATCACTAGCACTGGGACGTGCACATTTACAATGGATGAAACTCATCCCCAATCTTTAGGCAACTGCATTTATAAGCTCTGGATCAGAAGGCCCAATATCGATCCCTTAGAACTGCAGTTCCTTGTTCATTCCTGGTACTTCAATATTCCTCTGCAACTTTGTTCCTTACAACATAGACCTTGCCATTATTCTTCAAGCAGGTTGTTGAATTCTTCAATTGTAATATATGTACTGGTCCTGCTTTGTTTTCAACCCAAATTGATAGTCTTGCATACTTGGCCCATGATTCAAGGCATTCATCATTCACCTTTTACACCTTTTGGGCTGTTTGCTTCTTTGATAGATGTGCATGGCATGATATTGGTCCATCTTCCCATCCATTACCAGTTGCTATGCGCCCATACACTAACAGCTGTGCTCTCTCCCAGCACCCTGACTCTCCTGATGTTTCAGGCATATCAGAGCAGTTGATTCTTTTCATTTCGACAGCTTCTATCTTTTCTCCATACTGGGATGGATACTTATGCTTTTTGTTTGTCCACCCTAGGCCACTCTCTGTATCTCTGTATGGAAAAGTCTGCCTTGATCGCCATCTTAAAGTTGCCCATTTTCCTTCGAATTGTTCTCTGATGGTACATGCCTCCAGATGACTGAGACATTTTGCATTGTGTTGGGACATTTCTCTTGCAATAAATATTCTTGCCGCATTCATGGTATACGGTATTAATGAGCACACATAAGAACTCTATTCTGATGTACTCTCTACCACCTCTTTCATGTGCTGGTACCATACATTATTAGCTAGATGAGTCGATTTATCTAAGTATGTTTTTATACTTTCATTGTCTTCCTGAGTATCTCTCGTTATTCAGAAAAATGTCTTTTAATATCAGAAATCGGTGGGGTTTTTGGACTCTTGATCTAGACAATGGGGATATTTGGAGTTATAATGTGTGTAAATGCCAACATAATAAGGATAACAGTTAGAATCAGAATGCCACAAAAAGCTCCAAGAATTATCCTACGTACAGTACATCTTTTTCGTGGAGCTACAGTTCTTACCTCTTGCAACATTTCCATCTTTCTGATTATGTATGACATATAACAAATGTGTCAATTTATCAATTATTTGTGAATTTATAACAAAAACTGTAAAATGATCTCCATTATATTTCGCCAGACAATAATGTTATATTTAGGGTTTCCAAGAAACGTCACTATATCGGTATGTCTTCTTATCAATGCTGGATAAGACAGTAATATATACAAAAAATGCAAGCAAGAAAGTGTGTACAATAAGTAGCATAAGGAAATAAAGTATTCTTCTTTTCTTCTGACTTCTACTGCTTTTGTACCATTGTCTATTGATCCTAGTCTGGAGAAGGTGTTCCAAGATCAATGCAAGTCCATCAGTCCTTAAGAAACCCTAATCCAAATGTTTTGCTTCTTCTTCCTTTGCCTTGTCTTGGCTTTTGGTCCTGGATCTGGTTTGCATTTGATGTGTTTCTTCACTTGTTTTGGTAGGGGTACCTGCAGGAGAGGTCAAGGTTTTTCCTTTGTAGGTTTTAACATGCTTGCCTGCCTTATAATTTCACAGTGGCAGGGCTCACATCCTCCACTTCACGGGGACCGTCAAAATGAGGGTGTTGCAGGCATGCACAAACTTACGCACCAGCACCTGGTCCCCTGGGTACAGGCTGAGCGGTTTGAGTGTCTCTTCCAAATCAATGGGCTGATTATCGTATTTCCCCTTGAACCCTCCCATAGATTCTGGAGCTGTTGGAACATAAAAGAAATATTGAGGGGTACTCACAGTACCCCTGAGGCAAACGAGTATGTTTCAGATTAATTGTTCTATATGGAATGAAAGTTAGATTGTGCGAGTCTTCATGAAGGGGGATTGAGACAAATGATTTTTTAAATCTACAATAGTGAAATACCTGGCTTTTGGTGGTATATTGCACATTAGTACCCGGCGAGAGTCAAGCAGAATGCAACACGCATTCTGATTGGCTCTTGCCGGGTCCTTACCCGGCCGAGAATCCTTCCATTCTCGACTGGGACTCCAGCTGCCTTGTCCTCGGCGGGGGGTGTGGCAGCCCCTCAGCCAATGAGGAGGCTCGAAGCGGGGCCATCCCCGCTCCGAGCCTCCCCACGGCTGAGAGGCTGCCTCGGCCCCCGGTTGGGGCCTCGGGTAAGCTTTTTCTTTTTTTTTTTCTTCCCCTTCCCTCCCTCCTCCCTACCCCACCCCACTTACCTTCTTGCTCCTGCGTCCCTGGTGGGGACGATGGCAGCCTCCAGCAGTGTGGAGACTCCGCGCCTCCACACAGCTGGAGGCTTCCATCGTCCCCTGGCAGGGACGAAGGCACGTTTTTTTTTGTTTCGCTCGGGCCTATAACTATGGGCCCCGGGGCATTACCTGATTCGGTAATGCCCCCACCGCTCGGGTCATATTGCTTAAATATTGTTGAAGTGTTCAGAACTAAAGGAAATTCTGCTTCAAATATATTATTTAAGGGTTTCAAGTCATGGATAAATCTCCATGACCCCATGTTGATTTTCTGACAGGGTACACAGCCGTGTTACATGGAGAATTAGAGGGTACTAAAATACCTTGCTTCATTAAAGAGGATATGATTTCAAATATACCTTCATCCGCTTCTCTAGACATGGGATACTTCTTGCAGGTGGGAAAATTGTTCCCGATTTGAGCTTAATTTTTACTGCTCCCACTCCTTTCAATAGACCCACATCATATGGACTTTTAGTCTATAAGATACTTGGCACATTTCTCAAGTCTTCCTGAAAAAAATGGTGGTTTCGTTTTTTCCAATGCCATTCTCTGTGGTATTTCTAAACTCACTACTTTCATCCAATAAGTAAGATTTATGAAAAATACTGCCTCTCCACTTGAACAGTTATCCCTAAGTAGTTCCTCATCCATCAAATCTGCCAACCTGTATCCTTCATCGAGGATAATCACTGTTCTCCATCCCCTTCCCTCATCATCTATCCAATGAAGGATCACCCTTTCTTTTCTCACAATTGCTGCTTCTAGTTCTAAAGGGATAACTTACCCTTCTTCATCATCCATAGGAATCTCTGGCCTGAACAAAAACTTATCAGGTTTCCTCAACATTTTGCCGATCAATTTAGGCAACCATGATAATAAGATAGCCACTCCATACAAAAACACTTCCTCATCTAGCGGTACTCCTCGTAGAGATTTCTTCCTTGTAAATGCTAATATCAGCTCCCTCACATTTACATAGTGTATTCCTGGAGTGGCACACACAATTCCTTCATCAGTAAAAGATGTTGTCATGTTAAGCTTCGCCATTAAGTCGCATCCTCTTAGGTTTACCAGCGTTTGTTGCGAATATAATAATGACATTCACGTGTCATGTTCACCTTTGGAAATCAGCAATTCATCTGTAAATGGAACAACATTTGTTGCCCCAGAAAATCCCTGCAACCTGCGCATTCATGACAATGCCTGACATTTGATATTTTCCCTCACGGACACAGGAACAAGTTGCTCCAGTGTCCACAAGAAATGAAAACGTCTTGCCTCTTCTAGCCACTTTGACTCTTGGTTCCTCGCTGGGGTCCGGTGTTACTGATAGCACTGAACATATCAGGTTCTTCTGTGGACTGTCCTATTGTGGATATAAATCCATTCCTGTACCTGTGAAAAGATCTCCTCCCACCACAGTCATATTCCCAAATCTGGGTGTAACTAACAGTGTGGCTCCAGTATCCATGGGCCATTGTGCTGTACCTGCCTGTGGCAATAGGAACATAGTATACTGGTTGTATCAGTGCCTGTTGTGTCTGTGTAGGCACTTGCTGTTGTTGCCCTTGTGGCGTCTGCATCTGCATTGGAACTTGTTGTATTTGCTGGTCTTGCAGTGCATATGCCTGAATTTACATGTGATCTTGGGCATAATATCCTTGTGAATCTGTATTACACTGTGGAGCATATCCTATCCCCCCTCTTGGAGATTGCCAATTCTATTGCTGCATGCCTCCCATATTTCTACATACTCAAGCTAAATGTCCTAATTTACTGCAGCTGCAATATTGCGGTGGCTGTCTGCCATTACATTTTCCCCTTCCTTGAGGGTTTTGAAATTCCCCTTGAGGTCCATTCCCCCTTCCTCTCACTTAAAAATTATACCTGTCCTGATCCATCAAGTATGTCGCATAGTTCTGGTTTGGCAACTTGCACTGTTTGTGCCATCGCTCCCTCATTGTTTGTCAATACCACACCTTCTATGGCTTATTTTGATACTTTATTCAGCACCAACTTCACCTCTTCCTGTTTTCTACTTTCTTTTTGTCTTTCTCCCTTAAGATGCTACAGTAGTGCAAAATTGCCAATGTTATCTCTGGCCATGGCTTTGCTTCCATTCCTACCTGTTTCTCTAGTTGACGCAGCAATGGCTCCGGCAGACCTTGACACAAACTATGATAAAATAATGCTACTGTCTTATCCCATGATTCATGTGTTTCCAAATTCCACCTGTCTTGAATCTCCTGAATAAAGGCAATGGGATCTTCAGTCTTTATCCGATGTATCCGGATATTGTAATCTCAGAGAACACCACACTTCTGCTCTACAATTATTTAATGGTGCCCCATCATGCACCGTGTTTTGTGCATTGACCTTTGGATACCATGCTCTTTTCCACACATCGTCAGCTCTCTCCCCTAAGATATCGCCTATAGCTAAAGTTGCTCCTGACGTCCTTTTCTCTAGCTCAGAAAATCATTATCCTGTACCCGAAGTTAAACTTGGAAGTGTGCACTTTAAATTCTCTTTATCCATCTGGGGCCTTCAAATATATTGTGGTCGACCCCCCCCCTTCTCTAACAGTGGGAATTGCAACAATCTTTGTTCATAGTCATACCGACCCACACTCCTTGTTTTCCAAGCAGCATTGTTTTGCTGGTTTGTCCCCATCCTGGCATTGCCCCTAACGTACTTATATAAAGTGGGGATATATCCCCCGCAGTACGTGACCGTGCTCGTGGCTGTTCAAAATATGTTGTTGATTCTGGTATTTCTCCTATGGGGTCTTATAAATCTGACTATGTTACCACTTTATCTATCCATTTTGTTCTCAAAGGATTCTGGTAGCTGTAGTTATTCTGGTTACCAGGAACCAACTTCACTACATTAACATAATTTGAATCCCATGGTGAGGGGTGGGGGGAAAACCATCAATGTGGCTCCCCTAAGTGAGGCATGGTGACCCCGGTGCCGCTGCCTCTGGAGCCCGGAACTCCCTGAGAAATAGCTGGGAACTAGAGTGCGCGCCTCCCCCCTACTTTTTTACATATAGGTCAGGGAGTTCCGGGCAACAAAATGGACACTAAATAGCAAACCCTGAAAAGACTGCCTCCCTGATGATTGTGAGAGACATGAAAGCTCTTGGAGGAGAAGCACACAGTAAATTGCAGCAGGTATCTAAGCTGGTAACTAAAGTGCGCATCTCACCCCTACTTTTTTACATATTGGTCAGGGAGTTCCGGGCTCCAGAGGCAGTGGCACCGGGGTCACAATGCCTCACTTAGGAGAGTCATATGGATGGTTTTCCCCCCTCCCCTCACCATGGGATTCAAATTGTGCTAATGGAGGGGAGTTGGTTCCTTGTTACCAGAATAACTACAGCTACCAGAATCCTTTGAGAACAAAATGGACACTAAATAGCAACACCTGAAAAGACTGCCTCCCTGATGATTGTGAGAGACATGAAAGCGCTTGGAGGTAAAGAACACAGTAAATTGCAGCAGGTATCTAAGCTTGGAAATAGAGTGTGCGCCTCACCCCTACTTTTTTACACATAGTACTCCCTTATTGTGCACACAAAACCAGCGTTTTCATTAATTCTTCAATTTGCAATCCCAGGTTAGCATTTTGAGGTAGCACAGTTGATTCTTTTACATGGGCCGTGGTCCATTTTCTTCCAATGGCCGTCCTAAACGTTATATATATATGTACCTCTTTTTAGCAAGCGTCTATATGCTTTATCTACCTTGTGTTACAGCGTATTTACAGTTATTGATCAAGTAGTTATTTCATCGTCTTACTCTCATGATACCTACATCTTTTGGTACAGGTTTCTCTGAATGCTTCTGTTACATCGTCAGTCTTTAGTTTTTTCATATCGTTTCAGCTTAGGCTTATATATCTTCTTCATGACATCATATTACTGTCATCAACCTTTTCTTTTGAGTTTGTCAATGATTCCCATAACCAAATTCTTGCACTTCGGCAATGGACATCCTTCTTGGCAACTTCATTCCATTGCCTCAATGTGAGGGTGTCTTCTGAATGGCTGTCTGAGTGAATATCGTCTTTCGTACAATCAACGCGGCATGGACATGTCGCATAAACTTTGCATGAATTCCCAAGTGTAGCTCTTCATCTGCTACTCCAATAGGATGGTGGTCAAGGGGCAGGGACTAGAGAAGAGGCCTGCACCTGCTCTTCTGCACATCAACCAAGATTCTGGACTCCTTCACAGCCAACAGTATGTTTTTTTAAAAATACCTACATATACGAACGTTAAATACTAATAAGCAGAATCGAAAGCCAGAAGTCGACCCAATCCCTCTCAACAGGCAGGTTGGCCTGACTTTTTAAAGTCTTCCTACCAACTTGCTTAGTACCTCACAGTATGATGGACTTAATTGATGTTGCAAGGCTCACTTGTGTGACAAGATCTGCATGTTATCTGTATTGAAATTCCATGAATAGAATTATGGGTTGGCTGTAACTAAACTAAAACATAGGGTCGGGGCCAATCAATTTCCATGAACAAATCTCCACTCTTCCGCCCGGGATCTGGCAAGCACCATATAGTGTGCGACGGATCATTGTGTGCGTTGTTCGGTAAGAATGGCATGCTGCGCCCAGGTACTCATGCGGGGGAACTTTTCTTACTCCCTTGAAAAGGTCTGACCTTGTATCTCTTTGTGATTTTCAGAGGCGTGTCGGTGAATGAGAATTTGATTGGAAGGAATAGGTGAAAACCGAGCTGATAGGCATTATAAAACCTAGAAAAAGGAACCTGCATAATAAAACATGAATGTGTACGTCATGGCCACATTCAAAGTTATAGTTAAGGACAGGCAGCTGCCATGGTGAAATGAGGAGCAACCGGAATGCATCATGAGTTGGTCTCATTGTTGCAGATGCGGGTGACTCAGAGGCAATCCACAGATGTGTCCTAAACTCCTGGCATTCTGAGGCACACTTAGAGAGTGACAATGGGTACTATTCTCCAAAGCAAGGGTGCCGTGGCAGTTGGTATGCTTGCGCCAATTAATCTGAATCACGCAAGCAAGTTCTGTACAGGGCACAAAAGGTGGCAGCACCCTCTTCATTCAGAATGTGCACAGCCGGGTCCCTCCAGGTCAGGAAGCACATCTGTGGCTCAGCTCTATTTATTGAAGAAAGGGCCTGATTGACAGCCTGAGAAAGTCTGCGCAGGGAGGAGAGCACAGGTGGGCGGCCACCTCAGCTGCGCACCCTGGAGGGAACAATGGTGCCTTTGGGTGCACAGGTTGGCATTGAGGAGTGCAGGGTGAGCCCCTCAAAGCACATCAGCATCATCTGCCTTTGCCACTCTTGGCACCCCGCCCCGCACCTGGGTGCCTAGATCGTGGGCAGGCTTTGACCCCTGTTCCATTTTCCCACTCCTTGTGTTACTTTGTAATGCCTTAGGCCTTAGGCTTTCACAGAGGAGAAGACAACAGTAAAGTATCAAACCCTTCCGAAGTCACTAGAGAAGGAATGAGACACTTCTAACAGGAAGGGCTGTAAGGGATGGAACACAACAGACAGTACTGTAGCACCGTGCAGTGCCATTCTCCTCCCCCTGATGACCATAGATAAGGAATTAGACACTTCTAACAGGAAGGGCTGCAATGGGTGGAACACAACAGACAGTACTGTAGCACCGTGCAGGGCCATTCCCCTCCACCGATGCCAATGGATAAGGAAAGAGACACTTCTAACAGGAAGGGCTGCAATGCGTGGAACACAACAGAGAGTACTGTAGCACCGTGCAGTGCCATTCTCCTCCCCCTGATGCCCATAGATAAGGAATGAGACCCTTCTAACAGGAAGGGCTGCAGTGGGTGGAACACAACAGAAAAGTTCTGTAGCACCGTGCAGGGCCATTCCCCTCCACCAATGCCAATGGATAAGGAAAGAGACACTTCTAACAGGAAGGGCTGCAATGGGTGGAACACAACAGACAATACTGTAGCACCGTGCAGTGCCATTCTCCTCCCCCTGATGCCCATAGATAAGGAATGAGACACTTCTAACAGGAAGGGCTACAATGGGTGGAACACAACAGACAGTACTGTAGCACCGTACAGTGCCATTCCCCTCCACCGATGCCTATTGAGAAGGAATGAGACACTTCTAACAGGAAGGGCTGCAATGTTTGGAACACAACAGACAGTACTGTAGCACCGTGCAGTGCCATTCTCCTCCCCCTGATGCCCATAGATAAGGAATGAGACACTTCTAACAGGAAGGGCTGCAATGGGTGGAACACAACAGACAGTACTGTAGCACCGTGCAGTGCCATTCTCCTCCCCCTGATGCCCATAGATAAGGAATGAGACACTTCTAACAGGAAGGGCTGCAATGGGTGGAACACAACAGACAGTACTGTAGCACCGTGCAGTGCCATTCTCCTCCCCCTGATGCCCATAGATAAGGAATGAGACACTTCTAACAGGAAGGGCTGCAATAAGTGGAACACAACAGACAGTACTGTAGCACCGTGCAGTGCCATTCTCCTCCCCCTGATGCCCATAGATAAGGAATGAGACACTTCTAACAGGAAGGGCTGCAATGGGTGGAACACAACAGACAGTACTGTAGCACCGTGCAGTGCCATTCTCCTCCCCCTGATGCCCATAGATAAGGAATGAGACACTTCTAACAGGAAGGGCTGCAATGCGTGGAACACAATAGACAATACTGTAGCACCGTGCAGTGCCATTCCCCTCCACCGATGCCTATTGAGAAGGAATGAGACACTTCTAACAGGAAGGGCTGCAATGTTTGGAACACAACAGACAGTTCTGTAGCACCGAGCAGGGCCATTCCCCTCCCCGATGCCAATAGATAAGGAATGAGACACTTCTAACAGGAAGGGCTGCAATGGGTGGAACACAACAGACAGTACTGTAGCACCATGCAGTGCCATTCCCCTCCACCGATGCCTATTGAGAAGGAATGAGACACTTCTAACAGGAAGGGCTGCAATGTTTGGAACACAACAGACAGTTCTGTAGCACCGAGCAGGGCCATTCCCCTCCCCCGATGCCAATAGATAAGGAATGAGACACTTATAACAGGAAGGGCTGCAATGGGTGGAACACAACAGACAGTACTGTAGCACCGTGTAGTGCCATTCCCCTCCACCGATGCCTATTGAGAAGGAATGAGACACTTCTAACAGGAAGGGCTGCAATGTTTGGAACACAACAGACAGTACTGTAGCCTCGTGGAGTGCCATTCCCCTACCCCGATGACAACAGAGAAGGAATGAGGCACTTCTAGCAGAAAGGGCTGTAAAGGATGGAACACAACAGACAGTACTGTAGCACCGTGCAGTGACATCCTCTCCCCCGATGCCAATAGAGAAAGAATGAGACACTTCTAACAGGAAGGGCTGTAATGGGTGGAAAACAACAGACAATACTGTAGCCTCGTGGAGTGCCATTCCCCTCCCCCGATGACAATAGAGAAGGAATGAGACACTTCTAGCAGAAAGGGCTGTAAAGGATGGAACACAACAGACAGTAGTGTAGCACCGTGCAGTGACATCCTCTCCCCCGATGCCAATAGAGAAGGAATGAGACACTTCTAGCAGAAAGGTCTGTAAAGGATGGAACACAACAGACAGTACTGTAGCACTGTGCAGTGCCATCCTCTCCCCCGATGACAATAGAGAAGGAATGAGACACTTCTAGCAGAAAGGGCTGTAAAGGATGGAACACAACAGACAGTACTGTAGCACTGTGCAGTGACATCCTCTACCCCGATGCAAATAGAGAAAGAATGAGACACTCTTAACAGGAAGGGCTGTAAAGGATGGAACACAACAGACAGTACTGTAGCACCGTGCAGGGCCATTCCCCTCCCCCGATGCCAACAGAGAAAGAATGAGACACTTCTAACAGGAAGGGCTGTAATGGGTGGAAAACAACAGACAATACTGTAGCCTCGTGGAGTGCCATTCCCCTCCCCCGATGACAATAGAGAAGGAATGAGACACTTCTAGCAGAAAGGGCTTTAAAGGATGGAACACAACAGACAGTACTGTAGCACCGTGCAGTGCCATTCCCCTCCACCGATGCCTATTGAGAAGGAATGAGACACTTCTAACAGGAAGGGCTGCAATGTTTGGAACACAACAGACAGTTCTGTAGCACCGAGCAGGGTCATTCCCCTCCCCTGATGCCAATAGATAAGGAATGAGACACTTCTAACAGGAAGGGCTGCAATGGGTGGAACACAACAGACAGTACTGTAGCACCGTGCAGTGCCATTCCCCTCCACCGATGCCTATTGAGAAGGAATGAGACACTTCTAACAGGAAGGGCTGCAATGTTTGGAACACAACAGACAGTACTGTAGCCTCGTGGAGGGCCATTCCCCTACCCCGATGACAACAGAGAAGGAATGAGGCACTCTTAACAGGAAGGGCTGTAAAGGATGGAACACAACAGACAGTACTGTAGCACCATGCAGTGCCATTCACCTCCCCCTGATGCCCATAGATAAGGAATGAGACACTTCTAACAGGAAGGGCTGTAAGGGATGGAATACAACAGACAGTACTGTAGCCTCGTGGAGTGCCATTCCTCTCCCCCGATGACAATAGAGAAGGAATGAGACACTTCTAGCAGAAAGGGCTGTAAAGGATGGAACACAACAGACAGTACTGTAGCACTGTGCAGTGCCATCCTCTCCCCCGATGACAATGGAGAAGGAATGAGACACTTCTAGCAGAAAGGGCTGTAAAGGATGGAACACAACAGATAATACTGTAGCACCGTGCAGTGACATCCTCTCCCCCGATGCCAATAGAGAAAGAATGAGACAATCTTAACAGGAAGGGCTGTAAAGGATGGAACACAACAGACAGTACTGTAGCACCATTCCCTCCCCCGATGCCAATAGAGAAAGAATGAGACACTTCTAAAAGGAAGGGCTGTAATGGTTGGAAGACAACAGACAATACTGTAGCCTCGTGGAGTGCCATTCCCCTTTCCCACGATGACAATAGAGAAGGAATGAGACACTTCTAGCAGAAAGGGCTGTAAAGGATGGAACACAACAGACAGTAGTGTAGCACCGTGCAGTGACATCCTCTCCCCCGATGCCAATAGAGAAGGAATGAGACACTTCTAGCAGAAAGGTCTGTAAAGGATGGAACACAACAGACAGTACTGTAGCACTGTGCAGTGCCATCCTCTCCCCCGATGACAATAGAGAAGGAATGAGACACTTCTAGCAGAAAGGGCTGTAAAGGATGGAACACAACAGACAGTACTGTAGCACTGTGCAGTGACATCCTCTACCCCGATGCCAATAGAGAAAGAATGAGACACTCTTAACAGGAAGGGCTGTAAAGGATGGAACACAACAGACAGTACTGTAGCACCGTGCAGGGCCATTCCCCTCCCCCGATGCCAATAGAGAAAGAATGAGACACTTCTAACAGGAAGGGCTACAATGGGTGGAACACAACAGACAGTACTGTAGCACCGTACAGTGCCATTCCCCTCCACCGATGCCAATAGATAAGGAATGAGACACTTCTAACAGGAAGGGCTGCAATGGGTGGAACACAACAGACAGTACTGTAGCACCATGCAGTGCCATTCCCCTCCACCGATGCCTATTGAGAAGGAATGAGACACTTCTAACAGGAAGGGCTGCAATGTTTGGAACACAACAGACAGTTCTGTAGCACCGAGCAGGGTCATTCCCCTCCCCTGATGCCAATAGATAAGGAATGAGACACTTCTAACAGGAAGGGCTGCAATGGGTGGAACACAACAGACAGTACTGTAGCACCGTGCAGTGCCATTCCCCTCCACCGATGCCTATTGAGAAGGAATGAGACACTTCTAACAGGAAGGGCTGCAATGTTTGGAACACAACAGACAGTACTGTAGCCTCGTGGAGTGCCATTCCCTTACCCCGATGACAACAGAGAAGGAATGAGGCACTCTTAACAGGAAGGGCTGTAAAGGATGGAACACAACAGACAGTACTGTAGCACCATGCAGTGCCATTCACCTCCCCCTGATGCCCATAGATAAGGAATGAGACACTTCTAACAGGAAGGGCTGTAAGGGATGGAATACAACAGACAGTACTGTAGCCTCGTGGAGTGCCATTCCTCTCCCCCGATGACAATAGAGAAGGAATGAGACACTTATAGCAGAAAGGGCTGTAAAGGATGGAACACAACAGACAGTACTGTAGCACTGTGCAGTGCCATCCTCTCCCCCGATGACAATAGAGAAGGAATGAGACACTTCTAGCAGAAAGGGCTGTAAAGGATGGAACACAACAGATAATACTGTAGCACCGTGCAGTGACATCCTCTCCCCCGATGCCAATAGAGAAAGAATGAGACACTCTTAACAGGAAGGGCTGTAAAGGATGGAACACAACAGACAGTACTGTAGCACCGTGCAGGGCCATTCCCCTCCCCCGATGCCAATAGAGAAAGAATGAGACACTTCTAAAAGGAAGGGCTGTAATGGGTGGAAGAGAACAGACAATACTGTAGCCTCGTGGAGTGCCATTCCCCTTTCCCACGATGACAATAGAGAAGGAATGAGACACTTCTAGCAGAAAGGGCTGTAAAGGATGGAATACAACAGACAGTAGTGTAGCACCGTGCAGTGACATCCTCTCCCCCGATGCCAATAGAGAAGGAATGAGACACTTCTAGCAGAAAGGTCTGTAAAGGATGGAACACAACAGACAGTACTGTAGCACTGTGCAGTGACATCCTCTCCCCCGATGCCAATAGAGAAAGAATGAGACACTCTTAACAGGAAGGGCTGTAAAGGATGGAACACAACAGACAGTACTGTAGCACCGTGCAGGGCCATTCCCCTCCCCCGATGCCAATAGAGAAAGAATGAGACACTTCTAACAGGAAGGGCTGCAATGGGTGGAACACAACAGACAGTACTGTAGCCTCGTGGAGTGCCATTCCCCTCCCCGATGACAATAGAGACGGAATGAGACACTTCTAGCAGAAAGGGCTGTAAAGGATGGGACACAACAGACAGTACTGTAGCACTGTGCAGTGCCATTCCCCTCGCCCGATGACAATAGAGAAGGAATGACACACTTCTAGCAGAAAGGGCTGTAAAGGATGGGACACAACAGACAGTACTGTAGCACCGTGCAGTGACATCCTCTCCCCCGATGCCAATAGAGAAAGAATGAGACACTTCTAACAGGAAGGGCTGTAATGGGTGGAACACAACAGACAGTACTGTAGCACCGTGCAGTGACATCCTCTCCCCCAATGCCTATAGAGAAGGAATTAGCAACTTCTACCAGGAAGGGCTCAAATGGATGGAACACAAAAGGCAGTACTGTAGAACTGTACTGTGACATTCCCCTCCCCCGATGCCTATAGAGAAGGAAGGAGCCACTTCTAACAGGAAGAGCTGTAAGGGATGGAATACAAGAGACAGTACTGTAGCCTCGTGGAGTGCCATTCCTCTCCCCCGATGACAATAGAGAAGGAATGAGACACTTCTAGCAGAAAGGGCTGTAAAGGATGGAACACAACAGACAGTACTGTAGCACTGTGCAGTGCCATCCTCTCCCCCTATGACAATAGAGAAGGAATGAGACACTTCTAGCAGAAAGGGATGTAAAGGATGGAACACAACAGATAATACTGTAGCACCGTGCAGTGACATCCTCTCCCCCGATGCCAATAGAGAAAGAATGAGACACTCTTAACAGGAAGGGCTGTAAAGGATGGAACACAACAGACAGTACTGTAGCACCGTGCAGGGCCATTCCCCTCCCCCGATGCCAATAGAGAAAGAATGAGACACTTCTAAAAGGAAGGGCTGTAATGGGTGGAAGACAACAGACAATACTGTAGCCTCGTGGAGTGCCATTCCCCTTTCCCACGATGACAATAGAGAAGGAATGAGACACTACTAGCAGAAAGGGCTGTAAAGGATGGAACACAACAGACAGTAGTGTAGCACCGTGCAGTGACATCCTCTCCCCCGATGCCAATAGAGAAGGAATGAGACACTTCTAGCAGAAAGGTCTGTAAAGGATGGAACACAACAGACAGTACTGTAGCACTGTGCAGTGCCATCCTCTCCCCCGATGACAATAGAGAAGGAATGAGACACTTCTAGCAGAAAGGGCTGTAAAGGATGGAACACAACAGACAGTACTGTAGCACTGTGCAGTGACATCCTCTACCCCGATGCCAATAGAGAAAGAATGAGACACTCTTAACAGGAAGGGCTGTAAAGGATGGAACACAACAGACAGTACTGTAGCACCGTGCAGGGCCATTCCCCTCCCCCGATGCCAATAGAGAAAGAATGAGACACTTCTAACAGGAAGGGCTACAATGGGTGGAACACAACAGACAGTACTGTAGCACCGTACAGTGCCATTCCCCTCCACCGATGCCAATAGATAAGGAATGAGACACTTCTAACAGGAAGGGCTGCAATGGGTGGAACACAACAGACAGTACTGTAGCACCGTGCAGTGCCATTCCCCTCCACCGATGCCTATTGAGAAGGAATGAGACACTTCTAACAGGAAGGGCTGCAATGTTTGGAACACAACAGACAGTTCTGTAGCACCGAGCAGGGTCATTCCCCTCCCCTGATGCCAATAGATAAGGAATGAGACACTTCTAACAGGAAGGGCTGCAATGGGTGGAACACAACAGACAGTACTGTAGCACCGTGCAGTGCCATTCCCCTCCACCGATGCCTATTGAGAAGGAATGAGACACTTCTAACAGGAAGAGCTGCAATGTTTGGAACACAACAGACAGTACTGTAGCCTCGTGGAGTGCCATTCCCCTACCCCGATGACAACAGAGAAGGAATGAGCCACTTCTAACAGGAAGAGCTGTAATGGATGCAAAACAACAGACAGTACTGTAGCACCGTGCAGTGCCATTCCCCTCCCCCGATGCCAATAGAGAAGGAAGGAGACACTTCTAACAGGAAGGGCTGCAATGGATGGAACACAACAGACAGTACTGAAGCCTCGTGCAGTGCCATTCCCACCCCTCCTACCCCCCGCCCCGATGCTAATCGAGAATGAATTACACACTTCTAACAGGAAGGGCTGCAATGGATGGAACACAACAGACAGTACTGTAGCACCGCGCAGGGTCATTCCCCTCCCCCGATGGAATAGCGAAGGAATGCGACACTTCTAACAGGAAGGGCTGCACAGGATGGAACACAACAGACAGCACTGTAGCACCGTGCAGGGCCATTCCCCTCCACCGATGCCAATAGAGAATGAGTGAACCACTTCTAACAGAAAGGACTGCAATGGATGGAACACAACAGACAGTACTGTAGCACAGTGCAGGCCCATTTCCTTTCCTAATGCCAATACAGAAGGGATATGACACTTCTAACAGGAAGGGCTGCAATGGATGGAACACAACATACTGTACTGTTGCACCGTACAGGGCCATTCCCCTCCCCCGATGCCAATAGAAAAGGAATGAGACACTTCTATCAGGAAGGGCTGTAATGGATGGAACACAACAGACAGTACTGTAGCTCCGTACAGGGCCATTCCCCTCCCCCGATGCCAATAGAAAAGGAATGAGACACCTCTAACAGGAAGGGCTGTAATGGATGGAACACAACAGACAGTTCTGTAGCACCGTGCAGGCCCATTCCCTTCCCTAATGCCAATACAGAAGGGATATGACACTTCTAACAGGAAGGGCTGCAATGGATGGAACACAACATACTGTACTGTTGCACCGTACAGGGCCATTCCCCTCCCCCGATGCCAATAGAAAAGGAATGAGACACTTCTATCAGGAAGGGCTGTAATGGATGGAACACAACAGACAGTACTGTAGCTCCGTACAGGGCCATTCCCCTCCCCCGATGCCAATAGAAAAGGAATGAGACACCTCTAACAGGAAGGGCTGTAATGGATGGAACACAACAGACAGTACTGTAGCACCGTGCAGGCCCATTCCCTTCCCTAATGCCAATACAGAAGGGATATGACACTTCTAACAGGAAGGGCTGCACAGGATGGAACACAACAGGCAGTACTGTAGCACCGTGCAGTGCCATTCCCCTCCACCGATGCCAATAGAGAATTAATGAACCACTTCTAACAGAAAGGACTGCAATGGATGGAGCACAACAGACACTACTGTAGCACCGTGCAGTGCCATCCCCTCCCCGATGCCAATACAGAAGGGATATGACACTTCTAACATCTAACAGGAAGGGCTGCAATGGATGGAACACAACAGACACTACTGTAGCACCGTACAGGGCAATTCCCTTTCCCAAATGCCAATAGAGAAGGAATGAAATTCACTGAAAAATCAGGCGCATAAAAGAAATAAAGCAGGGGATAAATTAATACATAAAAACTAAAAATAAATAGCACATATGTGAAATGTCCTTTGAAATGAACACATTCAGAATAACAATAACTGAGCAGGTCGAATTCCGCGTCCAAGATGATCATGAGTCCACCAGTTGATGAGGTGTTTGCCCAATTGAGGACACATTCAGCAGTTGATGAGGAGATGTTCACCAGGTTTGACACCTATTACCCAGTCTATCAGGCGTAAGGCCAGGTATTCACTGCTGCTGTAGAGGTTGAGTGATGCCTAGACCCCTGTGTGCTTGAAAGTACTCCCACTTTGCACTCTTCTCCTCCTTTCAGAGCACTTGTGGCGAGTTCCAGTGCATGAAGGTGTGAGTTCTTTCATCGCATTTGCTTAGCCAGAAGCCACCAGGTTGTAAAGTAATAGCATCTCAGAAAGCTGTGCCCAGTGTGTATCAGAGATAAAGTGGGATCCCAAAATCTTGCTTAGGTGTGTTGGTTTATAGATGAAGGTGCAGCGTACTGCACAGGGGAAGGATGCTGCACGGAACCTCAGAGTTCTGTGACCTTATAAAGGAACCCAGCTTTCTGTCTCTTTTCCGTAGTAAGTTTGGGGAACTCACACTTACCTCAAATACATAAATAGCATGCACAGAGCCGGCCCGAGGTGCTATGCCATTAGCCCCCGACTGCGCCAGTTTGGGGGTGTCTTTCAAGGTCTCCCCTGAGCTGGAGTGGAGGGAGAAGGCATGGCAGGTGCACTATTGAAATTAAATGCGCTCTGCTCTCGGGATCGGAGTGCATTTAATAACAATGGGGAGCTGATCAGCGCCTATTGAACCATTTGGCGCCTACGCCGGGTATTGTGATCGTACTAACGTTTATTGGGGCTTCAGAGCTAGTGGTTATGTCTTTCACATGTTTTCTCCTGTATATATATATATTCTGTACATAGTTAAGTCATGATGGAATGTTTCCCTTGTAAGGTTCTTTGTGGAAATGTTTGTGGTTGGTTTACATTCTGTCAGTTGATAGACTGAGTCTTGCCACAGCCTGTAATGCATGTTCCTGAATAAATGGTATTTCCTACATATCAGCGTCAGAATTCATTAGCACTGTTCAACCTCACAACACTGGCGACGAGGATTGGATCAGCTTATGCTAAAGAGCTCAGACAATAACACAAGGGACGAGTGGTGGAAGGACAAGGTCCCTAATCTTCATCAAATGATTGCGATAGCTAAGCAAGCTGAACACTCTTCACTGTGCATTAAAGAACTCAATCAGGAAGGTAACAAGGATTTCCGTGAGAAGGATCTTTCCAAGGTCAATGGAGTTACTAATACCTGGATGCAAAGTCAAAGTGATGACAAGGGACAAGTTACTGACAAACTCAAAAGATACAAAGGCAGGAAAGGAGAGAACAGCAGAAGAAATCAAAGAGAGGTTTGAGCGTCTTGGAGGACAACAACAAAGGATATGTTTCAGATGTGGGAGCACACAGCACCTGGCGAATTCAAGAGAATGCACTGCTGTATATGTAGAGTGTTGTTTAAGTGGAGTTAGAGTTGCAGAATGTGTGACAAGTCTGTAGACATTCAGGAATGTGATGAGAATTGATTCAGAACAGGAAGGGTTTGGTGTTGTGTGAGTTGTTTATAGTGACTCCCCCGAAGAAAAATGGTCAACATGCTAAAGCAACGAATACAAACAGTCGAATACCAAATCATCGACAACCTATATTTTATATGTAAAAGTGCAATTCCATCGAAACCAGTCCATCGACAATATACATGGACTGGTTTCAATGGAAATGCACTTTCACATTTAAAAAGTAGTATTTCCATGCATTTTTGTGTAACTTTAAAACGTTACATTGCACTTCCAGTGGTGAAATGTCAGCACTGGCCAGCCCACTGTAACGTTTTAATTATTTTTTTCATATTGGGGGGGTCACCCTCCCAGCCCCTCCTCCCAGTCCCCCCCACGCCTACTCCCCACAAACCTAACCCAAGCCCCAACCCTCACCCTAACCCTAGCCATGGCCCCAACCCTAACCCTAATGTAACCCTTAAACTAACCCAAGCCCCAACCCTGACCCTACCCCTAATTTAACCCTTAAACTAAACCTAGCCCCAACCCTAACCCTAGCCCCAACCCTAACCCTAACCCTAACCCTATTTTAACACTTAAACTATCCAAGCCCCAACCCTAGCCCTAGCCCCAGCCCTAACCCTAATTTAACCCTTAAAATAACCCAAGCCGCAACCCCAACCCTAATACTTACCATTACATGTCGATGGAACCATCACATTTTTTTCAACGACAATGGCCATTCAATGGAATGGTATTTCGATGGAAAAAATGTGATGGTTTGACATTCAATGGTTTGGGTTTAGATGGAATGACCGGATACTGTGTGAGTGATACAAGTTGTGAATGCTGTGTCAGGAAAGAGGTTAAAGAAACCTAAGTTACTTGTGACAGTCAATGGTTTTGAAATATGCAACCTAATAGACAGCAGAGCAGACTATAATCTCATTGGGAAAGAAACTTGGATAACAAAGGTCAAGCGATGTGTACTGAAGGAAGCCAAGATAAAGGCAAATGCTTATGGAGAAAATCTGATACACATTATTGGAGTATTAGATGTTGTTTTCAAATTTCAAGGGAATTGTGCAAGAGGAAAGGTGTATGTGACGAATATAGAAGGTGATTTGCTTACTTGGGGCAGACGGGCAGCTTTGGGAATGAAATTAGACCTCAATGCTGATTACTCATTGCTGGTGAATTGTTCTGGAGTAGTGGAAAGAGACAGTGGGGTGAAAAGAAATGCTCTTGTAACCAGTTTAAATGAAGGAAGGTGAGAGGTGATGTTGCAACATGGGTGCCTCAGATTTTTGCTGATAAAGTGGGATGTTTGAAGAGTTGTATGCATACGATCCGGCTTATGAAGGGAGCGAGGCCAGTTGAGGCGAAGGTGAGGATGGTGTCTCTTGCCCTCACAAAAAAAGTAGAGCTGGAACTTGAAAGAATGACAATGTGTGGCGTGATAGAGCCTTTGGAGGCATTGAAATGGGTCAGCCCCATTGTGGTGGTGAGAAAAGCAAATGGATCAGTGAGGTTGTGTATTGACTTGAGTGATCTTAATACGAATGTAATATCAGAGACATCTCTGTTGCCGAAAATTGATAGTTGATCTCTGATCTTTCAGGGGTGAAGTTGTTTTCTCTTTTGGATCTTAAATCAGTGTACCATCGGATAACTTTGCACCCCAACTCAGAAGACGTGATGGCAATTATAACGCACGTATGGATGTTCAGATGTGTAAGAATACCCTTTGGTTTTTTATCTGCGGCTAGCGTTTTTCAAAGAATTATGCACATCTTCCTAGGAGATCTCCAAGGTGTCAAATGCTATCAAGATGATATTTTAGTGTCGGGAGAGAATGCAGACGAAAATAATTATAGACTTTGAATGGTACTACAAAGGTTAGGACATGTAGGGCTAACGCTGACACTTGAAAAGCGTCATTTCAGACAAAATGAAGTTGAGTATCTAGGGCATAATTTGTCGACTGAGGGAGATAAATCAGAAGTCAGTACCGTCAAGGCTATTGTGGAGATGCCTGAGCCCAGGAACAAGATGGAAGTGGCATCTATTCTGGGTTGGTAGAGGATTATGCAAATTTCATGAAGGGGTTTGTGAATTGTACTCATGCTCTAAGAAATCTCACGAGGAAAGGAGTGACATTTATGTGGGATTCAGAGTGTGAGAAAGAGTTTCAAGCCATTAAAGAATATCTGGTGAGTTCCCCAGTGCTCAGTGGTTTTAGGAGTGATTTGAAAACTCTTGTTTACACTGATGCCAGTGATTTGGGTTCAGGAGGAGTTTTGATGCAGGTAGATGATGAAGGGATGGAGAGGACTATAGCATTCTCGTCCAGGACACTAAAGGATGCCGAAAGGCGTTATTCTGTCATTGAACAAGAATCTCTGGCTGTGGTATTGGCCATAATGAAATTCAAAGTATACTTGTTCAGGAGGTCATTTGTTGTCAGGACTGATCATAAACCTTTAGTCAACATTTTTGACAGAGGCGGTTTGGATGGAGTGTCTAGACAGATTGTCAAGTGTGTAACTAAAGGTCAAGGACGGGATTTCATGGTGGAACACAAAAAAGGGAAAAGTAATGTAATATCTGATAGGTTGTTATGCAATGCTGTTGAGGATAAAAAAGGTATTGATGAGGTTGAAGAATTTGACAAAGATGTTTTGGTATTTTCGCTGTAGGGGATTGTTTGGATCAGATGCGTTGGTCAGAAAAATGCAACCGTGATGAGTTGTATCAGTTGGTGAAGCAGTACACAGAAGAGAGATGACATAAAGTGGACTTAGATAAATGGGAAGTGAAGTGTACTGGGGTTTGTGGTTTCAAGAGTTAAGAATTAATTGAGTGTTCTTGACGGATTGGTTTATAGAGCACAGAGGTTGTTAGTCAAATAAGGGATGAGAGAGATTTTGATTAATTTTTGTCGCAAATCCCATATGTGGATATCAAGGACAAGTCTGTTATTACAGTGTTTTTTTGGTGGCCTCAGATGGACAAAAACATTAACAATCAGTGGATGAGTGTAGTATATGCAAAGAAAGTGACATGGTTTTGAAGCCAGCTGGTGATACCCAAGATGGGTACAGTCCTCTGGGACACCGTGGCTGTTGATTTGTTTGGACCGCTCAATTTTCCGGGAGCTAGAGGATGCTATCTAATTGTAGAGGTAGTTGTCATGTCCAAGTGGCCCGAGGTCGGAGTATTGAAGGAGATAACATCAAGACATATAATTTAATTATTGGAAGGTGTGTTTTTAAGGGAAGGATTTCCTACTTATATTCTGAGTGACAATGGTCCTCATTTTGTGTCAGTTGAGTTTGAGGATTGGCTAAGATCCTTAGGAATTCGATACATGAAAAATCTCTATATCATCCTCAGAACAATGTGTGTGTAGAGAGGTTCAACAGGACGATCATGTACGGTGTGAGAATGACGGTGGCTAATGGTGGGGATTGGAAGAGTGACTTGTTCCAGAGAGTATTTCAGTACAGAGTGACACCCCATGGTGTTACTGGTGTGAACTTTTTAGAGGGAGGAGGTCTTATACCTTTCTCACTCCAGAGTGGCCTGGTAAATTCAAGTTAATGAGGGTGGATGGGAAGATGGTTAGAGATCGGATTCTAAGAAATTGAGAGGTTGCGATAGAGTTTTAAGCCATCAAAGAGTAACCAGTGAGTGCCTGAGTGCTGAGTGGCTTTAGGAGTGATTTGAAAAGTGTTGTTTACACTGATGACAGCAATTTGGGTTTAGGAGGAGTCTTGATGCAGGGAGATGATGAAGGGAGGGAGAGGACTATATCGTTCTCATAGCTTTTGCACTTGAGGGGAGGGGGAACCACATTTTTGTTTTGCCGCCCAGGGCGCTGCGGCCACTAACGCCGGCCATGAGCATGCGGATGGGGGGGGTTCGTTCTAGGTGTGTCCCCTTCATACTCTCATACAGGTAATTTCCATACAGAAGAAGTTTTATGCTGTGGAATTGCTGCCCCAAAAGGTGGATTCTTCAACTGGTGGGTGCCAGAAGCTTTTGAAAAGACATCAGTATATCGGAAAAAGCTAACAACTCATAAAAAAGAAATAGAGAAACGAAAAAGAATAAAATGGGGAGTGAAAGGAGAGAGAAAGCCAGAAAGGAAATCAAAGACAGAGAGTGCGATAAAAAGAAAAAGCCACTGTGGGAGAAGAGGGGCAGATTTAAAAAGCAAGGCTAACAAGAAAAGAAGGGATGAGTAGAAATAATGAACGTGAACAAGAAACAAAAAAACAATGTGCGAGTTCAGTGAGGCAGAGAGAGCGAGATAGAGAAACAGAGGGAGAGAGAGAGGACTAGGTCATGCAGGAAGGGAAGGCAATGAGAAAGCAAAACTGACAGAAAAAATCTGTGCGAGTGAAAGATAACAAGGAAATGTTCAGGCACAGATGGGAGAGGCGGATTTAGGGATTGCACCGGGATTAGGGCTCCAGCAGATAAAGGGAGGCCTGTTAATAGGTTCTGTCAAGCAGTGATACCGAGCCGCCGCCTGCACATCCCCGAATAACCCGAGCCTGCTTCCGCCCTGGAAGCAACGGGGCCATGCAGTACTAGAAACAGATGGCCGGGTGACTTTACTCATCTAACCCCAGTCCTAGAATATCTGCGGCAAGTGCTGGGTGACGGTCAGGGTGGAAATGAGAATTTATTCCAGCAATATTAACACAGGGCACCATTTCTACCCGTGTGGATCCGGCATGTCAAGCAATGGCGACCATTCAGGGGTTAAGTCACGTGTCTCCTCCTGTAACATCTGGTGCCACGTGTCGTGCTGGTGTATTGGCGGGACACAGAAGAGGGGGAGGAGGCAGAGGGAAGCGGTGACAGACAGCCAGATAAGGACGCTGTTTAGGGAACCAGGGTGGGCTGATGTTGTAAGCCAGTGCTGAGAAGAGAGCCCCAGTTTGTAGGCAGGCTAGGACATGTTGGGGGGGGAGGGGCGGCTGACATTGACATTGCACAATGGTATTGCAAGATAAAGATGGGGCCAGGGGGTGCAGCGTCCAAACGTACACAAGGACGTGATCTTGAAGGGGGCAGAGCGGATACCATAGATGGGCAGATGAGGATATTAAGGACCTAGTTTCGAGGTTGCCACAAGGAGACTTGTGACTCCATCCGGAAAAACATCACTACCTTGAGATCTAGAAGCGAAGCTAGCATCAGCTGGGCTGGCCCTGGCTCTACATACGCCGCGCCTACACTAAACCGAGCAGCGGAAACTACTGCACGATTTAGTGAATCGCAAAGAGAGCTGGTGGCAGCAGAAGCTTTGCCATTAATTCCCCTCCCACCATCATCCCAACATTCTCCAATAGGAATCGACTCGGCCCCCTGAAATTCCAGCCGAGGGGTCTGCTACCTACGGCTCTCCTGATGTTTTGGACTACAGCTCCCATGATCTCTCACCATTGACTAAACGGGCTAGAGCTGATGGGATTTGTAGTACAAAACATCTGGTGATCCAGAGGTTGCATACCCCTGCCCTAGCTGGTAGTTGCTGTCTGCAGTGTCACCAGGTGTCTGTCAATCAGCAGCGCCTGGCAGTGCAAGTAATCCGATTAAAGAAGGCACTTCTGACAGGCTGATACCACCTCTGGGCCACTGTTGACAGCCGGAGCCTATGATCTGGTGTGGTGTCTTCGCTGCTGGCGGTATCAGTACAAAATGGTGACCAAAAAATGATTCATGTGCGTTGCCTGCGCATTCAGTGAAAAAAACCTGACTCTCATTACACTGAATAAGGGGAGCAGACATTGCGGGGGTATCCTCTGCTCCCCTTGTTTTGTGTAATAGGCGCAGGGGGTGCAGGGTTAAAGTAAAAAAAAACAATTTAAAAGAAAAGAAAAAGGTTTCCTTACAGCGCCGGCCCCGACCCACGTTAGTGGAGGGTAACTGACGCAGCAGGGATAGAGGGGAGTCGGCAGCACACACGTTATTGGAGGGGAACTGACACCGCAGGGATAGAGAAGAGTTGGCGGCACACACGTTAGTGGACGGCAACTGACGCTGCAGGGATAGAGGGGAGCCGGCGGCACACACTTTATTGGAGGGGAACTGACACCGTAGGGATAGAGAAGAGTTGGCGGCACACACGTTAGTGGAGGGCAATTGACGCTGCAGGGATAGAGGGGAGTCGGCGGCACACACGTTATTGGAGGGGAACTGACACCGCAGGGATAGAGAAGAGTTGGCGGCACACACGTTAGTGGACGGCAACTGACGCTGCAGGGATAGAGGGGAGTCGGCGGCACACACTTTATTGGAGGGGAACTGACACCGTAGGCATAGAGAAGAGTTGGCGGCACACACGTTAGTGGAGGGCAATTGACGCTACAGGGATAGAGGGGAGTCGGCGGCACACACGTTATTGGAGGGGAACTGACACCGCAGGGATAGAGAAGAGTTGACGGCACTCACGTTAGTGGACGGCAATTGACACTGCAGAGATAGAGGGGAGTCCGTGGCACACACGTTATTGGAGGGGAACTGACGCCACAGAGATAGAGGAGAGTCGGCGGCACACATGTTATTGGAGGGGAACTGACGCTGCAGAGATAGAGGAGAGTCGGTGGCACGCACATTAGTGGAGGGCAACTGACGCTGCAGGGATAGAGGGGAGTCAGCGGCACACACGTTATTGGAGGGGAACTGACACCGTAGCGATAGAGAAGAGTTTGCAGCATACACGTTAGTGGAGGGCAATTGATGCTGCAGGGATAGAAGGGAGTCCGCGGCACACACGTTATTGGAGGGGAACTGACGCCACAGGGATAGAGGAGAGTCGGCGGCACACGTTATTGGAGGGGAACTGACACCGCAGGGATAGAGAAGAGTTGACGGCACGCACGTTAGTGGAGGGCAATTGACGCTGCAGGGATAGAGGGGAGTCGGCGGCACACACGTTATTGGAGGGGAACTGACACCGCAGGTATAGAGAAGAGTTGGCGGCACGCACATTAATGGAGGGCAAATGACGCTGCAGGGATAGAGGGGAGTCGGCGGCACACACGTTATTGGAGGGGAACTGACACCGTAGGGATAGAGAAGAGTTGACGGCACACACGTTAGTGGCGGGCAATTGACGCTGCAGGGATAGAGGGGAGTCCGCGGCACACACATTACTGGAAGGGAACTGACGCCACAGAGATAGAGGAGAGTCGGCGGCACACATGTTATTGGAGGGGAACTGACGCTGCAGAGATAGAGGAGAGTCGGTGGCATGCACATTAGTGGAGGGCAACTGATGCTGCAGGGATAGAGGGGAGTCAGCGGCACACACGTTATTGTAGGGGAACTGACACCGTAGTGATAGAGAAGAGTTTGCGGCACACACGTTAGTGGAGGGCAATTGATGCTGCAGGGATAGAAGGGAGTCCACGGCACACACGTTATTGGAGGGGAACTGATGTCACAGGGATAGAGGAGAGTCGGCGGCACACGTTATTGGAGGGGAACTGACACCGCAGGGATAGAGAAGAGTTTGCGGCATGCACATTAGTTTAGGGAAACTGACGCTGCAGGGATAGAAGGGAGACGGTGGCACACACGTTATTGTAGGGGAAATGACACCGCAGGGATAGGGAAGAGTTGACGGCACACATGTTATTGGAGGGAAACTGACGCTGCAGGGATAGAAGGGAGACGGCGGCACACACGTTATTGGAGGGGAACTGACACCGCAGGGATAGAGAAGAGTTGACGGCACACACGTTAGTGGAGGGCAATTGACGCTGCAGGGATAGAGGGGAGTCCGCGGAACACACGTTATTGGAGGGGAACTTACGCCACAGAGATAGAGAAGAGTCGGCGGCTCACATGTTATTGGAGGGGAACTGACGCTGCAGAGATAGAGGAGAGTCGGCGGCACACACGTTGCGGGAAATGTGACGTTAGTATGGGGATACAGGCAGATCTATGTGATCACTGCACCTCGCTGTTTTCGTATTCGGCATATTTTTTTGTACACATTTTCGGTGTTGCAAGTGAGGACATAGATACCTCCTTGCTTGAATGGTTTCAAGGCAGAAGTCGGACTGCGAGTGGGTGGTGTGGAGGGGTACACAGGAATCGACTGAAGAGAGCTGTTCTGAGGGACAGGCGTAGGACACTATGATGGAGATGGTCTGGACAACTTATTTTGGAAACATCGGACACTGAGGGTGTGGTGCGAATCAGTTGAGAGTGGTGTTCCAGAGGTGAGTGAGGCAGACAGAACAGAAGCACTTTATGTGATGCTGAAGGGAAGGGATAGTGACTTACGTGACTTGTCTTTCTTGGTGGTTGGAGCCAAGCTGTCTTGTCTCCTGTACCCAGCATCAGTTCAGGGGGGTGGGGAGGATCTCTCTCCTGCAATGCCACCTGCCTGACCTTTGGTTTTTGCAGGGTGTGCCATGTGATCTACGGATAGGAGTCACATTCTCAGAAGTTTCCCTGCTCCCCTGCATTGGGGCATTCCGTGCCAAGTGCAAGCAGAGGAAGCCGGTGGAGAAAGCTAACCACCCCTGCACTAGAAGCGTGGCATTCTCCACCACCACTCCTCCAAGATGGCGGTCAAGGCAGGGCTTATCGCCTATAGGATTCTAGGTTTAATACTAAGTGACCGTTCAGCTTCCTTGATTGTCGCATGCACTGCAGCCCTGCATCCTAAGGTAATCCTCATCTGGGTGGGAGTAGAATGTGACCCAACTGCTAATATGTCCATTATTGAGCTAAATCTAGTGCAGATGATCTAAGCACCTGCCCACACTCAAGGCTTCAAGTCTGATCTGATTGTGCCAAGTAATCCCTCCTCATGGCCCTTTGTCATCTTGCCCAGAATCTGGATGGACCGCCCAGTACTCCTGCTCGTGTGGTGTTTTTTTAAAAAACTACCAGAAGGGTCATGGGATGTTGCAGTGGTCCCCCCTTAACATCGAGGCATCAACCAGACAAGGTACCTTGGTTCCAACCCAAACCGAAAACCACTTATCAGGAAAACTGGGGCAGATACACTAAGTGGCCGGGACATCGGTTTCCAGATGTCAAAGCCAAATATATTACACTAATCAAAACCTTATAAGAAGCCACGCTTCAAAGCAAAGAAGTAACCAGCTGGTCTGCGATGCAGTCAATCGCCCTAAGCATGACTCAGCTTTGTGTCTCAAGAACCGGGAAAATATCATCAAAAACATTGAAATAATGAAATGGGGTTTTCCAGAGCTGGTACTTAGGCTTCAGAGGAAGATATGTTGCTTGTGCTGCTGGACCCTCAATCCCCTCTGACTTAACTGCTTGGTGATAGCTCACACCAGTGAAGCCGGAGTCCTGGCAGAGGTGTATTATGAGCCAAAACACGCACAAGCTTGCCACTTTGTCCAGTATCTGCTTGTCTCTCAGATAATAGTGTTCATCTCTCCAGTCTTATCTTCCTGTCAACAAATTACTCCGGAAGAGATAATGTCACTCTGTGGATTGATTCGAATAATCACGCCCCCTTCCTAGAAAAAAGCCTTTTTTCAAGTCTACTGCCCGCACAAGGGTCAATAGGGAATCGTACTAGTGTTAGTGTACTACAGAATACTTTAGAATAATATACAGAGTGTTAGTCCCTCTCAACCTGCGCCACTTCTGTAAATAGACACAATGGCACAACTTATTGTGGGTAATATTATTTATTGTGTAGTATCAGTCGACACGTGTTTCGACCCAATGGGTCTTCCTCAGGGCTTGGTTTAGTGATAACCCTGTTCATGTTGTAAATGTAAAATGCAGGTTGCCCAAATACCGACTTCGCTTGCTAACGTGGCAAGTGTTTAAGAAATGCAAAAGTTAGCCAAGCAAACTATATAACGCTCATAATGCCGCAAGTGCAGTATCTCTTATCGAAGCGTCCCGGAAAGCGCGAGTGAAAGCACTCATTGAATAAACATATGGTGAATGGAGAAACAATCATTATGAAATGACTAGATGGGTTGTGTGGAATAAAATTGATGTTTTCACTTCACCCATTTTTGGTTTTGACCCAGAAACAGGATTGGGTCAGCATTAAGTAACATTTTCAAAGGCAGCACCGATATTGATGCGTGAGTGCTGTATGCCTAACTCCGCCTTTCCGCCACCTGTACTATCCCAGAAATTCCAGAATATCAGACGTTGGAAACGGTAGGTCAGTTTGCCGGTAGCTTGTTTTGTGGCCGTTAAAAAGATTACTATCTAACTAGGTAATAATAACCACTGCTTTTGCAGTGCTGAGAAGAGAGAGATCCAGCACGGGGCACTATACTTAATCTGATATTACTTTAATGAAGAGATCTAGGGTCTCATTATACTTCCAAACTACATTAAAACAATATCAGTTAATAACAATTACTATTATTACCTAATTAGATGGTGATCTTTTCAATGGCCACAAAAGTATGAAGGGCTGAGTCGGCCACACCAGCGATTCACACTTATAAATTACACGGATGACAAATATCAGAAGCGAGTGCTTAGCCCGTTAGCTAGCCATCTGTCCAAAGTCCCACAACAATAACATAAATTAAAAAGGTTACACAGAAACTAAGCACCATATATTTCTATGCCTCCCACCACCCTGTAAGAACACCTGGAAAATAAACTGCTCAAAAGATACAGAAACACACTTTTCCAAAGACTTCAGAACAATAAAAGCAAGACGCCACTAACTGAAGCAGCTCCTTCCGGTGGCTCATTTCCAGCCTCTGTTCCTCTCTGACTCTGTAACATTCAAATAACCATTCCATCCAACAATATTGAGTTCTGAAGATGAAATGAGGGCACATTCTGCATGCCCTGGCATTTGCAGTCATGTTTGTGAAAAGGTTGAGTCCACCGGTAACTTCATTAGGGAAATCCAGGCACTGCCGAGAAAAACTGCCTTTCATTCCTCGTTAATTATTCCACCTCTCAGAAATTCCTCTCCTCCTGAAAAGGAGCAGCCTCACAAGGGAAGGAAAACTCCCAATAACCTGCATTACTTCTTCCCTCGCCTCATTGTGGCTTTCAAAGCGCATTGGGGTCATGCAGAGGCCCAATTATAGCTCCTATCCTTCATGCCGCATCCAATCAGGATTTCGTAAAGCACATGAGCATGAAACATTTATATTCATTTATACAGGGGGAGCAACGCTCTCTTAATCACAAAAGAACGTACAATAGATAAGAAATCAGATTTGCCAGGAAGCAGTGAGCTTCTTACAATGGGGTAAGTTTGAGTGACATTCCATGCTGTGGAGGGGAGTAAATGGAACTGTCAGCGGGGACAATACATACGTGGACTTACACAGATTAAGGAGAACCACCATTACACATTTTTAAGTGCAGGTAGGCATTTCGCCATGATAATTGGATCACACACTCAACCTGAGCTGATTAGGATATTCTTGGGATTATCTGAAGTAACCAGACCCCTTTTCATCTAGTCATTCATTTGAAGTTCTGGAATAGCGCTTTAAGTGATGGACATCTAGGCACAGACAGAATGCTATGACGTCACTTTACCTGAGATTCTCAATTGCACACAGCGCTATTTTATTAATTGTCAAAGTGATCATCTTATTTAACACATCACACCCCTGTGTTGGCCCATTTTATCTCTGGACGCCTGACAATGCCGTGAGTGCTGCTATTTAGCACTTCGCTGCTACGTATTCAACATATTACAGAGGTTGAAGTGCCTGCACTTAGTGTCCTGGGTGCAGCTTATGTGGGTGCACCGTTTCCAAGCACGTAGCCTTCCAGGCGCTCGTCATGCTACATGGCGTTGGTAGAGTTGAGGTCAGAAATATGGCCTGGTAAATCCCTCAATCTACTAGGACCTGGGGGATTATTTATTTATTTATTGTTTGCTTGTTAAGCACTTACACAATAAGACTATACTGTTTCAAAGCACCCACAGGGCAGGGCGGGAGGGTGGGAAATAAAATTACAACGCACTATTAAGAGCAGAGGGGCAAAGGGGTAGTGGCCTGATAAATCCCTCAATCTACTAGGACCTGGGGGATTATTTATTTATTTATTGTTTGCTTGTTAAGCACTTACACAATAAGACTATACTGTTTCAAAGCACCCAGAGGGCAGGGCGGGAGGGTGGGAAATAAAATTACAACGCACTATTAAGAGCAGAGGGGCAAAGGGGTGGAGGAGGAACCTACTATGCCCTGTGAGTATAGGTGAACCCCTCAACCAGCCAGGAACAGGGTTGGAGTCGCAACTGATGGTATTTTTTAGAGCAGACACCACTAAGGTAACTCAGACTTTCTTTGTGATGTTCTGAACACCGGCCATCCAACCGGGATAAAAACACCAGACTCCATTCCAGTGAACATGGTATGTACTGGGTGAAAGCATTATTAGAACACGGAAATAGTTATTGACGTGCTCTCAGCCAATCAGAGCCCGGTCAATAACTACTGGTATTGACAGTATTCTGAATATTCTGACTTTTAAAAGCAGCCAGGAACCCAGGCAAGATGTCTTACAACAAGGCAGTCCCCGTCTGAGAGGACTTTTATTTTCATTGCAACATCCTATTTCACACACCAGTGAGAAAGCTAAAACATGGAAAAATGCTGCCCCGTTCTTATAGAGAACCAGTTTCTTTTTACATTCCACTGAAGGCATACTCATGCTAAAACCTTCCCAGCTCAAAAAATATGTGCAATTAAAATGCACAACTTATAAAATCACCCTTGTTTTTAAATGCTACAAAACAAAAGCGCATTTCATTTGCTAATATAGATTGAATATTTATTTTACTCACTAGTTTGCCTGTTGTATTGTTACTATGTTTGTTTCCTTTGTGTTCATGTCAAGCGCCCCGATGCCTGTGGGTTTTTGGCGCTACATAAATAAATAAATAAAAATAGTAAAGTTCTACTTCACAAACACAACTACACTACCTAAATTGCTATTCCCATTATGTACTAAATAGCCTTATAGACCTCGGGAGTGGACATTAACTCCAAATTACGTCTAGGAGCAGCATGTCCTATGTGACCCTCTTGGCATTCCCTGCAGAGCAGGGTCTTGAGTTTCTTCCTGAACTGCAAGAGCGCTGGAGTGGTCCGAATTGTGACCGGGACGGAGTTCCAGTAGGTTGGGGCATAGCAAGAGAAGGCCTGTTTGGGAAAAAAACGAACGCTTTTCTTGCCTGCTGTGCCTGCTGCTGCCTGCTGTTGTGCCCGGCTGTCTTGCGCTGGGAGTTACCAAGAACTCGCGCTAAGTCACACGCTTGCTTCCAGGAGGAGGCGGAGCACTGTGGCTGTCACGTGAACAGTCACGTGACCTTTCCTTGCCACAAAGCACAGCCCAATCCAGGCGAGCGGCGCGTGTTTTGCAACTTTGGGAAAAAAACGAACGCTTTTCTTGCCTGCTGCTGCCTGCTGCTGTGCCCAGCTGTCTTGCGCTGGGAGTTACCAAGAACTCGCGCTAAGTCACACGCTTGCTTCCAGGAGGAGGCAGAGCACTGTGGCTGTCACGTGAACAGTCACGTGACCTTTCCTCGCCACAAAGCACAGCCCAATCCACCCTTGCGGCGATAAGCCCGACGGGGTAAAAGGCGCTGGCTGTTGTGCGGCTGTTGTGCGCTGGTGGTGCTACTTTCAGTTGGGAAGTGCGGCTAAGTGCAGTCTCTGGCAGTCTGCGGCAGGGAGGCACGAAGGCAGCAAGGTAATTTTGAGATTCTTTATCCTGAAAGACCTGCATACCAACCTGGTACCTCTGAAATTTCAGTAAATTCGGCCAGGTACTACTGACCAACTGCTTACAATGCTCGACTCCCTGGTCACAAAGCCTTCGCCACATAGGACAGGGGCGGGTTGCTACCCCGAGGTAGCCATTACATGTAGTACTGCCTCGTTTGTAAATATATTACAAATAAATGTGGAAACGGCTAAGGAGGTGGTGAAAGGATCAAGTCCAGGAGAAGGGGAAGGCTCCCATATACAGCTCCACTTACAGCCCCAACAGCCTTTTCAGATCTCGGATATATCGGTGCCACCCATAGAAATTGAAATTCGTGGACTTTTAAATAGCACGGTGGCCACCGACGATATGGGTCAGAGCATGGAACCACATTCAGGACCGTCCCCTAAGGATACAGTGCGGGTGGTTTCTCCCAATTTGATTCCCTTAAATTCTACTCTCCCCTCTCCAAAGGACTTGGGCGCAACTTATGACGATGAGACGGGTTCTCTAAGGCCAACCCCATCTCCTGATGTGAACACCTTTGTCTTCGGTTCTTTAAATGGGAACAAAAGAGATCAGCACCCTGCAAAAAAACTGGATAACGGCTGGAAACCCTTTGGGATTTCCTTACTGAACACCGATTTCCACACAAACTACTCAAGTATGAACCAGCAAAACAGGGTGACTACTCGAGAATGTCTTCCGGATCCCTTTACGCCACGGCCTAGACCCCAACAAATGAACACTTCAGGGTCTTATACATTCATCCCCGAGCGAAAGGGGTCACCATCAAATAAATGGGGGGGGCCTCTTGCCTCAGTTAACAAAACTCTACCTCAGGGACCCTTACAAAGATTCCACAAAGGAGTATTCCCTCAGCAAGCACCGTTTCCAAGTAAACGGCAAAGAAGACAACCCTCTCCCACAGACGAGGATCTCTTGTCCGTCTTGGAATCTACCCAAGGAGATGCCCCTTCTAAAAAGGATCCTCAAATCGATCCTGGAATGATTACAGCTTTTGCTCTTGTAATGGACCCCTTTATGAAACTTATAGAGTCGCAAAATGATCAGCTCCGGGACCACACGACAACAATTGCAATGCTGTTTTCTAAAATGATTTTTATAGAAGGCTTCATCTCTGCAATTCAGTCGAAACTCGAAAAAAATGACGAACACACGACAGAAATATTGAAAAGTATCATCGAGCCAATCATAAAATCATCCCTGGAGCTGACTCAGCAGGTGGTTTTGCCTACAAAGGGTACTCTTGAGGAAATTTCCACTACTAAATACCCTTCCGTGTGGGCAATTAGCCCAGCAATGAAGGAGGGTAAGCGAGCCCCAAAAGAAGGATGTTCAGCGTCTTCCATTGCAACTAATACTTTGCCCCAGGTTACACGGGATCAGCTCGAGGCCCCAGTGCCAACTAACAACATCAAATTGTTTGACTTATTTAGGAAACCAAAATCAGGTTTATCCCCATTGAAGGAAGGTTTACTTAAAGTAAACAAGAAAGGGGACAAAAACTATGGGAAAATGGTTATATAACGGAAAAACCTATAGGACAGAGACCTTCCCCTATTAGGAAACCCATAATGAGATCCAAAATTGCCACTGGTCTATCCCTTCCAAGGAACTTGGCACTCCCTGGCAAACCGCAAATTCATGAGAGACCATTAAAAAAAACAGTAATTGCTTCTGCTGCCCGCCCAAAAGTGAGTCCTGATGAGTCCCCTTGCCCACTGGACATCATGTCGACAAATGAAAACATGGACATTTCTCTCATGGACTTATCTGTTTATTCAGATATAAACACTTCATGGGAGGGAAAGTCGGGATCGAACACTTCTGGAACAGAAAGTGGTACCGAGGACGAGGACCCAGAAATATATAGCAAGATAAAAGATGTCGACTCTAAAGGGGAGACGAAGGCTCAGATGGCTAAAGACAGGGTGGTGCGGCTAGTGTCCTTCAAAAATCCCTCAATGCCCACGTTGTCGATTCCGAATTCGGACTTCGACAAAAAACTTAAGTGGAAAACCAGAGTGCACTCCGGTAGAGAAGAATCGGCTAGCCCCACAGAAAAAGAAAGGGCAGACATACGTCCATCCAATGCCTTGGCTTACACAACACTGGAAGACAGAAGGAACTTTCTTGTCCAGAGATTCCTGGAAAAAGTAAAGGAGTCAGCCCTGACGCGACAAAGGAAATTAAAAGAACAGTGTCATGGGCAGAAACGACTGAGAGTAAGCCGGTATGTGGGCCTAACAAACAGAACGCTCACAAAGGACCGGGGGCAAAAAACGCTAAGGAACACTACAGAGTACTACTGGAAAGAACTCTAGGTTATGAAGACAATTTAATTATGAATCGGGCTAACGTTATGAGGCTCTTACAATCCCTGGATCATCCTGAGAAATTAAAATCAAGGGATTTAGACTGGATCGAATTCCACAATGAACAGCGACACGATAGTGTGATTCTCCATACAGGTGATCAAAACACTAAAAACTCACTGTTAGAGCTGGGTCCAAAACTTAACTTATGTGGATTCGTGCTTAGGGAGTTGGAGGAGGAAAATAGATCCGACCGTGTAGTTCCAAAGGACTCGAAACATCTACTACATAACCAACCAATTACCACTACCAAACCCAATAAGGAACATCTGTTGAAAGTAGGAAATAGTGGTAGAGGGACCCGAGAGGTTGACAGTAGAGGAGACCAAGTGCATATTCAATCAGAAAAAGCAGGACTAAAATTGGGGAACGGTCAAGATGATTGGAGCTGGCTGGCAGGGGCTCTATCTGCTAAGTCATAGCGCCAACACCTATCTACGAGTGCCCACTCCAACTCCATATCAAAAGGGATAAAGATCATGAGTTGGAACACAAGGGGTTATTTGCATTTACTTGGCAATTCAGCAACACACCTGTCCTCCTATGATCTTTTTTGCTTGCAAGAAACCTGGTTGTGTGACCTACCTCTTCTGGACAGGTTCGAGCTATACTTAAACCCAGCAATAAAGGGCACGAAAGGTAGACCGAGTTCGGGTTTACTGCTGGGGGTAAAGCGCACTAGTGGCATAAAAGTGCTCTCTTCTCTAAACAGAAACCCTTGGATCCAACTCACTAGGATTTCATCCATGTCTGAACCCACTTTACTTATTCCGGATTGGCAGTTGCTCATATGCAACGTATACTGGGGCCCGACAGCCTGAGATGAGGACAAATTCATGGAAGTTCTATTGGAAGCCATAGACGACGCTAGGATTGAATGCTCGTCACTCGAAATTCTGCTATGTGGTGACTTTGACATGGAATTTTACGACAAGAAGCAGAGGAAAATAGAGTTCCTGCCTCTGAACGCTTCAAAAAATATAATGAGAGGAGTTGCCTTGGAGAAGGAACTAATAGCCAGGAACATACATATGGTAAACTGGAACTTGGCGGGCGACAAACCCCTACATGGAAACGGGCTACCCCAACAAGCACATTGGACTACATTTTTGCATCAGTAAACCTCTTTGGCAAATTAACATCGTTGGAAGTGATCCCCACGTTCCAGAGTGACCACAATATTTTGGAACTCAAATCTGAGGCATGGGATAAGTTCTCGTCTGCACCAGGTAAACATCTACCAAACCAGTTTCTTCAGTTAACTTCTGGGGGCAATAGACTACGTATGGGAAGAAAAGAGACGGCCCTGGCGCTGGATTCCTTAATCAAGGACCAAGGTCCCAATTTGATAGAATATGCTGAAGCGCTGAAGATCTTTCGCCCAAAAGTAGTTGCCAAGGAAATCCATCAATGCAAGCGGCACTATTACGACTATCAAGTAGTGACAAAAAAAAAAAAAATTGGTAAGAAAAGCCAGGAGGTTATATGTTAAAACCAGTGCGCCAGCTGACCTAGTCCTGTATAAAAAATCTAGAAACAACTACAGGAACTGGCTTAAGCAACATAAACATCAAATAATGCAACAAGACAGTGAGAAGATGCTTCATCTACTATCTACCAAAAACATTACTGGTATTTGGAAATTGATTAATGAAATAAAAATCCCTTCCGACTCAAAAATGGTGAACCCCATAGCCTCAGAAGTTTGGGAAACTCACTTTCGGAACCTTTATTCTATGGGGAAAATCTGTGGTCCTGCCTCATTCTTACCATCGAATGAGTCTTGGGACTTCAAATTTGGTAAACAAGATATCCTAGACCTCATTAAACACTCCAACTCTTCAAGGGCATGGAGGACCAGATGGACTTACCAACAACATCCTTAAAAGGGACCCGGAAAGATGGGCTTCATTTATGTTGGTTTTGTTCAACGACATAACAAGACTAAAAAAGTTACCCAAATCTTGGACGACGTCCATAATTGTGCCGATTTTTAAGAAGGGAGACAGGTCCGTGCCCACGAACTACAGACCGATCGCCCTTTTGGATGTCGTTGGCAAAATATTTGGTAATCAGGCTTTCGAAAGGGCATTGGAACATCCCTAAATGTGCTAATCATAAATATAATCAAATGTATGGTTAAGGACAAGAAATACAAGAACATCTACATCGCGTCAATAGACTTGGAACAGGCGTTCGATTCTGTTGATCGCGGAATGCTATGGCAAAAACTGAGGAAATGGGGTTGTCCGATCAACCTGAGAGAACCTCTGGAAGCACTGCACACTGGGACAACCCTCAAAGTGAGGTTGGACAGACAGGGCAACCTTTCAAACAATGTGGAGGCCTTGAATGGTCTGAAACAGGGCTGTTGGTTGGCTCCTGCTGTTTTTTGTCTTTTTATATCCAATATGCAGGAAGCTTTCGAAGCAGTGAGGTGTTTCCCTCCAAAAATCGCAGAGACCACCGTGGGAAGGCTGTGGTTTGCGGACGATCTCCTGTTGCTAGACCAGACGGCTGTCGGATTACAGCGGCAACTAAAGGCACTCGAGTTATACATACAAGGAAACGGCCTCCGTATAAACCCGAAAAAATCAAAGATCTTGAGGCTAGGACCTATCATCGGCATGAAAAATCTAAGGTGGTTCCTATCCGGGGAAGAGGTACCAGTGGTGTCGACCATGGTATACCTTGGAGTAACCTTAAACAACAGCATCCAAGATGGTCCGGGTATCGTCAGGCTTAGAAGTAAAGTTATGAACTTAGCTTCACAAGCATTGTTAATTAAGCGACAATACTGTTCCTCTTCTCTTCGTCCTCTGATAGATTTCTACAAACTGAAAGTTGTGCCAATTCTCACTTACGCGGCGGAGGCGAATTTCTTCATCAATTCAGAGGTTTGGAAACTGTTGGAGGGCCTATTCTGGAAAAGAGTATTGGGCTTACCGACATCAATTCCAATGGAAAGTGTGCGTAAAGAACTGGGCCTATCGTCCCTTTACATATCCACGGTCTGGAAATCCTTGACACTCCTTGGCAAATGCCTGCACCCACAGGAAAGAAGCGGATTTGTGGCAATTAATGAAGCAATCAAAAGAAAACTGGTTCCGGTTCTAACCAAGTGGCAATTAATTTGCTCAGAAATTCTGAATACCATAGCATTAAAACTAGACAATCTTATGTTAAATCCGCTTATGGTAAAGAGGAAACTCTTGGATTGGGATTGGACAGCCACCCTGGACAGGCTTATTGTTTTGCCATCAATAACCCAAGTATGGACGAGCACTACTGCAGAGGTACCGTTCATCCGTATTTGGATAAATTTCCCTCAAATACGGAAAGGCAGCGGTTTCTAAAATTCAGACTAAACCTTTTCCACACAAGAGAAGTCCTAGGGAGAAGAAACAGAAAAGAGGAAAACCCAGTTTGCTGTGTCGAGGTTGTGGGCAAGAGGCCGAAACCTTACAGCATCTAGTGATGAACTGCGTTACCTTATCTAAGCACAGAGAGAAATGGTTGTGGTTGCACCTTTCAAATTTAAGTACTTTAACCTTGCAGGATAGGTGGTTAATCCTGAGAAGGGGAGAAAAAGTATCTATGACTTTGGCTTTGTTGAATTTCGTGAGAGAAATTTCTTCAATTCTGGACATTTAGTTATTTTTCCTTAGCTATACTGTTTTCTCCCCTATATGTAATTGATGTAATTGTGTTTTTTTTTAATTCTTTCTTTACCTTCACTATGCATTTAAAGTTTATTTTGGTAACTAATTGATGCAATAAAATAAAAAAAATAAATAAAAAGAAGGCCTGTTTCCGTGTTTTTTCAAGTGGCTCAGTGGTCTGGCTCCTAGAGGAGCGCATCCTAACCAAGCCAATGGGATTTTGTGGCTTGGAAGGCCGGGGTGTGGGCTGGCTTGGAAGGCCGGGGTGTGGGCTGTAGGTGCCTTAGATATGATACAGGTAGTTTTGAAGAGTGTGCCGGCTGGAAAGAGTATCCAGCATAATTCTTCTAGGATGGGGGAGATGTGATTGTATATTGTAAGCGACTCCAATTCAACAATACAGCTAAGTCAATGCCTAGTCTGGGATGCTGATGGAAGCCCTTATTGATATATTTTTATGTCCAGTTCGTTTACTCTGGATGACAACCCTTATATAACACCCCTCTCTTAGAATCCCCCTGACCCCACTGAGCTAAGAAGTAGGTTTGTTTTGCAAATTAAAAGGTTTATTTGAAAATTAAACAATATATATCTATCACACTTTTATAGTAAATTAATATTTGATATCACACTTGAGAATATGATGTTGATCAACAATGGTTAATGTTATAGTGGTACACTCTGTTTAATGGTTTAGAAGTTGATATAGAGAGGATAAAGTAGCTGAGAATGCTTTTATGGCTTCAAGGACAATGCAATGATGAATGAAATGCAGTACAGAAAATAAACTTGATATGATTTCAACCAAAACAATGCAATCACATTTCCCCCTGGTAGCAATTCACCCCCCTCCCCCCCTTATGCAATGTAAAGAGATGGAAGAAAAGCACACAGTTCTCAGGAATGCAATCAAATATAATTCAGTTCCCCCCTAGCAAGCTTAGAGCAACAGGGATGATTTTAAACACAGGCAAAGTACTTTAAAGGTGGTATGCAAAGAAGTGAAAAATATGCTAAAATTATTTTAATTCCCTCTAGAAGTTCAGGGTGGGTGACAGCTACTTTGTATTAGTTCAGGATCACTTTAGCAATGCTCTATGAATGATTGTCAGGTTGCAAACAAATTTTAGCCCAGGAAAGCAAGGACGAATATTTTTACACATGGCTGAAATTAAGCAAGAAAGGTAGTTTTCAGATTTGAAATTTTAAATCTCAGAATGACAGATGACAGTTTTCAGATTTAAGGATGACAGAATGACACGATTCTAGGAGACAGTTCTAATAGGCTAAAATAGTTTGGATTAGATTATTTTAAACTAAGAGATTGGTTTTGGCACAGTGCTAGCTGGGTACTCACACTAGATTTTGGACAGGAATGCGACTTCGTCACGGATCGGGACAGGATTGGACTCCGGTTCCCTCGCCATGGACTGTCTCTGCCTGGTTCTGCTCACTGGATCTGGGTCAGCTCGGCTAGCGGCACTGCACAGCGATCTGCTCTGGATCTGGTCTCTCCGGATAATTCTGCCTTCTGGGTCTCTGGTTCTGGCAGAAGTTCTTGGCAAAAATTCAAACAGCTCGCCCGGCTGTTGAATAGTTTGGTTGGTTTTGAGGCCTGCTGAAGAGAACTCAGCTTGTGGGTTAGGCCTTTGCTTTGAGTTCTGGAGTCAGAGTTCTAAGTTCTGGTCTCTGTCTTGCTGGAGTCAGTCTAGGTCTCTGGAGTTCTGGATGTGAATTCGTCCGTCAGAGTGCTCTGCAGAAAATGGGAATTGAGTGTCCCTACCTGTCCAGCAGTCTCTTTTTATGTGTTCTACAAGTGGGTGTGTGCATGGACATAACTGAGCCGGCCCGTCGCAATCTATCATTGGCCACGTCCTCCTCTCTCCCTTGATTGGGGAGCTGGGTTGTGTGTCATCTTTATGGCTTACAGAAAGACACTCCCCTTGTCAATGTGCACACAAATCTATTTCTGATCCAAATACATATTTCCCAGATACACAATTTGTTGAAATTACATGTACATATTACAGATTCCTTATGGTCCATGCTTGTCCGACTCTGATCTTCCTGGGGTCTTGCATTAAAAAATGACAACTTAATTTCGTTTTTAATTGGTTTACCTATGTTAAATCTGTATCAAAAATTACACCAATGTACACCCTCCTTCTACACACATTCCAGTAATTTACTAGGTTTCTAGCATAAACCCGGTGTCTGTAATATCAATAAATAGCGGGGTTTTGCATGGTACAAAGTTGAATCAAGTCTTGAATTGTGGGTGAATTTCTTAGATTGAGGTTCTCCAAATCACACATTTTTGTAAGCTTAATACAATACTTTCGAAGCATTTAACTTAAACATATATTTGCTGCAATATGATTCCACAAAAGTGTCTGGGTCCCTTCCCCCAGAAACTTGGGAGTACCACATGTCTCTCCTCTCCCAGGCAGGGCTCTGTTTATAGTCCACACTGAAAATCAACATACCCCATTCAAGTCCAAGGGTCTCTTGTGTCGGCTGAGGTCAGCAGGCCAGGGGGCCACTCTGCATTTGTTTAGCATGTCCATGTGATCTCCTGGGCTGTTGTGTGGGTCTCTGAGGTGAGAAGGTTTCCCAGCCTCTTGGCCTGTTAATGCAATCAGATTGTCTCTGGGAACAGCAGGTGGTTAAGAGTTTTAATTAACCAGCGGGCCTTTGAAGGTTTCCAGCTGTCTCAGGAGGCTGATTAGCTTCTGAAGTAGCAGTGCTCCTGTCAGAGTTTAGACCGCTAGCGCCGGTTTGTGGACAAATCTGGTACTGCACCCATTTTTGGGATCTGTCTTGAATTAATGCATTTGAATAGAGTGGTCTTTTGCTTGATATTATAGGATCCTTGCTTAACATTGTTTTGATGGCATCCTTACAGTAGAGTGGTGATGTGGAACCCCCCACAAGAAGGTTGTATCTTTAGAGTGGCCTGTGCCCATGATTTTAGCAACTTATTGACATCAATAAAAACAGATTTTGCACAGAACCATCTTTCTTTGCACTGGTGGGTGGCAGATTAGGTGACCATTTTGGTGTGCGCAAACTGTGCGGTTCTCCTGGATTCTGGCGTGAATGTGGGCGGCGACAGCTCATCCTCACATCTACCCAGTCTATTGATTTAGTTTGTTCTGGGATAGAATAATGGGCGGCAACAGCTCATCCCCACATCTACCCAGTCTATTGATTCAACATGGGTCAAAACCCTTGACAAGATGTTAGGTCCCATTATGAGGTTGAATGGCCCTAACAGGTTCCAGATGTGTGGCTGGGATGCCGATGAGGACATCGCTTCTTCCAACAAGGCGTGAGATTTCTAGGGCCCGCGCCATGGTGCTGAACTCCTTCGGTGGAAGGAAGGGTTGTGGCTTCCGGTGGTGCGCGACTTGATGCCAGCTGGTCTCGGGGTTTGGGTTCACATGTTGCCTGAAGTAAAGTTTGATGCCAATAATGAACCCAGCTGATTTGGGCCATGGGCCCAACTGAGGTGTGAATCCATCCAGGCGCAGGTCCTTCAACCTTGCCTTGGATGGCCGCCTTCTTAGATTGACCTCCTAGTAGGGTGAATTCTGGATTGGTGGGATTGAGCTGCAGGCAGGTGCTTGTCATCAAGGCTTGGATGGAGGCGAGGCATTTCCTGAGGAGTGCATGATAATGATACCTTAACTCTGGGATCCATCCTTCTCAGAGAACCCCTCATTGCTAGATGGGCAACAGCAGCTTCTTTAAGAGGGCTGCTTACTTTAAATGTACGCAACAAGTTCTCATACTATAGGGATGCAGAGAGCTACAGTCGTCAGGCCATCCCGTCAGGTTCTAATGCAAAGCTTCCCCTGGAGATGTTATGGTATTGGGATTGATACCACACCCGCGGTCATTTGCTTGGTCTCGCAGCACACTGGTGGATCTTAAAGAGATTGAGGGGTGGGTGAGGTTAGTGGGGAGAGAAGAGAACATGTAAGATAGCTTTGATGCTCTGTTGATGGGTGCAGACCGGAAGTACCCTGCGTTCAGTATGGGATTCCTATTCTAGGTGTTTCCTTTTGTCAAGCGCATTGAGGCATTTGTATCTGAAAGTGTCAAGAACTCTTGCACGGCGTGGCTTAATACGTGAGTTTGCTGCCATGGCAGGGTGGTGGGATCTGGACACCTGTGCTCTTTGGGGTTCCAGAATGTTCAGGGGTGAGAATCCACGGAGAGAGAGCTGGCCTCGGAGTACCCCAGTGAGTAAACACTGACAGGAACTCCGGGGTCGACTCCCTGCACCACGGGACGGCTCCTCCAGATTTACGTGATGCAGGAACAGCGATGGAAGCTGGACCGTGGTGCCGGGCTCCTGCTATAATGGAAAATCCGAATGGGAAAGGAGAGCAGGGGAGCAGAAGGAACTCAGGAGCAGGAGTCTCCCGGTTGGGAGGCAGCAAAAAGACTAACAGATAGGAGGGCATAGACTAGGCAACTGGCTGGGGATGGAAAGCCAAGCGAACAGCAAGCAGAATGCCAAGGGATTGGCCTGCAGGAATGAGGAAGCCAAGGTGAGCAGGAGGAAGAACAAAGGACTGGTACGAAGGAGAGGCACAGAGAGGAAGTGAGGCCTGAGCAAGAAAGAGGGAAAGAGGGGCAGAACATGTTGACAAAGACCGAGGCCCAGAACAAGGCAACCGTCACTTCAGAGAGCGTTATGATGCGTCTGGTACCAAGAGCGCTAGGTTTAAATCCTCAGTGCATTGTGGAAGAGAAGCTGGAGCTTCCTGAAGGGTCGCCATGGCAACTGATGACGCTCGCCAAAGTGCGCATGCATGGAAAAGTGGCGCTGGGTCCAATCTGTACTTAACATTGGCAAGATGGCTGCGCCCATGGTTTGCTAGGCGGGGATCATGTGGTTGCCGTGCCGGTTCATCTTCCACCATCTACCAGGAGCCAACCTGCCATACTGCTTCTGTAGAGACCGAGTCAACAGCCCCCATCAAGGGTAAAACCTCCATCCAGGTGAGCCCCGGGCACTGCGGTGAGCGTGTGGCATGACAGAAAGGGAGCCATGTGTGTTCCTGTTTCTAGGAAGCTTTGTCTTGGGTTGCGGTATGTAGGTAGGTAGCAGGTAATGACACGATGGGCACACAAATCTGAGACCACATACATCAGACCATCTCAGCAGGTTGAGCGCTCACTGCTGCGATCTGAGTGTGATCTGCAGGTCGCAGGTTCGAATCCTGGCAAGGCCAACTCTTCCTCCAAGCCTTTCATACTTCCGAGGTCGATAAATGACTACCAATTTCGGTTGGGTGATATTGTATGTAAATATGTGCTCTGTAAGGCGCTTTGGATAACGGCGCTATATAAATAACACATCATTATTATTATCATTATAACATGGCCCATCCTGTTAAAAAAAGAATGTATTTGTATTTGTAAAGCGCCTAAGCCCGGGGGCATCTGACCGCTGTTGTGGGCTCAGTTACATACAGAGGAAGCATACAATAAAACATAAGAGTATTAATTAAGATTATAAGCATTCTTTTACCACTGCCGGTATGGGCGGCCGGGGTGAGTGTAATGAGATAGATAACGAGCATTTTAGGTGAAATGCCACGTTTCCAGGGCCTTATGGAAGGCCAGCATGACTCCTCTGCTGGTCAGGAGGGCAGGAGTTCCAAAGGTTTGCAGCCACCGTTGAGAGTCTGGAGCTTCCTCCTCTGGCTCTTATGAATTTTGGTGGTGCTAAGCGGTGGGCATGGACCGACCTTACCAGTCTGGTGGCATTGGCTCTCACGATTCTTTGCGACAGGTATTCCGGGGCTGTGTTAGAGAGGCATTTGTGGGTGATGGAGAGTGTTTTGAACATTATCCTCTCGTGAATTGGAAGCCAATGTGCTTCTCTTCTTGCTGCTGAAATGTGTTCACGTTTCGAGATGATGTTGAGTGCTGATCGTAATACATTGTTTTGGAGTACCTGCAATTTGCTGATGTTCTGTTTAGTGGTCCCTGCGAAAAAGGGCATTGCAGTAATAAAATCTTGCACCGGTGACGATCGCCCGGGCGATAGTAAGGCAGCTGGTGGGTGTGAGGAATTGCCTGGCTGTGATTAGAAGTTTGGTAGTGTAGGCGGCCGAAGAGGCTATGGCGTTCACTTGTTTGGATAGCGAGATGGAGGCATCCGGATGGAGGCCCGGCGTCTTCACTGAGGCTGAAACCGGAATCTGAAGCCCATCAAATGTGAATGAGGTGAAATGGGGGATGAACTTCTTCAGTGTTGCTGGGGACCCACCAAAAAGATCTCTGTCTTATCGTCATTGAGGCATAGGTAGTTCATGGCCATCCATCTCTGGAGGTTTGAGTACATTTTGTTAATATTAAGGGAGTCGTCGATGCCTGATAGGGGAGGAGGATTTGGGTGTCATCGGCATAGTTGGTGTAGGATATGCCGATGTTATCCAGGAGGTCAAAGCGGGGTTTGGTGAATATGTTGTAGAGGAAGGGGGAGACACAAGAGCCTTGTGGGACTCCACATGGGATAGGTATGGGAGGGGCACTGGCGGCGTCAGAGAAGACTCTCATGGATCTTCAGTCCAGGAATGATGTCACCCAAGTCATGGCATCCTTGGAGAAGTTGCCAGCCGCTATGAGGTGTTGGCCTAGTGGTTTATGGTCCAAACCCCAACCCTACTGTCTTTACAACAAAAACTGGTGTTTGATAAATTGTCCCAATTCCCCATTGGGCCAATCACTGGCTTTGACTTTGGTTGTCAGCCCCTTTTTATTTAATTGCATTGTTGCTCTTTGTCACATATCTCCATCCACTCAGTCCAGGGCAGGTTCCTTCTGTGCTAGTATCTCTACCCGCTGAGGCACTTGCAATCAAGAGGCGTTGGGAATGGAAACACTACTGTAGCCCCCAGACCAGGCTCTGCGCCTCAAAAGCGACTGTCTCCACTTGCAGGTACGTGCACCGCTGGTGTGGCCAACTCATCATGGCTCGCAATCTGCGTCAAGCGCCTTCTTCATTCGCCTGCGCGCCACTAACACAGGCCTCGGGCTCTGCAATCTTCCTTGCAGTCACTTGCTGCCAAGGGCCTGCTGTGCCGCAGCGCCACCTACACAGGACTCTCAGTACTGTATTTACGGACAGTCGGGAAAGGGGTATTTTATTCCTTATAATACCTGGTGGCAAAATCATTCATTGTAATGCATGCTCTCTTGCTTGCTCTGCGGGAAGAGATCTTCCAGTTGTTGTTATGTATAGCAGATGTAAAATCTGGGAATTTAGAATAAACACACCAAAAAAGTAACTTGTAATCTGCTGCAAACCAATATTGTTTTTGCAGATTTAAAAAAGAAACGCACTTGACGAACAGTTTAGTAGATTAGAAAATGGTTACAAGCAGATACTGGCAGTGCACTGAACACGCTGATTACCACTCATTCCTCCTTATGAACAATTGGCAGTTCATTGCCAGCAATATGAAAGTCTGGGCATTCCTTCATTTAAGTGTTTTAGTGTTTGTTATTCCTTATCCCCAAATCCTGGACCTCGGGGAATGGAGTACGACAGTTCAGAAAATAGTGATGGCTAGAAATCTGTAGGTCACTGCTGTACGGTGTCCAGTCAAAGTTTTGAATACACAGTTTCGAAATACAATACTTTAGAAACAAAAGGATCGCAAAAAAAAAGTTCAAATGCATTTTTTTTAATGTCATTTTTTTTGGGTTTCGTATAGTAAACATAGTGGTTTTCCCCCAAAAACTGGGGTTTGGGAGGGGACCCCCCCAAAAAAAACAAATAAAAAACGTGCATTCGAAAAAAAAAATTCTGATGCTTTTGAGTCGAAACTGTTGTATTTCGACACTATGACTGTCGAAACTTTGACTATGAACCCTTCGGTACACCCCCTGCCCCCATCAGATTATCTTCCTTATAACCATTTATTTGATATTTCTTTCCTTCCATCAATGATTAACTGAACCCAGGCAGGGATGGAAAGAGTCTGTGCACCCCATCATGTCTATCCACAGGGATATCTGGGCATCATTTGTGTTTATAGGGATTTGAAGACACAAGAAGACATTGAGGGGTGCAAGCGGGATCACATACAGAATGACATAAAGGAGAGTCATCCAGGAAGCCGTTAGCAAACCACATGACCCAAGAACGCAGAAGTGCAGTGAGGACACCCTATGCTTGTGGTCCCTCACAGGATCTAAGCCACCCTTGGTCTAGTGAGGCCGCTTGTGCAGTGAGGACACCGTTTGCTTGTGGTCCCTCACACTATCTAAGCCCTCCTTGGTCTAGTGATGTCGCTAGTGCAGTGAGGACACCCTATGCTTGAGGTCCCTCACAGGATCTAAGCCATGCTTGGTCTAGTGAGGCCGCTAGTGCAGTGAGGACACCCTTTGCTTGTGGTCCCTCACACTATCTAAGCCCTCCTTGGTCTAGTGATGTCGCTAGTGCAGTGAGGACACACTATGCTTGTGGCCCCTCACAGGATCTAAGCTGCGCTTGGTCTAGTGAGGCCGCTAGTGCAGTGAGGACACCCTTTGCTTGTGGTCCCTCACACTATCTAAGCCCTCCTTGGTCTAGTGATGTCGCTAGTGCAGTGAGGACACCCTATGCTTGTGGTCCCTCACAGGATCTAAGCCATGCTTGGTCTAGTGAGGCCGCTAGTGCAGTGAGGACACCCTTTGCTTGTGGTCCCTCACAGGATCTAAGCCACCCTTGGTCTAGTGATGCCGCTAGTGCAGTGAGGACACCCTTTGCTTGTGGTCCCTCACAGGATCTAAGCCACGCTTGGTCTAGTGATGCCGCTAGTGCAGTGAGGACACCCTTTGCTTGTGGTCCCTCACAGGATCTAAGCCACGCTTGGTCTAGTGAGGCCGCTAGTGCAGTGAGGACACCCTTTACTTGTGTTCCCTCACAGGATCTAAGCCGTCCTTGGTCTCGTGATGCCGCTAGTGCAGTGAGGACACCCTTTACTTGTGGTCCCTCACAGGATCCAGGCAACCTTTGGTCTAGTGATGCTGCTAGTGCAGTGAGGACACCCTTTGCTTGTGGTCCCTCACAGGATCTAACCCGTGCTTGGTCTAGTGAGGCTGCTAGTGCAGTGAGGACACCCTTTACTTGTGGTCCCTCACAGGATCTAAGCCGTGCTTGGTCTAGTGAGGCCGCTAGTGCAGTTCGGACACCCTTTACTTGTGGTCCCTCACAGGATCTAAGCCATGCTTGGTCTAGTGAGGCTGCTAGTGCAGTGAGGACACCCTTTACTTGTGGTCCCTCACAGGATCTAAGCCATGCTTGGTCTAGTGAGGGCACTAGTGCAGGGAGGACACCCTTTGCTTGTGGTCCCTCACAGGATCTAAGCCATGCTTGGTCTAGTGAGGGCACTAGTGCAGGGAGGACACCCTTTGCTTGTGGTCCCTCACAGGATCCAAGCCGTGCTTGGTCTAGTGAGGGCGCTAGTGCACGGAGGACACCCTTTGCTTGTGGTCCCTCACATGATCTAAGCCGTGCTTGGTCTAGTGAGGCCGCTAGTGCAGTGAGGACACCCTTTGCTTGTGGTCCCTCACAGGATCTAAGCCGTGCTTGGTCTAGTGAGGCCGCTAGTGCAGTGCGGACACCCTTTGCTTGTGGTCCCTCACAGAATCTAAGCCATGCTTGGTCTAGTGAGGCCGCTAGTGCAGTCAGGACACCCTTTGCTTGTGGTCCCTCACAGGATCTAAGCCATGCTTGGTCTAGTGAGGGCACTAGTGCAGGGAGGACACCCTTTGCTTGTGGTCCCTCACAGGATCTAAGCCATGCTTGGTCTAGTGAGGGCACTAGTGCAGGGAGGACACCCTTTGCTTGTGGTCCCTCACAGGATCTAAGCCATGCTTGGTCTAGTGAGGGCACTAGTGCACGGAGGACACCCTTTGCTTGTGGTCCCTCACAGGATCTAAGCCATGCTTGGTCTAGTGAGGCCGCTAGTGCAGTTCGGACACACTTTACTTGTGGTCCCTCACAGGATCTAAGCCATGCTTGGTCTAGTGAGGCCCCTAGTGCAGTGAGGACACCCTTTACTTGTGGTCCCTCACAGGATCTAAGCCATGCTTGGTCTAGTGAGGGCACGAGTGCAGGGAGGACACCCTTTGCTTGTGGTCCCTCACAGGATCTAAGCCATGCTTGGTCTAGTGAGGGCACTAGTGCAGGGAGGACACGCTTTGCTTGTGGTCCCTCACAGGATCTAAGCCATGCTTGGTCTAGTGAGGCCGCTAGTGCAGTTCGGACACCCTTTACTTGTGGTCCCTCACAGGATCTAAGCCGTGCTTGGTCTAGTGAGGCCGCTAGTGCAGTTCGGACACCCTTTACCTGTGGTCCCTCACAGGATCTAAGCCATGCTTGGTCTAGTGAGGGCACTAGTGCAGGGAGGACACCCTTTGCTTGTGGTCCCTCACAGGATCTAAGCCATGCTTGGTCTAGTGAGGCTGCTAGTGCAGTGCGGACACCCTTTGCTTGTGGTCCCTCACAGGATCTAAGCCATGCTTGGTCTAGTGAGGGCACTAGTGCAGGGAGGACACCCTTTGCTTGTGGTCCCTCACAGGATCTAAGCCATATTTGGTCTAGTGATGCCGCTAGGGAAGTGTTTGCTTGATCCTACCAGTTTACCAAAACCGTTAGCTGGATTTGGTATTGTATCGCCGCCTCTGCGGTGCCCCCATCTGTGTTTGCCCTTTGAAACCTGGGACTTAGGCTTGATGGCCACGTCTTTTTATCCCCACATTTCCGCAACATTACTTCGTCTCGGTTTCATCCTCTCAGAATGCCTCATCATGGCCGTCCGTCACTCACTTCGCCAATATGGACGCGGCCCAATCTCGGCTGGATTATTGAAGCTCTCTTCATATCTGCCCACCCTCCTACAAAAACCCCTCAACTACCCCTAACTCAGAATGCAGCTGCTGATCAACTGGAAACAGCATTAGGTTCCATGTCATTTCGCCGACCCCCTTTTTTCCGACGGGTGATTTGCCACAGTAATTCTGCCGAAAAACGCCAGCAAATTCTTTTTTAAATTATTTATGGAGGGTTTCTCCCAAACCCCCCTTTGTTTAATTATTTTTTTTATTTACCTTCAACCCACCCTTTATCTACCCTTTCACCCCCCCAAAAATGTTGATGGGAATTTTAGGCAAAACTCCCGCAGCAAAACACCCGTCGGAAAATTGGGTGTCGGCAAAAGGACACGATGCCAACATCATCACCCCAGAGCAGTTCTTTGTTCTCTCTAATGGCTCCCCACCCGCCAGAGAACTCTTTTTATTTATTTATTTATTTTTTTGACAACTCTTTTTATTGATTTTCACAAGATAACAAGTAAACATTCCCTTCCTCCCCCCCCCCCCCCCCTCTGCTTCCCCACCGGCAACGAGCTTGACCCCTTCAACCATCTTCCACACGAGCAACAATTGTACAGTCAGTGCAAATCCAGCAGAGAACTCTTTTCAATGCTCTTTGTACAGTTCGCATGAGCTTTTATCTAACCGGCTCAGCTTTTTTTTACGTCCCTTTTAAAAAGATACAATTCATCCCAGTCCTTGCCATTCTTTCAGCTTCTGCTCTTTCAGGGGCCTGAGTTCTGCCACTGTGGAACCTCTGGTGATGTTTTCTTGGTGGCCAAGAACGCAACACTTATCTATTCCACTCCCATTCTCTTTCTCATCACCTGTCCTTCTGCTGCCATCTAAACCCCCATCCCTTGCCCTCTGTTTTCTTGCCTTACTTCTTCTATCAGTCGGACCCAGCACCGAATGAACTCCCAGTAAAGGTGCTCTCTGCAAGTTTCCACAACAGTCCAACACATAGCCCACAGCACAGGGGTGCCATGTCTTCTCCAGTGATACACCCCAGGGCGTGTGTTATGCTCCTCAGCAGTCATGCTGGGGTGCAGCGGGCAGGTGGGGCATTACACGTTTTGCAGTAACAGGGCAAACATGTATTTCAAATACCTATACAGTATTTTCAGCATGTGCTGTTTCTATCCGTGGCTACAGCCACAAGACCCGGGGCTATTGCCCCCTCATATCCCCCCGGCGACACCTGTGTACCAGGTACATTTCCATCGCTTTGGCAGGGATGGAAATGTAGATTTCCATTTTGCAATAAACAGGCGTTTGATTTCTCTGAAAATCCACAGACTGTCTATCAGTGATATCAAATCTGTTGAATGGTTTCCCAACGCTAGCAACAGTACACACAGAAGCTTCGGCTACCGCAGACAATAATGATGGCTACAGCATGAGGTCATGATAGTTTCTCCATGTGGCAATGATAGTTACTGCATGTGGCATTGATGTGGTAATGATAAGATGGTTGTTAGTTCTAAAATGTTTATAAGGTCTAAGTGTACAGCCAATTTGTTGGTTTAGTAGTAGTTATGAAAGTGCCTTAGACCATATGATCTATTATTAATTGGATGACTTTTCAATTCTGTAATATTTTAAGATTGGATGTCTACAGTGTTTTAAATGTAAATAACTTTGGTAATGCAATGTTTTTTTATACCCATATGGAGACATTTTTGTAAAGGTTTTTTAAACCATGAACAAAACAAAAAAATGATAGTTACTGCATCCGTTAATTATAGTTCCTCTATGTGTCAATGATAGTTCCTACATGCGGCAATGATAGTTACTGAAAACGGTAATGATAGTTAATGTGAGAATGGTATTTACTGTATTCAATAATGATAGTTCCTCCATGCAGCAATGATAATTCGTCCATGCAGTAATGATCATTCCTCCATGTGGCAATAATAGCTCCTCCATGCAGTAATGATAGTTTCTCCATGTGGCAATATTAGTTACTGCATGCGGTAATGATAGTTCCTCAATGTGGCAATGCGAGTTACTGCATGCGGTAATGATAGCTCATCCATTCGGTAATGAAAGTTCCTCCATGCGGCAGTGATAGTTACTGCATGCAGTAATGATAGTTCCTCCATGCGGCAATGAAAGTTACTGCATGCAGCAAGGATAGTTACTGCATGCGGTAATGATAATTCCTCCATGTGGTAATGTTAGTTACTACATCCGGTAATGATAGTGCCTCCTTGCGGCAATGATAGTTCCTCCATGCAGTAATGATAGTTCCTCCAAGCAGCAATAATAGTTACTGCATGCAGTAATGATAGTTTCTCTATGTGGCAATGATAGTTGTTTCATGCAGTAATGATAGTTACTGCATGCAGCAATGATAGTTACTGTATGCAGTAATGATGGTTCCTCCATGCTGCAATGCAAGTTACTGCATGCAGCAATGATAGTTACTGCATGCAGCAATGATTATTCCTCCATGTGGTAATGATAGTTACTACACCCGGTAATTATAGTTCCTCCAACCGGCAATGATAGTTCCTCCATGCAGTAATGATAGTTCCTCCAAGCAGCAATAATAGTTACTGCATGCAGTAATTATAATTTCTCTATGTGGCAATGATAGTTACTTCATGCAATAATGATAGTCACTGCATGCGGCAATGATAGTTACTGCATGCAGTAATGATAGTTCCTTCATGCGCAATGATAGTTCCTCTATGCAGCAATTATAGTTCCTCCATGCAGCAATAATAGTTACTACGTGCAGTGATTATAGTTCCTTTATGCGGCAATGATAGTTCCTCCATGCAGTGATAATAGTTCCTGTGCACAGTAATGATACTTCCTCCATGTGGAAATTGTAGTTCATGAATGCAACAATGATAGTTACTGCATGCAGCAATGAAAGTTACTGCAAACAGTAATAATAGTTACTGCATGTGAGAACGATAGTTACTGCATGCAGTAATGATAATTCGTCCATGCTGCAATGATAGTTCCTCCATGTAGCAATGATAGTTACGGCAAACAGTAATGATAGTTACTGCATGTGAGAACGATAGTTACTGCAAACAGTAATGATATTTCCTCCATGCAGCAATAATATCTTTTGCATGCAGTAATGATAGTTCCTCCATGCAGCAATGATAGTTACTGCAAACAGTAATATTAGTTACTGCATGTGAGAACGATAGTTATTGCATGCAGTAATGATAGTTTGTCCATGCTGCAATGATAGTTCCTCCATGCAGCAATGATAGTTACTGCAAACAGTAATGATAGTTACTGCATGTGAGAACGATAGTTAATGCATGCAGTAATGATAGTTCCTCCATGCGGCAATGATAATCTCTTCATGCGGCAATGATAATTCCTCCATGTGGTAATCATAACTCCTCCATGCAGCAATAATAGTTACTGCATGTGGTAATTATAGTTTCTCCATGTAACAATAATAGTTCCTCCATACAGTAATGATAGTTCCTCCATGCAACAATGATAGTTACTGCATCCAGCAATGATAGTTACTACATGCAGTAATGATAGTTCCTCCATGCTGCAATGATAGCTCCTTCATGCAGTAATGATAGCTCCTTCATGCAGTAATGATAGTTCATCAATGTGGCAATAACAGTTACTGCATGCAGTAATGATAGTTCCTCCATTTGGCAATGATAGTAACTGCATGCGGTAATGACAGTTCCTCCATGAGGCAATGATAGTTACTGCATGCAGTAATTATAGTTCCTTCCTTCTGCAATGATAGTTACTGCATGCGGTAATAATAGTTCCTCCATGCGGCAATGATAGTTACTGCATGCGGTAATAATAATTACTGCATGCAGTAATGATAATTCGTCCATGTAACAATGATAGTTACTGCGTCCAGTAATGATAGTTCCTCCATGCAGTAATGATAGTTCCTCCAAGTGTCAATAATAGTTACTGCATGCAGTAATGATAGTTACTGCATGTGGCAATGATAGTTACTGCATGCAATAATGATAGTTCCTCCATGTGCCTATGATAGTTCCTCCATGTGGCAATGATAGTTCCTCCATGTAGCAATGATAGTAACTGCATGCAACAATGATAGTTCCTCCAAGCAGCAATAATAGTTACTACATGCAGTAATGATAGTCACTGCATGCAGCAATGATAGTTACTGCATGCAGTAATGATAATTCCTTCATGCGCAATGAGAGTTCCTCTATGCAGCAATGATAGTTCCTCCATGCAGTAATGATAGCTCCACCATGCAGCAATAATAGTTACTACGTGCAGTAATGATAATTATTCCATGTGCCAAGGATAGTTCCTCCATGTGGCAATGATAGTTTCTCCATGTGGCAATGATAGTTACTGCATGCAGTAATGATAGTTACTGCATGCGGCGATTATAGTTTCTGTGCATGCTGTAATGACCATTCCTTCATGCGCAATGACAGTTCCTACATGCACAACAATAGTTCCTTATGCAGTAATGATAGTTACTCCATGCGGCAATGACAGTACCTCCATGCGGCAATGATAGTTATTGCATGTGGCTATGATATTTTCTCCATGTGTTTATGATAGATACTGCATGCAGACCTCCTGATTGAATACTGCCGATCTCCTACTGCCCCCTTAGTGTTCCTAAATTTGAAAGGTTCAATAAGTTGGGAAAAATATCTGCCTTCCCGGAACATCCAATAGGACCATTAATACCAGAGACCACGTTCAGGAAAGATATAAATAAAATTTATCTCTTCAGTGTAGGGGCCAATTCTTATCCAGATATCATCATCAGAAGAGTTAGAAGCAGTCAGATTAATGACCCTGCAGAACGTGTATGTTCTGGACCTCCTCATAGCCATGGAGGGAGGAGTGTGCACAAAGATAGGGCCAAGTTGCTCTACATATGTACCCATACATGATGAGGAGAATGGGACCTTGACAGAGGCCATATAATCCTTGAAAGAGCTACACGATAAAATGGAGGAGGAAGTGGATTACATTGAGGATGATATCTAGTTCAGCTATCTTTTCTCCTGGATGCCTAAGTGGCTGACAGATGCATTCAAATTTCTGTTGGCAATTTTGGGTACTGGTCCTAATGGCTTTTTGCATCTTAAGAATAGCAATAAACCAATGTAAAAAAAAAGAACTGGCAAGAAGGCACTTCAAATGACAGTAATGGTTAATGTGGGTGACACCATACATCAGTACACTCAAACTGATGATGAAGTTATTGTCCCATGTACCCATTAGTCAGACAGCTAGACAATCTGGGGCATTGTTTAGATACCCAAAAGATACCTATAACTGTGATGAGCACTGGATGAAATGTGACAAGAATGGTGAGTGCTGGCTTATGACATGCAGTCCAGCAGAATACATAGCAAAAGGAGGTAACTTGAGGGGGTCACCAAAGTGTGGCTGCCCCAGGATGGCTATAATATGATGAGAAAAAATTAAGGAATGGTCAATGACTCAACCAGAGGGGGGAATGTAGTGAGGCAATTATTGACTAGAGAGGATGTTCAAGCTCCCCCTGCCTTCTACAAAAGAAACAGAATTATAAGTTAAGAAAGGATACATTTGAAACTGCACTTTGAACTCTCCAGGAAATAGAGCTGTTATAAAGAATAGTTATTTTGTGCCACACTAGTAGAGATCAGATAAGGCAATATCTTTCACAATTAGCGTGTTTAAAATAGAATAGATTAGGTGACAGGAAGGCGTGTACACCCCATAGGGACTTACTACACAAGTAGGGCAGAAAATCGTAGGTAGATAAGGTTGCTTCTACCCACAGGAAGGCCAATAATGTGACAGGCATGCACCAGGAAATCAGTAGAAAGCAAAGCAAATGTGTCCTGCAGAGAATAAAACGTGACAGCAGTTGCCATTTTAAACTGCACAAGCATAGCTGAGAATAAAGTTCTGTAGCTTTAAGAGGGCCTCACAGCAACGCACGCTATTGAAACAAATACAGTTAATACAGAAAAAGTGCTGCAGTGGCTGGACATAGCTGCCTCAAAGAAATGTCCAAAGCCAGGTCACCGGAGGGAAAGTTTACATAATGGAAGAAGGTACTAGTGTCAAGGCAGCCAGCGTTCAACCATGAAGGTAAATCAGTTACAACAGAGCAGACTATTTGAAGTCCATGGACGAACGCAGCATTGCAGGAAGTTTCCTAGTAGTTGACAGATTAATATCCCAGTAATCAGCTAGGCTTGACAGAGAAGTGCGGCTAAAATATTAAACATGTTCAAGGTGAAATGACTCATAATAGTTACTTATAATGTGTCAAGAACAGGATGGCACAATTACTGTTGCAACACAGGGAGGGCTGGAAAACTGAAATTTGGGCAAGGAAAAAACTCTTAGAAACTCAGAGATGACATGGCTGGGATAACATGGGCTGTTTTATTTAATTAGAATAAGGCACAATAGGCTTGTCCTCGCCTTCCATCTACATATGCATGTCATCATGCCGCCAGCTGAAGGATAGTGTGACCGCATGCTCACCGATAAACATGTACCTTTTTTACTGCAGTAGCAATTTTTGGGCTAACCAATAATGTTCAAGTATGGTGATGTAGCACATGAAATGGGATGTTTTATGGGTGGGACCTTAGATAGAGAGTTACCCAATCAGTAGAGTGGGACATATAGATACTATGTAGCTTAGCAATGAGAACCAATGAGCAGTAGAGATAGGTTTCCATAACTCAGTGATAATGATGATATCAGAATGATTCATTTGTATTATATAAACTGTGTTTTCTGTTAAAACCTTGGATAATTTGAAAGAGAGAGCTTGGCTGTTAATTTAGTTTTTTCCCTCAGCTTTGCATACTTTCAATAACACTGGGTTACCTTGCATTTTGGGTACCACCATCCACTCTGTGTTGTCTCTTTATTGGCAAATAACAAGTGGAGGGCTGTGCTTGTTTTGAACCCCCTGTTTTCACTAGTATTCCCAGTGCCAGTGAGGGACAAGGGAGCACCAGGTAAGTAGCACAGAGTCAGGGGGTGCTAAATATGGGGAAAAGAGGAGTGATGGTGGGGGATTAGACACATGGTGTACTTACCTCAGGCACAATGGGGGAAATTATGGCCTCCAGCTCCAATGAGGCTCAGAGCATGGATTTTACCATGTAGTAAAGCCCCTGTTCAGAGCCTCCTGATTGGTTGGGAGCTGCACACCCCCTGCCTTCGCCGGGTACTAATGATGGATAGCTCATGAGTAAGCATTCACCTCTGACTAGGGGTGAGCCTGCACTTCACAAGTTTGAATACACGGAATGGTGACTCAGCCATTCATCCATCCAAGGTTGATAAGTACCATTAAAGTGGGTATGAATAACAGCTAATATTGCAACACTTAGAAGCAGGAGGAATTTGGCAGGAAGTGCTATATAAGCCTGTCAGCTTATTCTTTTTCTAACTTTGAAAGAATTCAAGGCACCAAGGGCCATTGTACTAAGTTTTTAATGCATGGTAAAAGTGTAAGATAAGTTTGGCAATTAAAGGAATGTTCATGAGCTGTGTTTAATTACAATCACTGATCTAGTGTTTTGTATTTGGGATTGCATATAGTGAAGATCATGATGGTTGGACCTCAGATGTCAAATGCCCCTGGGCACTTTTTGGAGACTAATAAGTCCCAGGAAATCTACCATGCTTTTTCTTGAGTAGGCAGAGAGATCCTACTTATACATATTGCAGTTCCAGATCACTTTGAGGTGCTAGGGCTAAAGGACTTTGTGTTCTATATGATCTGCAATTCCATTTTAGGAGGTCTATCATGACCCAGACGATGCGTTACAATGGATCCTGACCCAGAAAATGCATAATGATGGATCATGACCCAGACGATGTATCATGATAGGTCATAGCCTAGAGGATGCAGCAAGATGGATCATGACCCAGAAGATTCATCATGATGGATCATGACCCAGAAGATTTGTCATGATGGATCATGTCTTAGAAGATGCGTTGTGATTGATCAGGACCCAGAGGATGGTGTTTTGAAGGATCATAACACAAACGATGCGTAATGATGGATCATAACGCAGAAGATGCTTTGTGATGGATCATGACCCAGATGATGGTATTGTGAAGGATCATGACCCAGACGATGCATAATGATGGATCATGACCCAGAAGATGCATAATGATGGATCATGACCCAGACGATGTGTCATGATAGGTTGTGACCTAGAATATTCATCATGATAGATCCTGACCCAGACGATGCATCATAATAGGCCATGACCCAGAGAAGTCATCATGATGAATCATGACCCAGAAAATAAGTCATGATGGATCCTGACCCAGATGATGCATCATGATAGGCCATGACCCAGAGGATGCGTCATGATGGATCATGACGCAGAAGATTTGTCATGATCGATCATGTCCCAGAGGATGCATTGTGATGGATCATAACCCAGAAGATGCTTTGTAATGGATCATGACCCAAATTATGGTGTTGTGAAGGATCATGACCCAGACGATGCTTAATGATGGATCATGACCCAGAAGATGCATATTGATGGATCATGACCCAGACAATGTGTCGTGATAGGTTATGACCCAGAAGATTCCTCATGACCCTTCATGACCCAGAAGATGCGTTGTGACAGATCCTGACCCAGATGATGCATCATGATAGGCAATGACCCAGAGGATGCGTGATGTTGGATCATGACCCAGAAGATTTGGTATGATGGATCATGACCCAGACGATGCGTCATGATGGATCCTGACCCAGATGATGTCATGATGGATCCTGACCCAGACGATTCATCATGATAGGCCATGACCCAGAGTATGTGTCATGATGGGTCATGACCCAGAAGATTTGTCATGATGGATCATGTCCAAGAAGATGCATTGTGGTGGGTTATGACCCAGACGATGTGCCGTGATGGATCATGACCCAGACGATCCATTGTGATGTATCATGTCCCAGAGCAGGAAAATAGAAGCATGAAAGTCCTCAAGAATAAAAGGGTCAACCCCAGAAGTCCATTGATATTCCACGGTTGTTTTCTGTGCCTTGCGGCAGGATCTAAAGAAGAAGGATTCACCTCTATCCAAGGCATCCGTGGAAGGGAATGACCATCATGGGTCTGCCATTTCTCCTTAAGGAGTGCTCTGTCGGTAGAGAGTGCTACTGCAGCAAACATCTTCCCTTCCCAAGGGCAGGGAAGGCGTCTCGAGACCCCTGTGGATCTCAGAATTGAGAGGCCATTAATGTGGGAAGTAAGTTGTGGCCCATGTAAACCCTAAGCTTGAACAAGAACAGTTGGACTTAAATGTGAATGTCTTGGGGGTGACTGTAACATGCCAGCTGGGGGCCTTATCTTTGCAGTCATGTAGATTCATGAATCAGATGCTCGGAACACAGGACTTGAGTTCTGAAATGGCGGAAAATCATAGTGGAGGTTAGGTGTGGATGGATGTTTCACCGGCGAAATAAAATTGGTGAAATTCACCACCAATTCAATTTGGTAACCTGCTGGATTTTTCCTGTTTTGCTCCATTTTGTGGTAGATTTCTTTTTGCTCACAAATTTCAGTTTCTACTGACATTTTTGACTTTTGAGGTGCTTGACAAACGAAATTTCATGAAGGAAAACAACCGAATTTCATTTTAAAAAGAACATTAGTACTCGGTACGACATACTTACATTCACATCCACGTACCAATTGGTGCTTTTATGACCCTTACCTACAGGTTATCCCTCACACGTAAAAGCGTGTTCCTCGTGCCTGTCTCCAGCATTCTTTTCCGTTCGTTACAAACTCACTTTCGCATATCGGATTCTTCTGTCAGGCCGCCATGGGCAGGGATAAGGGTCCCTTCTCCGTTTCCATTGCGGGCATTTTTTTCGTTTACCTTTTTTTTCATTTGTTTTAATGGCTGCCGTGGAAAAGGAGAAGGGACTACATGTAATCCCTTCTCCGGTTCCATGGCAGCCATTTTCTTTGTTTACTTTGGCCTCCACGGAAAGGGAGAACGGACTACGTCTAATGGGCCGGGGTACTAATGGCAATACGCCCTTCTGTGGGGGCTTTACTTCTTCAGGTAATGCCCACGGGGCTTGTAACTATGGGCCCGGGGGCATTACCTGATGCAGTAATGCCCCCCAGTGAGGGGCTTATTGCCTAAATATTTAAGGTGGGAAAAGCCTTGAAACAACCAACATGGCTTCACAGGCGAAATTGGCAAATCCAGTGAATTTTATCATAAATTTGTTAATTTTTCAGGGGACCAAAATTAATCTGTTTTGCCCACCTCTCGTGGAGGTCGGAGAGTGAAATCATAAAGATATCGGAGAATGCAGGTGAGTGCGGCTGAGTGCGGGTGTGCATAGAATCACGGTACAATGCCACTGTCTGCTCTTGTGGCTGAAACAGATCTATGTTGTGTTTCAGGCCAGGGGAAGGTCCTGGAAACCATATAACTCTCTTTCCTTTCTGCAAGGCACTCAAGACACCATCAGTGTTAGCATTCCTTACACCTGTTGCATGGGGACACTCTCCAATGCCCCAGTCTGAGTGCAGTAAGCGGGTCATTGCCCCAGCATCACCACTGTCCTCCCAGCAGCCCCGATGGAGATGGTTGCAATGTGATGTTGATTTTACAGTTCATTCCTCTGTGAAGAGACTTCACAGCTCAGACTCTTCCCACCCCCGCCTTATCCTCTAGTTGCTTTCCTCTGCTAATTGATGTAATCGAGACTAATGCACGTTGACAGGGCCTGGAGAGGAAAGTTGGAGGGCAAAGCCCCCAGCGTGCATTACACATTTTGACAGTGCATGATACCTGATGTCCTGTCTGCTTGATTAAGGCTAAATTGTGGGACCGGTAAGAATACAAGTCTGGGTAATAAAAGACGAAAAACAAGTTGTTAAATCTCTGTGATTGCAAATGGTATTTACCTTAAATCACCTGGAGCGTGCAGTATTTCCAGAAACGCGGACAGAGACCTGCATGTGGTGACTTAATATCTTCATTTTATCAGAAATATATCACCAAGGGCGCAGCTGGTGATTTTCCAAGGTATCATATATATGGTTGTGGGGTAAGGCCATAGGCGATATTATTGGTGGGGATAATTTATGGGGTAAATAGGACCGATGCTTGCGGGGGTGTCACCTGCTCCCATTTAAAAAATATGTGGGTTGCTGGGGTGTACCCAGCCGGTTCCATAGCTTAATATCACCACAAAAATATGGTGATATTTTTGTATGGTGATATCTTTGCAGGGATATTATCTCATTGAACCTTTTCCAAGAGACTCTTTCCACTCCCTTATTTCTGCCAAAGCCAGCAGCAAAGACATTAAAACCAATGGCAAAAGTATAAAACTACATGTACTTTAACTTCCTGGTGCAACATGTGACCCCCTGGTGACTGTGGGGGTGCACCGTCTTTAGCCCGATTCACCCCTTGAAGCGCTGGCATCACGTGACTCTTGTGTTCGAAACTTTTTTTCTTGCTTCTAAGAACTTCTCAACTGCTGGAATAGAAATGAAGACCCTTCTGAAAGAATTGCTGGGCGCGGAACTGTCTTAATATCCTACAGGGAAGGAACCAACCCAACAAGTAGTAGGAGAGAGTGACGAGGAATTCTGCACCCCAGAGAGATCAACAAAATGACGGCTTTAGTTTAAAAGCCTCTTGGATGACTGCCATTTGAAGGCACTCATCAGAGGCTTGAAGAACTCAAAGTTCAAGTCTTTAAAAGATTCTCACCTTAAATTGTGGGAGTCGAGGTTGAATTTGGAAATAGGACGCGAGAAAAATGGCGGCCAGACCCAATTGGGATGCTTCAATGCCTCAGCCTTTCTCTTAAGACTACCAATCGCCATACTCCTTGTAGCACCGTCCACGGAATGCTCTCCTAAAATGGACATGTCGATCCCTGTGTCCTTCGAAAAAGTTTGGGTGCAATGAGCTAAATAAGGGAACCCAAAAGGTGAGACTCAACAATTGTTATGCTACTTGGTCGAGAAAGGCACCCTCTCTGTAAGCCGCGCCCCACCAGAAGCCATAACATTTTCTTGCTGGAAACAAAAAACTGCCAGAAAGAAAAGAAAACTGATCATAGCCCTTTACTGCTATCCATCCTGTCTCTGGAGAAAGTTAGAAATGCTCATAAAACTGGCCCCGTCCATCCTGCGCTTCAAGAAAGGACCTGAAGACCCCGATCTTGAAAGGACATCTCACTAATCAACAAATGCTCCATTCAACCCTCTAGTAATTCTCCGCCTCTAGAGCTTTGTGGCTTCCACTATCCAGCTCAGTTCCTCTGCTATCCCTGCACCCTTGCTTGCAACCCCTGGGGGCGTACCCTGTGGACAACACTTCCATGCTAATTTTGGTTTCGCTATTCTGAAAAAGCTGCAAGACCCCCTGCTCTTCTTCAGGGTACCATCAAACCTCAATTGAGAGAGTCCCGCCTGATGCATTCCAACCCAGGGTGCTGACATCTGAGTCTGTGTTTGATTCAGAAATTGCTTGTGCATTGGAAAGGTTCATTTGCTGAAGTATACACTCCCCACTGGTTTCTTGGTTCATCATAATCAGGCTTACGAACAAAAGGTCTTTTCTCCAAACCCTTCCAAATAAGTGCTGTAGTTGATCGAAATTAAAGAGGCCCCGGAAAGACAGTTTGCATGGAGCTGTAGAGAAAGCTGATGACCTTGGCCTCTATGGGATGTTCAAGGCCATAGACGGTTGATGCATTTCAAAGCATGGCAAAACTAGGGACTGGGTGGATGCCGAAATCAGATTTTTTTTGCCAATGGGAAAGCTAACGCCTCAAACAACAGAACACTGAGCCTGTCGATGGCTCTTACTTTGTCCCATTATGAGATTATCCCTTCGATACACGCTCCCATTAGGCGTCTATCCCCTCAATAAACGATGAACCTGCTACCTTCTGTCTCCAGCCAGTTGGTTGCAGGTTTCACTGTCTTTGCAGAGGCCCAAGAGACCAACGAGATGTTCAGCAGAAGAGAGGGGAACTTCCAGAGGCCTCTGTTCCAACAGAAATGACGCCATTTTGAATGGCGTTCTTGTCCTGGAATCGAAAGATCCAGTGCCTTAATTGGCAGTACAAATCGAGCTGGGGCTCACCGAGGGGGCGTGGCCTAACAGTGGGGGTCTTGCTGGCCCGTTAGGCCACGCCCCCTTGACGAGCCTCGGCTCAATGGGCCACTGGCACCTCTGCCAGGCAGCTTTTTGGAGAGATCAGCACCCTCTGCAGCTGGGTGAGAGGGTGCTTGTTGCATGTCACCCCTGTAGGGGACATGGTATCTTCCAGTGTGTGTTGTGGTCACATGGCTCCCCATGTGACTACATTAATAAAAGGGACGAGCTGCTTCCGGCTCGTCAGTCAAGACTAGCACTGGCTCCGGTGTCGTTCCTTTGTCAGCACCATGCTGGTGCTGCACTGTAGTAGCTGGCCCAAGGACGGGTCCCAGCTCGAGGACGGTGTCCCTGCCGGGCAACGCTGTCTGGACGGTGCCCCTGCCGGGCAACTCCATCCCTGTGGGTCCCCCTAGCCATGTGAGTCGGGCTGGGGAGGCGACCCCGGCCTGGGTGCCCCCAGAGCCGGGGTCACGGTAAGCCGGTTGCCACCCGACCATGTGCAGAGCCCCGGTGATCCGGAGCGGGTGAGGTGACCCCCACCCTTATGTTTGCAGCGTGAGCGCTGCACCTGTGTGCCCTGTCGGGTGTCCCCCGACATGAGCATGGGGCTGCCCGGTGACCCAGAGCAGCCCCCAACAATGGCGACAAGGCAAGGGGCCCCGTGTGACCACGTTAATAAAAGGGACGAGTAGCTTCCGGCTCCTCAGTCAAGACTAGCACTGGCTCTGGTGTCGTTCCTTTGTCAGCACCATGCTGGTGCTGCACCGTAGTAGCTAGGCCCAAGGACGGGGCCCAGCTCGAGGACAGTGCCCCTGCCGGGCAACGCCTACCGGACGGTGCCCCTGCCGGGCTGTGAAAACATAAAAATAATATGAGGCCGGGAAGCCCAAAAAGAAACACACCAACACAGGTTACAAAGAACATCCAAGTGCTTTATTTAAAAGCTACAACAGTTACCAAAATCAATTGACAAACGGATAGCTATTCGGCTCTCAGAGTAACGTAACGAATTTCAACGAAGGTTCGATGCATTAGTAAGAGAGACCGTACATTGGAATACTTGGGCTTTTTATACTCTTTATCCAGCCCTTGGCCAACCCCCTCGCGGGTTAACCATTCTAGGGATCGGGCCTTTTGGTTCCTAGCCAGGTCAATCCTATAATATATGCATTTTGATTAGTTTCGCTGAAATAGTTGTACATTTACACATAGGTCAATAATAGGACAAGGTCTCAGTTCGCGCCCCCGACAAGTGGCCTGCAGGCATATTAATTATTCATGTGTACGGAGGTCACAACGGCCAGAATCTTACTCAGGATGTCATTCGGCCTCCATTTTGATGTTCAGGGTGACTTCCATATTACAAGAGAACCTTAAATGGCGGCCTAATCCAAGATGGCGACTAACATTACTTTCTCTAAGGTCAAAACCTTGCCGCGGAGTTTGTTCGCATATGATGTTTAGACAACTTGGCGTAGGCCAATACACATACAATTGCTGCAATAGGAGGCATAATATTGTTTCAATTCCGACAAACCCTCCTTTTGGTCTATGCCAAGTGCTAATATAATTTCTAATACTTTTGTAAATAACTCCATGCATTGTCGTCTATACATCCTGAATCATTATCTGTAATGTCTATAGCCATTAGGTCCTTCATCAGAACCTCTTGTAACACAAACTCTTTAGATGCTGTATCTGGGGCGTACATTTTGTGCCCTATTGTGCTCACTGCCTGAGCACAACATCCCCCTAGCATTGCACCTATACTAGGTAGACATTGGAAACAGCAACAAAGGAATAGCAGGATTCCCAAAATAACCAGGATAACAGAAAGCACCTTCCAACCCCAGGATCGTAGAGAATCCCAGAACCAGGCGCTAATATTCCAATCTCTCACCGGAAAAATGCACCTCAGAACTAAGGATGTGCAAGTTCTGTATTGCTTTGAAAATTGTCGGTGAGGAATCTGGTACGAAAATACAGCAAGCGGACCCCACTAATTTGCATACTCCACCACGTTCTGCCAGAATGACATCTAATGCCATCCGATTTTGGAGTGCTACCAATCTTATTGCCTTTTGTTCTAGTGTCATATTGTAGAGTATATTTGTGGTCCGGTTGATGGTTCTCTCCAGTACTCTTGCTAGTCCCCTAATATTTTCAGAGTTTGCTATCTGTCCCCAAAATGGCACAACTGATTTCGCTATATCTCCCAATACTTGCCCAGGGGTATCTCCATCCTCGTCCCGCCGTGGGCGAGCCTTAGAAACTTCCAATGTACTAGCTATAAATACCCCAGGTAACAGGATTCCTAAATAACAGGTTCCTTGCCAATCCTTGGGCAACCAGGGAAATGCTGAACTACCACAAACGAAATAAACAGGCCCCCCTACATACAGAGGCCTGCTCTCCCCAGTCAAATTTACAATGTTTACACAACCTTCAAAATCTCCCATTGGCCGAGTGCCATTTCTTTGTACACAAAAGGGGACTGAATCGGGGCTATGATTAATAGAGTAGGAAGGGGACACAGCGTCCTTATTGCCTATCGGAGCCATTTTAAAGGAAATTAGAGTTTGGAAAGGAAGAGATAGTTTATCAGATGGCCTAATAGTAGCGACATTTGGTCTACTTCTATTTGCAAAATGCGAGCATCCCAGGGGAGTCAATTCACGTTTCTCAAAATCACTTAAATTAGTTCCATCAAAGTTCCCTGAGATGCTATCATTCCAACAGCCAAATAATAGTGCTCTAAGAGAGGCATAACAAGCAGTCGTTAAAGGTAAAGGGTGAATATACCATCCTAGCCCCTTGTTCCCATGTTGCGGTAAATGGGTACAAATCCAGCAATTACTCATTAAAAATGGCATGCGTTGAATTCATTATTATCATTAAAGTGTTATTATGGTACTTTCGTCTATGCTGGGAGTCTCTAGGTGACAAGGTGTGAAGGTGTACAGAGGGAGTCAAGGCAGTAGGTACAATCTCAATTGGCAGTAGAGGTTTTAGAGGGTAAATTTCTTCGAAGTACCAAAGTCCCACAGCGGTAATTACACAAATACCAATTATTATTAACACAACACAGCAATACGTTTTCGGGGCCCAGGCACATTGTTCGTTGTCCGAGTTGGTCACCCCCTTATTTACAAGTCCAGTGCGGGGAGCAGCGGTGGAGGTGGCAGGCATCGTAGTTTCTCAATCGACGACCCCAATGTTCGTTGCTGGCGACACTACGGTCGCGCGACTTCTTAGTCCTTCCCAACCCTAGCCAGCAGAATCCCTTTTTTTCCCTTCTGTTCGAAAGGAACTTTCTTTTACAAGAGAAAACTTTCAATCACTTCTTCTTTCCAAATGCACGGAAAGACCCGTGCCGTAGTTCTATTTTCTTCGTCGAAGGTCGTACCTGGTGGTACCCAAAACTGTTTCATCCGGACACAAGGTAACGTCACTTCCTGAGGGAAGCGACGTATCGGAGGCGACGGAAGTCGCAGAACTTGAAACAATGTTTTCCGGAAATGACTTTTTCAAAGAGTGCGGAGACGAAATGGACTGTTCCCCAAGCTCCACGGGCTCAGGGAAATTCTCCGATGCACTCACAGTGCCGTTTGCTACTCCAGGATCAGAGATTGTAGCATCAGCGAGGGGTTCTGCTTCTTCTGTAACATGTGGCGTCGGGTGAGGAAGTTTCTTGACATGCGTCGCGTGGATCCAATGCTTTTTTCCAGCCACCTGCACTGCTGTCTGGGTGACCAACAGCACCTGGTAGGGTCCCCTCCAGCCAGGAGCTAGACAGAAAGACCTTTCGTAGGCCTTCACTAGGACCCAACTTCCAGGCTGAATATTGTGTCCTGGGCCCATAAACCGTACAGGTAAAGCTGATTGGACCTGATGATAAATGAGATACAGATTTTAGTCAACTGGTTACAGTAGTCTACAAGCAATATATTTTCTACCTCCCTTAAGTTTCTGGGCTTCGGAAGGCCCCAAATGTTAGCAGGTCTCCCGATTCACTACCTCCAATGGGGAGAGCCCAGTCTTAGTTTGAGGTGTGGTACGCATGGCTAACAATACAATAGGTAAGGCATCTGGGCATTTTAGTTTGGTGTCGGCACATGTTTTTGCAAGCTTATTCTTTAGAATGCCGTTATGTCTCTCTACCAACCCAGCACTTTGAGGATGTCTAGCCGATTGAAATCGTTTTTCAATGTGTAACACTGTGCATATCTGCAAAATTACTGCTGCAACAAAATGGGGACCATTGTCCGACCAAATTACCCTTGGAAGCCCAAATCGTGGAAAGAATTCTTTTATCTATAGTCTTTGCAGTGGTCATGGCAGTAGCATCTTTAACGGGGAAAGCCTCGACCCATTTACTAAAAGCACAAATAATCACAAGAACATATTTTAGATTGTTGTTCCATCTCAATAAAATCAAAGTGGATGACCTCGAAGGCAACAGAAGGGGGCCCAAAGCTTCCCCTTGGAGTTACTGTCCCCTTCCACACATTGTGCTGTAAGCAAATCATACAATTCTGAACATGGTGCTGTGCAATCTTCGAAATTTTATCATTCACCCATACTTGTTCTAACATTTTCGTGATCTGCTGAGCACACACATGCGTAGGACCGTTTGCCATCGTAACCATTGCCAGCACATATGAATCAGGGAGCAACCATTTTCCTTCAGATGTATCCACCCAACACCCATCATCATCCAGTTTCCCCATTCCTTCGGCCCACCTTTTTGACTCTTCTATTGTGGCATCAGTTTGAATATCTCGCACAGACCCGATACCCTCATCCATTACATAGGCATCTTTTGTTTCCCTTAGAGCATACATGTCTGCGCTAAGGTCTGTAGCCATTTGCCTGGCTATCTGGTAAGCAAAAGCGTTCCCTTTTCCCACATCATCTATGACCTTACGATGTGCTGCACATTTCATGATCGCTAACTGCCTAGGGACTGAGAGTGCCGAGAGCAATTGCACTATCAGGGGACCATGCTGGATCTTGGTCCCATGTGAGGTTAGGAACCCTCTTTCCGACCAGAGCCTCCCAAAGTTGTGAGCCACCCCAAAGGCGTACTGGCTATCAGTATATATGTTTAATGTATGCCCTTCGGAGAGTTCACAAGCTCGGGTCAACGCTACAATCTCTGCGGCCTGCGCGGAGTTATGCGGAATTCTCTTAGTTTCAACAACCGTACTCAACGTAGTAACTGCATAGGCAGCTGTAGATGTACCATCTGGGAGTTTGAAGCAGGAGCCATCACAAAACAGCTCCCCTTCTGCATTATCTAAAGGAGTATCTATAAGATCTATCCTGCCCTTCGTTTCCTGTTCAGTGGTATACAGGCAGTCATGTAATTCTTCATCACTGCAAATAGTATTTTGCGGGAAAGGTAGAAGTTCAGCCGGATTAAGAACACAACACCTCTTAATTTGAATGTGAGGGACAAACAGAATTAATTCATACCTTGTCAGCCGTGCAGAAGTGAGGTGTTGCGTTTGGGTTTCATTCAATAGGACATCTACAGAGTGAGGAACCATCAAAATTAAATCATGGCCTAGGACCATTCCCTCACTCTGTTTTACAGACGTGGCAGCAGCAGCGACAGCTCGCAAACATCTTGGCAAAGCGCATGCGACAGGATCAAGGGCGGAGGAGTAGTAGCCGCACGGCCTATTCTTCCCTCCGTGTACCTGTGTTAACACAGCCAAAGCACATCAATCACATTCATGCACAAACAACACAAAGGCCTTGTCATAATTTGGAGTACCCAGAACTGGTGCAGAGCATAACGCGGTTTAGAGAAGCTCAAATGATCGTTGATGTTCCGATTTCCATGGCAGCGTTAGAGAAATGCCCTTCTTCGTCAAAGCCAACATCGGTTTTATCACTAGTGAAAAGTTCGGGATCCACAACCTACAGTAAGAAGCCATACCTATTAAGGCCCTGACTTCCTTCTGTTTATTTGGAACAGACATGCCAGAAATTAGTTTTATTCTTTCAGGTGTCAATCTTCTCCCCTCCTTTGACAGGAGGTAGCCTAAATAGGCGACCTCCTGACAACAATATTGAAATTTCTTGAGCGAAGCTTTATGACCGTTTTCGGCCAGATGAATAAGTAACAATACAGTTCCTTCTTTACAAGCACTTTCAGAATCTGCAGCCAAAAGCAAATCATCGACATACTGAAGTAGTGTACAAGTAGGTGGCAATTCAAGGGTGTCGAGCTGCTCTTTCAAAGCTCTACTATAACTGCTTGGACTTTCAGTATACCCTTGAGGTGCCCGAGTAAATGTGAATGAACGTCCTCCCAAGGTGAACGCGAACAAATATCTACTCTCCTTGTGTATAGGAATGCTAAAGAAAGCATTCTTTAAATCCACAACACTAAAGTGCGTAGCTGTAGCAGGGATCATTGTTAGTATCGTTGTTACATCAGGCACAATTGGAAATTGTGGGGCGACAACTTTGTTAATAGCACAAAGATCAATTATAAAACGGTATGGGATTGCATTGTCACCTTTCTTGTATACAGGCAAAATTGGGCTGTTACATAAACTACCTGCAATCTCTTCAATTACCCCTCGATGCACAAAATGGGAGACAATGCACTTCAAAGCACGCTCGCCCTCAACTGATATTTTATATTGCGGAATGCGTGGAAGTTTAACTCCATGCTTCAAAACTATTTTTACGGGCTCAATCTGTAGCACCCCGACATCATTGTTGTCAACCGCCCATAAACATTCTGGAACAACACTAAACTCAGTAGGCAATGGTCGAGTCAAAAACTGAGAATTGGGAAGATGCTGTGGTGAAACCGTCAGTCGTACTCCATCAGAGGAACAATGAATTACTGCATTCAATTTCTTCAACAGATTTAACCCCAGCACAGTTCGAAGTCAGAAGGAAGGGACAATGGTCCGTAAAGGGACCCAAAGAAACAGACACCGGCGAAGAAACCGGACAAACAATTGGTATACCAGAAAACCCTACAGAAACATTGGTTTGCCCTGACAGTGGAATGTTTGGAACCCGGGAATGATCAATGGAGCATTTCTGTGCTCCAGTGTCTATCAAAAACTGATGTTTCCTATTCCCCACTAACAATTCAACGTAGGGACCTTTCTGATTAACGGGAATAGGTGAAGGTTCCAAACCCTGCTTCGGGCAGTCCTAACGAAACAAAATGTTATCGGAAGGAAGCTCTTCAGAAAGGTAGGCAGCAGAAGGGTGATCAAATATGTTTCTTGCGTCCACACTCGAAGTCTGATTTTCCTGTGAAAAAGGTTGCTGAGGATCTTGTGAAAACTCACCTCTATCAGGGCCCCCTGCTCCAGGGCGACCTCTAGGTCGTCTACCCATACTCCCAAACGCATTGTTTGACCTTTATCGAAAGACGGGGCACTGTGCTCGCCAATGACCATCCTGGCGGCAATAGGCACATTGATTAACATTCACAGGACCCAAAGGAGAGTTTCCTTTTGGGACATACTGACCTCTGATCTGTGACGTACCTCCTCTGGGATTTCTAACAATTTGTTGTAACAATACTTTTGTCTTCAAATCTCCTTTCCTCTTCTCTATTTTCTCTTTTTCATTATTCACACGGTTCTCATAATACTGAGCCATGTGCAAAACTTCAGATTGGGATTTCGCCTGCCAAGTGCTCTCAGAGGACATAATCTGTGACTGGATGTCGGGCGACAACCCACGTACAAATTTGTCCACAAACAACCTTTTCCCAGACTCTGTGCCCAAGTCCTGTCCACTGAAATCAGAGAATACCTGTTTGAATCTATTAAAGAACTCGGTGGCACCTTCAGTTTTTCCTTGAACACAGGCCGTAAGCTTGTCCCAAATAATTCTTTTCTCAGGAATTATGGTTTTCAATTTTGCGACAATTCTATCAGGCAAAGTAAGTATTACCTGAGGTGGTTTCTCACCAGCTGGTCTTTCCCCATCAATCCTAGTCATGTTAGCCCACGTATCTCCTAATCCTGGCACATCGTCTATTGTTCGAACCTGCTTCCATAAATCTATGGGCAGGAGTACAGGGAATAGCAAGTCAATGTCACTTAAGGTGAACACAGAGGACTACAAAACGGACTCTATGGGCCTCATTACACGGATGGCGTTAGGGATTTACCAGTACCGGTAAAATACCAGTACCGGTAAATCCCTACTGCCTTACTACGAGGTCCCTTTGCGGGTTGGGGGATTTAACGCCTGCTTTTTGCAGGTGTTAAAATCCAACCCGCTAAGGGACCTCGGAGCTAATTATGGCACCGCAAAATTGCGGTGCCGTAATTAGCGCCTTCCCCATTCCCATAGAGCCCTATGGGGCAGAAATGGGAATGAGGTAGGGCAATGGCGGAAGGGGGATTTACCGCCCCTCCAACCTTGGAATGGGGCGGTAAATCCCCTTTCCGCCAAGGCGGTGCCGGTATTTTACCGGCATGAGCCATGGCGCTAATAGCGCCATGGCTCACCGCCTACCGTGTAATGAGGCCCTATCTCTTGGTAGAATCCTGTCAGGTTTTTCCTGATATCGGGAATTGATTGTCTAATAGTGTTCACTTCCTGTCGTGAAAACGGGACGTGAACAAATTGTGATACATAATGTGCAGGGATATCCACAGCGGGTGCACCAGTCCCAGCGTTAGCGGGAATCTCGACCTTTGGGACAAATGTCGGAGGAACCTCTCTCATAGGCAACTGAGATATAGGTAACTCCGACCGCTTACTAAGCAACAGAGCCAGGTCGAGCGCTAAGGCAGTCAAAGAAGTGTCGGGCGAAAAAACCCTTTTACAAATTCCCAATAACTCTGTAGGACAACTAACCTTCTTCCTTACACATTCTTCCTGCAGGTACTGTACCATTACCTGAATCACCTTCCTCTGCATTTCTACTGTATACTGACTATACGTGTCATATACTTCATCTGGCGGTATCGATGAATCCGAGATCTGCATCTTTGGTACAAATTCGTACTTCCTCAGGTGCCGATCTACGACACGGAAGGAACCGTTTCTGCACATGCATACTGTCGTCTTCATCATCCTCATCTCGTCCCTCCTATACTCAAACAATCTCTCAACATGACCATGTACTTTCTCCTCTGTGTACCTCGAAAGTGCTAAAGGATTTAGATCCCTCACCCCTTGTGGGAGATCCGAATTTTGTAATCTACCCCACATCACACATAAATGAGTCCCCAAACCTTCGATAAAAACATTTTTTTCGGGAAAATTGTTCACATTTGTTAATGTGGAAAAAACGTTAACTTGACCATCTTTCTCCATACAGTATTTAGCCCATGCAAATAATTCCCGTTTCTTGTCTGCGGAAACAGAATTACGAGTGACAATCTTTGACCCCGCACCTTGATCAACTTCAGTCAATACAGAACCACTCAGGAGCGGAGGTGTGGGCAAATTCAATAAGGGGGCAGCTATCGGCGCAAGAGGAAGGGGTGGCGGGATAGGTGGAGGAACAACAACTAGAGGAATAGGAACAATAGGTTGTACAGGGGGAACAGGAATAACAGCAGGAACAACAGCGAATGGGCAGAGAGCCCGGGAGAGGATCATACGGAGGTGGCGCAGAGGCACCAGGCCTGCGTTCGTTTAACAATTTTTCAATAAATTCTTCAGAAACATGAAAATCTTTAGAGGGATACATTTTCTGGATACCTAGTAAGAAAACCCTATCCATATTTTTGACTGACTCCGAATGTTTTTCCTTATCATATAACAATGCTTTTTCGGCATTTGTTTTATGACGGCGTGCATGTTTATCCCTACTTTTAAGCTGCTGCAACACTTCTTTTTTCCAATTCTGCAAAACATCAAATGCTGCAGGTCTGGCCTTCTTTTTTAGCAAGACCGATTCTAGGTATTCAATACGGGGGATCTCGAAACTACCATTGATTGGCCACTGAAATTCGGAGGCATGTCTGGTTTGTCTGTGCCAAATATCATTAAATACTATACTTCCAATGCCATACTTACAGTACATAGTACATGCCGGCGACCCCTCCTGTGGTGCCGGGCGGCTAAATTCCAAAGATTGTCAATCGCTGCGGAACAGAGCCCTAAAGCAGCTAGACAATTTCCCAGGCATTTCACAAAAAATTGGTGTTACCTGGTCATTTATTGTGTCTGCAGATACAATACGCCAAATTCAAATTGTCAGGGTTAAATTAAGAGCCGGGTCACGACTGCACCTGACCAAACCTAATTAGGACCGTACGGTTTACCAAAGAACTTACCTAACGAATTTTACCTTGTGTTTGGTGGTTTCGAAAAATCTGCCCGCCTCAAAAAATGGACCCTCGTAAAGATGGCGTGTCAGACCACACGACTATCGTCCAAGGATCGGATCGTGCAGCGCTGCCGAGATATTGCATCTCGTTCGGTCGGGCCCGCAGTATCACACCGTCCGATCCCGGTTCGATAGTCTGCGTCAACCTTCAATGATCCGGCATCAATCTTGAGGGTCCCTATTCGGGCGCCAACTGTGAAAACATAAAAATAATATGAGGCCGGGAAGCCCAAAAAGAAACACACCAACACAGGTTACAAAGAACATACAAGTGCTTTATTTAAAAGCTACAACAGTTACCAAAATCAATTGACAAACGGATAGCTATTCGGCTCTCAGAGTAACGTAACGAACTTCAACGAAGTTTCGATGCATTAGTAAGAGAGACCGTACATTGGAATTCTTGGGCTTTTTATACTCTTTATCCAGCCCTTGGCCAACCCCCTCGCGGGTTAACCATTCTAGGGATCGGGCCTATGGGTTCCTAGCCAGGTCAATCCTATAATATATGCATTTTGATTAGTTTCGCTGATATAGTTGTACATTTACACATAGGTCAACAATAGGACAGTTCGCGACCCCGACAAGTGGCCTGCAGGCATATTAATTATTCGTGTGTACGGAGGTCACAACGGCCAGAATCTTACTTAGAATGTCATTCGGCCTCCATTTTGATGTTCAGGGTGACTTCCATATTACAAGAGAACCTAAAATGGCGGCCTAATCCAAGATGGCGACTTACATTACTTTCTCTAAGGTCAAAACCTTGCCACGGAGTTTGTTCGCATATGATGTTTAGACATCTTGGCGTAGGCCAATACACATACAATTGCTGCGATAGGAGGCATAATATTGTTTCAATTCCGACAGGGCAACGCCGTCCCTGTGGGTCCCCCTAGCCATGTGAGTCGGGCTGGGGAGGCGTCCCCGGCCTGGGTGCCCCCAGAGCCAGGGCCGCGGTAAGCCGGTTGCCACCCGGCCATGTGCGGAGCCCCGGTGATCCGGAGTGGGTGAGGTGACCCCCGCCCTTGTGTTTGCAGCGTGAGTGCTGCACCTGTGTACCCCGTCGGGTATCCCCCGACATGAGCATGGGGCTGCCCGGTGACCCGGAGCAGCCCCCAACAGTGCTGATCTCTGCATTTATTTGAAAGGCTTGCCTGGCAGGACAGCGCCTCGCCTATTCAGCCTTAATGGTGGAGCTGCCCTCCGCCAGCTGAGGATGGGCAGCGTCACCATTAAGGCTGAAAGGGTGAGGCCGCTGGAAGCAGAGGCCTTTTTCCTAAAGACTGAAACTCCCGCCCATGTGCATCACTCGATTAAAGGGATGCCTCGCAGGTGCAGCGCCACCATTATGGCTGAGGGCATTTTTTTCTGCGGCCTGAAGCTCTCGCACATGAGCGAGAGCTTCAGGCTGTAGAAAAAAATGCCTTTTCGTGTAGTGGCCGGAGCTGCCAGGGGAGATTAGTGGGCCCCGGCAGGGCCCCACCTCAAAACGAAATTTCGGAGCCTGGCGGGGCTCAGCCCCGGCAGGCCCCGGCCCATTTAAGCCCTGGAAAGATCTAAGTCCTTCATGTTGAGCTTGAGGAGCTACTCTGTCAGAAGAATAATGCCATCCTTCCTGAAATGTACCTTATAACTCTTGCATTGGGGGAGGGGAGGGACACGTTTGAAGGAACTAGGTTTGCATAGCCGCCCTATTGATATTTCAGGGATGGTTCGGGTCTGAGCGCTGACGGATGTTGGGTTCGCTCGTTCAGCCTCCATTTTGGTCCCTTTTCTTATAGAGCCCATTACACTGGTTGAAAGATCTAGAGGTTGCATGCTAGAAGATTCTTCACCATCACTGGGCAGTTCTGGCTGGGTTAGGACCCGCTACCTGCTGTTGGTCTAGGGATGAGCGTTGAAAGGTACATTGAGATAGAAAAGTTGACCAAACTGCGTGCCTTCCATTGTGGGGCCAAACTCTCCCATCGCAATTACTGTCAGCTTAGAATGGCCTCTGCCATTGCTTGGTGACTTGTCAGGCTCTCGGTTGCATCCCGAGGTTAGGTCAGCAGTCAATACATACCCTAAGAAAAAGATGAATTCTAAGCCACAACGCTATACAATTTTAATGTATTCACAAATTAGCATTATTCTGTGCCGAACAGTGGTCGAAGTGTACAAAACAAAGCAGTGGACCTAAGGTTCCCACTGCCCCGCCCATCCTCGCCACCACGCTCCACTGACTCCAGGACTCCCTCGCCCCCCCACTGCCCCGCCCATCCTCGCCACCACTCTCCACTGACTCCAGGACTCCCTTGCCCCACCACTGCCCCGCCCATCCTCGCCACCTCTCTCCACTGACTCCAGGACTCCCTCGCCCCCCCACTGCCCCGCCCATCCTCGCCACCACTCTCCACTGACTCCAGGACTCCCTCGCCCCCCCATGCCCTGCCCATCCTCGCCACCTCTCTCCACTGATCCCAGTGCCACTCTGCCCCCCCACTGCCCCGCCCATCCTTGCCACCTCTCTCCTCTGACTCCAGGACACCCTCGCCTCCCCACCCCCCATGGCAATGCAAACCCCATACCTGGGACCTGCCTTCCCTCCACTCCACCCCAAACCTGTTTTAAAGCTGTACTACCAGGACTGAAAGAAACCCAGTGAAACAGAATGCATCTGAAACGACCACCATCACCTTCAGACACTGTTCCCCACAGCACACAGCTTTCCAATCACCCATCATATGCACTTCTTAAGGGACATGCCAACGAATGAAGTCGCCCCTGCAGCCCACCTATCACTTAAACACACCGCTATGTCTTCAGGGATTTCATGGTAATCGTGCTTAAATGAAGAAGATAAACAGTGTTCCATGACCGGGGGAGGAGAGGAGGCTATATGGCAGCTCAGGAACGGGCTTTATGTCCCAAGGAGGCTACTGAAATACAAGAAACATCGAGCCATAGCTCAAGCGGTTGTGATGTTGGGGCAAATCCAGCAGGGCCCAAGTTTCCAGTCCCCAGTTATAGGTCAGCAAACTACGGGAGTGCTCTTCGCCTGCCTTCCAAATATGCAAGTCAAAAAGTAAGAAAACAATGGATGATTTTACAAAAAGTGGAGGAATATCGTGCCCCCTAGTTCCTGCCCACCTCGACCTCTGAGGCCAACCCAGCATTAAAAATAACAAAGTCTCTGAAGTATATAATGGCATTTTAATTATTTACTCCAACTTCACAAAATTGTAATTTCAGCACGATTTAAAAGCAAAGTATACTTTCCTTACGATAGCACATGTATTGCCATCACACATTTTATCACATTTATTTACAACATAGGTTCATAGACACTAAATAAAACGAACATTCCTTAAGAGAAGCATCTAGAGAACCAATCAAGAGAAGCAATCTAGAGAACCAATCAAGAGAAGCAATCAAGAGAACCAATCAAGAGAACCAACCTCAACAAATCATCTTGTTTTCTTTTTCTCCAGATCTTTAACTAAGACATGTATCAAACACCAGAACATGCCTCTAGACAGCAGTGACACACTTGATTAATTATTATCTGTCTTAATACACAAACCACTAGCCCTGGGTGATGCTGGGATTGAACTAATCAAGGTCGACCTCTGGCATAGGTTTCCATGCAAGGAGATTGTGTCTTGTTTCAGCATATCTTCATCAGGACACATTAGTATGTTCAATGCCCAGTCTATCAAACCCCATAACACTAAGCTTCAACCATCCCTTGAATGGAGAAAAGAAAAGTCTTACTGATTTTTTAATACAACCGTATTCCGTTCATACAACAGGGTTATGTTATCTTGCATAGAAAAATAAAGGAGTGCTGCACTATCCTGTCTAGGGTCTAAAAGAGACCACCATGCAAAGGTTTCAAATGCTAATTTGAAAATGTATGTGAGTGGAGGTCAGGTTTCTCTTCTTGGTGTAACCATGTGGAATGATCAAGGCTCTTTGTTGAGCTGATCAGGATCTGAAGCAGGGCTTCTTCTCGCTACTTTGGATCGATCGGATCCCGGCACTAGACTGGCTGATATCATGAATCTGTTAGAATGTGCCTCAATTGATTTCCTGATCGTAGTATCAAAGAAAACTCAGCTCCATGTTTTGGGAGGCTAGCTCAGGGGCAACGCGCTCACCTTGGAGGCAAGACGACGTGGAGCAACCAGGTGTGATCCCATAGTCACGTCTACAAACCTCTGGGTATTAAGTGCGTTATAAATAACCAATTAGTGTCTCTACAGAAGCCTGGGGCAAATGTCAATCCTTCCAAAATCTCTACCTTTGCTGGTTTGACCTTCCTCTGCTTTAATCTTATCCTCCTTGAGCAGAAACTGAATTGCACAGAGGGGGAAACTCTTTAGGAGACGCACAGTGTACATCCAGAGGAGAGAACTCTTCTCAGTGTCCTCTTCTGGGTGTGCAGGTGAAAGAAAAAAAGGACTGGACAGACAGGCTCCCTAATGTCTAAACTCTACAATTTGGAAGGTCGATCCAGCCTCGCCCGAACCTATCTGGAGGCGCATTCTTTTGGGAGGGGCCCTGGAAGATTGAGGCAAAAGGGTGGCCTTAAACCCGGGGGCTGCTGCTTTCCCGGGACATGTCTGAGCCACTCCTGTCGAGTTGACGCATATCCGGATTCAGACTGGACGGTTTTAATTTTAGCTCAACAAATACAGAACAGCCATTTCTTCCTGCAAATGTGCAGCTCCTTCGGCTTCCTCTGGCTTCTCAGCCTAGTTTGCCGTGCAGGTGTACGAGCAACACAGCACCCTGTGCCAGAACGCTACCCGGAAGACATGTTCTCATGTGAGATGAACATATTTACCCTTCTGATTTATGAATGAATTTAAAGTCTGTTTCCTCAGAAGCATGCACAAATACGTGATTCTTGGCCTGTTCACCTGCTTTTGATATGATATGTTATTTATAGCGCGCTTAATACCCAGAGGTTTATAAGCGCATACCCGGTGATCGGACATGCGTTGCTTCATGTCGTCTTGCTTCCAAAGCGAGCACTTTGCTGCTGAGCTATCCTGCCGAGATTTTTGTATTTCTTTTTGTTGCTAGGTTGGGGAGATGTTAGAAAATAAACCTGGCAAATGTTTCTAGGCGCTGCACTACAGTCATTTTATCTCTTAATTACTGATTCTAGGCTTAGAAGGCGATATGAAATAAGCAATCCAAAGTAATTTGAAGTAATCCATTACAAACTGATCTGAAGTAATGTATATTTAGCAAGTAACCGGAAGTAGTCAAAAAGCCCATTCCAATTCGAAATATTGACAGCTTTTTTTTTTAAAGTGTTAATTGCTCGAAGAGGACTACCTATGCTTGTACTTTTGTGCACTTTGTTTCCCTTCTTGTCATTTTGGACATTTTCACTACATAGTGCAAAAGAATTGTTTTACCTGGAAAAATAAGGATAACGCTTTTTTTACCGCATCGCAGTTCAAAATGTGTAAATGACTTGTGAACATGGATGCTGGCAGGCGTCGTTTACAATGGATACCTATAGAATCCGCCGGCTTTTAGCAGGTGCTAAACACAGGCAGAATCTATAGGAATACAGGGCATTTACGCCTGCATGAAAATGATGACGTAAATGTGTGCGTATTACGCCTGCTTTAACACCACGTTTTCTGCTCCAGGGCACCTTCCTTGTTTTTTGCAGATGGAGTTCAGGCACAGCATGCAAGGACTATTCCTGCCTACCTACCGGCCGATTAAAGGTGTCAGCAAATGTAGTAAATCCCCATTCCATAGAGTCATGTAGGACTCCACGGGGGGATTGCTGGAAATACCAGCACCGGTAATACCAGGTCCTGTAATACTGGCTTGTTTTGCTGGTGGGGTGCCTGACTTACCTCCAGCTTTCAGCTTGCAAACTTCTATTTTACCGGTCCGGAAAAGTGCCAATATACATTATTGCCGGTACTTATTTTCCAGGGCAGCAAACTTGTCCCACAAGTCTATTTGGAACCAGGCATGCATGGAAGACGCTGTGATTCTGTTCTGTGCCCGCACTCCGCCTCCAAAAATCATGGAAATACGGTATCCCGGGAGTAAAAAGGTGCTGGTTACCTTTTTGCACTGGAGAGTTCGAAAATTAGGTGGTGAGTCTCTTTTTTCAGAATGCACCTCACACTTGACCACACCCCTGGCTCAGATTTGGTAAAGCAATCATTTTGCCTGTCATAAAGGTTATCTAACAGGAATGGGTCAAGAAAGTGATTGTGGTTTGTGTTCTTTTGTATAGAAAAGTTAAAGACTTCTGGTAGCATATCATTCATGTTATCAAACAAACTTGTGGAAAAGTAAAATGTTAACACTAGCGCTTTACTTGTGAGCTATTCACCCATTATTTTATTTCTCTTTTGAACAGAATAAAAGGGCATTATTTGTATTATTGAAAATGTAATTCAGTAAGTGCAGGAACATTTACAGACACTATGTTTTGTAGTAGCATCAGAGTAGTTAATGGGGCCCCCTTTAATGCATATCAACATTTTGACAAGTGGTCATAACCCCTGCTTCCGGCCTTAGTCCTACCCCCTTCTGATATGGTTTTGATATCAACTTAATATACATTTTGTATAAAAAAAGATAGCAATATTTTTTATATCGATTTTATAATAAACCTATATTTGATAAAGTGGTTATAATTTATATCACTTTTGATATAGAGTGAATATATATTTTATATAAAAATGATGTAAACTTGGAAGCAGTGTGGTGTTTTGTTGCTTGGTCGACTATGGAGGGTGAAGTGAGCTCTGAAGACAGGGACTCTGAGTGCGGCGTGACGCGGTGATGATTTCAGAGAGGGGTTGGTTGCAAAATAATTTTAACCCTTACTCAAGGATCTCTAGTCAAAGGGTAGGATGCATTTCACCATTTATTATAAGCCTCCTGGCATAGTTGGTTTTGTATGGTAGCAGTGTAAAGCACTTACATGAGTAGAGAAAAGCTGTGGATGTGGGCCAGCATTATCAGGCTTAAAATGTGATCATTCCATGGGGCTGCTACCAAAGTGTGTCAAAAGAAGTATCTGTTTGGTAAAGGCACTCCCTGACACAAGCACATCCACAATCAGTGCCCGCCAAGAATACAAAGTCATTTTTATCATCACAATATAGAGAACAAATCGTAATTAAACTCTATAAAAACTTCTAACATAGCTGCTCAAGGGTGTGACATCCCTTTCAGCAGCAAAGGTATACCCACAAGCACACACACGCTTTAACTCTTTTTGGCAAAGGGTGTTGTACAAAATGTTTAATAAATAAATGACAGGGTTTACAATTAAAATATGAATGCATCCTTGCCTCACCACCATAAAGTCTACAACTCTCCAATACACCAGAAACCACATTAAATCAAATTTCTATGACCCATAATTAATTACATGTTGCACATTACAACCATCTCATTTGCCCTATCTCACAAGTGTCAGCGCCAGAAATATTGTTGCACAAATGAAAAGGGTCTGTGGCACAGTCATCATTCACCCTATAGTCAGTTGTATACTTTAACATTCTAGGCTAGTGTTCATTTCGTTTCTGCACAACACAAACCCTGGCTTTATAAATGTTTGTCACCATGACCATAACCACCTGTTCTCATTCGACCACCCCAAGGTTTTGGATCTGAGATTAAAAGGCTATGATATATTTTACAGTGTTTGCTTTCTATGGCTGGACAGTCTTAGAATAAAAAGTCCTGGGTCTCATTGTGGACATGGCCAAAACTGATAGCTCAGACATCCTAAGATAATTATACATATATGCTGTAAATGTATAATTACTATGCGTTATTTCATGCAAGCCTAAGCCGTCTGCCCCAAAATATGTTACTGTGTCACAATGCCATGAGAAACATTTCAATGTATTGAAGGCTGTGTACGCAGGCACAATCATCTGTCAGCAAAAGTCTACAGTACGTGAACATACAAGTTTAGAGATCTCAACTTAGTTTGCAGCCTAGCAAGATGGATGAGTCCTTACAATTCCCAGGAATGTTGTCTTTTAAAAATTAAAGTGCAGAAGGAACATGTCATATGGCTGCACGGGCTGCACTGTATGTATCTATTAAGGTCACTGGCACTTTGAAAATTAAGAGACATGAACCTTTTAACCGGCAAACTGGTGTTCAGTTGAACCGTGGGGCCATTTTGTAAGTGTGAGGTCAAAAGTAAATCTCCATTAACATGTTTATATTGTGTAATCACAGGCGGCATGTGAAAGCTTACTGGGCACAACACATCTAAACTAGCATATTAGCTATTGGGGTTAGGGTTAACGTGCCTGTCACTGATATATATATATATATATATATATATATATATATATATATATATATATGTATATATATATATATATATATATATATATATATATATGGCACTAGCTCCTCAAATTAAATGCTATCAGGCACACGTGTTTTTTACAGTGATGTCATGATGTGATCATTTATGTTTGCCTTTGTTTTATATAGTGTCACTCCTGGTATCTTTAGCGAAATACGTTTCAAAACAATCCGTCAAGTTTTGCTGTTGTGTTAATAGCCAACAAGTTGCTACCAAGCTTTAGAATTCTGTGCAGTCGTTGACACCCGAGGTCCAGAGTTTGACCTGAAACACAAACATATGTAAAACATCAGTAACATGTGTTCCCCAGCTTAGTAGTAGCTAGATATGGGTACCATACCACATGAATCTGCAAGACAATGCCACCCACTTAAAAACTGTTGTGGCCTCCGTCAAACCCTCTAGCGCTGGCTGGTGCCTCAATGCCACTACCTATAGAGTTTCATGCATTAGCCTTGATAGCGGTGCTGTCCCAAATGTATACCACCTTGTGACAACAAAGCAGCAAAATCTGTAGTAGTTCCTTGGGCCTGCATCCATAAGCTAAGACATTCCCAAGACACTGATTACTGAGGCGCATTGTGGAACCAGAAAAGCCACCTGTGCCCATTGCTAAAGCTGAAGAACAACTCAAATGTGTTGGAACGCCCAATCCATCGGCCCTTGCTGATCCGACAAAAACATGCAAGCCCATCCATGGGCCCTCAAAACATCTGAGATTTGCTGAACCAGATGCAATAATCTCTATAGATCCAATGGGCTCTGCAACCCACATCCAGAGAGTCTGTCAACTGTGCCATCCATAGGCCATTCTGAAACTGTGGCCGACCCCTATCATCCTTGGGTCTTGCGGGCCCTGAAAGCAGATGGGGCCTGTTGCATTAGATGCACCAATCGCCATAAATACAATGGCTGCCGGTTTTCAGCGGATATATTTCATATCCAGAGACTCTGCAGGCTGTGGCATCCATCTCTTGGGGTACATGATGTCACTGAAAATACAAGAAAATATAGAATCAGAATGGGACATATTTTACACTGTGAAAATCAGAACGTTACAATATTCACCAACAATATTAAAACACTAGCAGCCCACCACATGTTGCAATGTCAGCATCACAACCAAGCACATAACCACTGAGAAATTGAAATTTCAATCCATTTATATAAAAGAATCATGGCTATCGCACTTCACCAGATCTGTGCTCTCTGCCACATACTCAAACCCTATCAGACCCATCCAGGCCAACTATAAATTCACATTGTCAGCATTGTCAATGATAAACATTGTGATTTAAATTGCTAGCACGTATACCGTTTTGCTTCCACAATACAAAAATGCAAGTTGTAGCACATACTTAAAAAAACATAGTGCGCCCAGCACCATGTACAGGATGAAGTGACACAGTCCTAAAAACTTAAAATAAATCAGTTTTTACACATTACCGAACACCTCTTTGAAAAAATCAAAATATCTGTATACATGTAACAGCTTGCCACAGTCACCCTTAAGAAATGTTATCCACTCCAGCTACTCACATGAATACAACTCGGTGACACCATTTCCACAACATGTGTGATCTATGACAAACACCTGAAGTACTAACTTTACATTGCACAAATTTGAATACAGTCTGTTAATTTCACACGTTTGAAGTAGTTTACCAAGTTTACTGACACTTGTCATACCTAAAGGTTGATTGTTGCTATATTACATAACTGACTTTTTCGCATCACTATAGCCTGGTCCTACGTAACTAGAACAAATAGTAAGTCTGCAAAGTTTACAAAAAATGCCTCGGTATTACAGGCCACTTAGCGCTGCACCATCAAGACCCTTAAATAAATACTTGCATAGTGTTTAAAGTCGTGCGAGCCCCGCTGTTCGCTGGGGATTACATTTTGTTCTAAAATGTCATCTCTGGCGGGTGTAAGATTATAAACTTGAAAGGCCTACATTTGCAGCATTACTTTAACACATCAGGCCATTTCGTATAGTGAGAGCAGTATAAGCCTAAATACAAGGTTATTAGGTATGAATTTTACCCCTATATAATTTTGACCTCATTCTTCCCAAGCTTTACTATTTAAGTGCTGATTATTTGTTTGACACTTCATAAACACTTACAAACACCTCTCACAATATCCCAGCCAGCATGTAAATTCACAAAACACATGTTAGTGCCCTTTAAACACTCAACATATTTATATAGCCTGCCTCCAAAAGTGTCAATATTGATAAAACACATTATCACACATGTCTACAAACACTGTTTAAACAAATGTTCTGTCAATCCATCAATAGTGAAAGTCCACAAAGAACTGTACATTTTCTTTAAACTACAAGCTTGAAAGTAAATACAACACACCTTTTTTTTCATTCTGAGAATAATCTGCCTAAAATAGACTATGTCTGTTCAAAAGCCTTCCAGGGCCCAGACTCTCAGATAACAGGATTCCATGCAAAGCTGTCAGCAGTTCATACCAATTATCCACACTGTAGGGAATCAATCAGCAGGACCTGGGCTTCAAAGCGATATTTCTGTTGGCTTCCAAACTCTGCTTTTAAACACTAAGGCCTACATTCACTCTCATGCTGTTTCCTTATCAGCTCCCTGCAGCTTGATGTATTTTTGCAAAAGGGTGGCACATCCCTTCCCTGTGCAAAATCCTTATCCACAAGCACATAAATATAGTTGTGTTTACTTTGCAAAAATAGACCTTTAGAGTGAAACTAAAATTACCCAGACACCTCTGACCAGTCATAGATAACAATATCATGTATTGCAGGACACCTCCGAAATATGTGCCGTCCACCTCATCATGCCTTATCAGGCTTGTCATCTGTCTTTTCTGCTGCACTCAGTGACAATGCATAAAAGTCTTGAGTTTGGCTGACAACAATCCCTCCCCACAGTGGTCCTGTTTCACAGCTAATCAGCCTTGTCATTACTCTATGCATGCCCCTGCAGCCCTTAAAAACAGCATTCATTCTGAGAGAACCGGGCTGTGTGCACATACTGTCCAGATCAGTAGACTTTTGTGTAACTCTAGTGAAGAGACTTTGCACTCTGTCATTTATATTTTGCCGTAGCAATATTTTTGACTATTCTATAAATCTGGTGAAGAAACTTTACTGATAAACAAATCGCTTTCATTATTTAAAAGAAACATGCATTGTCAAACTAAATAGTTTGACTTTTGTATAGACTCTAAGCCAGATACTTTGCACTCTATCATTTGCATTTTGGGCGGCCGCCCTCTATCTAGAGTCTATATCAAATCTACACCAGTGTCATCAGGCTATGAAGCTAACTCAACTCTAGAGAGTTATTTTTAGACCCTGTCAATCGTCTGAAATGCTATAACCTCATCTATACCATATATAGACTTTATTTCCATTTCATATAACATTGATATACATGTTATATCAAAACTAATATCAACAAAGTCTGATAGCAAAAGAACTGTGGGGGAAACATTATATCAAATATTTATATTAATTTCATATCAAATAAATCTAACTTTTCATATTAAAACATATGCATTTGTATATACATTTTTATAGACATTTTTATATAGGAAAATATGAATTTGTATATAGATGTTTATATTAAAAGTGTACATTGTTATATTAATTTGTATATATATTTCATATAAAAAGATATAAAAATGGTTTGATATCATTTTCTGCTTCCTATCACATTAAAAGCCAAACTCTGACATCATTGCCGCGTCACGCCGTAAAATCGTAAGTTCACTGTACATGTCTTCAGAGCTCACTTCGCCCTCTATAGTCGACCAAGCAACACCACAACACGCTGCTCCCATGTTACCATCATTTGTATATCAAATGTATATTTACTTTGTATTAAGAGTGACATAAATTATACCCACTTTATTTTTATTTTATTTTATTTTATTTTATTTGTTACACGGCCAGACCCTGGGGTATCACGGCATGGTTACAGACAGCTTGGAAAATATTGAGGCAATATTGATAAACATAGCAATTGGTTATAAATAACATACATAGTAGTGTGGTGTTTCATGGACAATAGGCATCATCATAATAATACTGATTAGCTAAAGAGCCAGTATAGATTAAACAGCCGTGTTTTCAATTGTTTTTTGAACAAGGGGAAGAAGGTCTCTTTTATGATGTGTATCGGGCGGGAATTCCAGTGTCTAGGGGCTAGGGCATAGAAACTACTGCCCCCTGCTTTATTGTTGTTGTACCGGGGTGTCACTAGACTTAGGTTGTCATTGGATCTTATGGATCACACATGTTCTTTTTTTTTAGGACATTGTTCAGGTAGAGAGGTGCTTTATTAGCGATGCATTTGTGTGTGACGCATAGAGTTTTAAAAATAACTCTTGCTTTGACGGGCAGCCAGTGGGCGTCCTTCCTATCCTTGGAAATATGCTCATGCTTTTTTATCCCTAGTGCTGCTCTTAAGGCTTTATTTTGCAAATGTTGCAGAGGTTGGTGATGGAGATCCCTGCCAGTAATACATTACAATAGTCCAGTCTGGTTAATACCAGTGCTCTGGCCAGGGTGAGGCAGTTGATCGGGGTCCGGAATTGTCGGCTTAACGCTATGAGCTTAGATGTATATGCTGTCGAGGATGCGAGTGAACTGATATGTTTGGTCATCATGAGGTTGGCATCTAGGTATACTCCTAGTGTTTTCACTTGTTTGAGGACTGGGATCATGGTGCCGTCAATAATGATAGAGGCGTAATGTGGATGGAGAGCCGCTATTTTATTTGGGGATCTGTCTTTTCATCATTGAGATAAAGGCTGTTTAGCACCCTCCAGTGTTGTATGATAGAGTACATTTTATTGATGGTCTGGGAGTCTTGGTCATAATCACCTGAGATGAGAATGAGGATCTGGGTGTCACCTGCAAAATTGGTGTAGATGACACCCATGTCATCGAGAGCGGAGAAAAGGAGTTTGGTGTAGGCGTTCTATAAGGTGGGTGAAAGGCATGAGCCTTGGGGGACTCCTATGGGTACTGGTATAGGGTCAGCAGCTTCTTTGCCTATGGCCACCCTAGAGGTGCGTTCAGCGAGGAAGGATTTGACCCACTTGGTGGCATCAGTGGAGAAGTTGAAATCATTAGGTAGGGAGGTGCATAGTTTATCATGGTCTACAAGGTCAAAGGCTGCAGATAGATCTAGCAGCAATAAAATGCAGAGTTTCCCTGAGTCTCTGATGGTCTCCATGTGGTTTTTCAAATCTAGTAGGGCCGTTTCAGAACTGTGGTTAGGCCTAAAACCTGATTGTCTGGTTCCTAGAAGTTTATTTTGTTCAAGATGGGATTGCATTTGTGTGTAGGCTATTTTATCTATGAGTTTCAAGAGGAAGGGACTGTTGTTATTGGGCAGTAGTTTGTGGGTACCGTGGGGTCGAGTGAGGGTTTTTTAAAAAGTGGGGTTATCCAAGCTTCTTTGATACTTGCTTGAACTATACTAGTATTGAAAGAGGCGCTGACAAAATCGGCGATGTAGGTGTAAAATAGGATGCACACTCTTTCACTAATTTAGCTGGGACACTGTCTCCTTTTCAATAAGACGCTTTCAGTTTGGATAGGGTGTTAAGCACCATTTCTTGGGTGACTGGGGTAAAGTGAAATGGGGTATTGGTCTTATCCGGTGGGGTGATGGGTGGAGGGATGGTTGTATTTTTTTCTGCTAGTGATAGCTTCTTAGTGGAGATTTTACTTTGTAGCATAGTGATTTTAGCTGATAATGCATCTTGGATGGTGGTACACCATTCTTTACTGACGTTTGTAGGGGTGGATGTGGGGATGGGATTTTCTAATTCCGTAAGGATAGCGAAGAGCTCTTTGGAGTCTGAGGCTGCATTACTAATGTGTGTGTTGTAGGCGTTAGCTTTGTGTGAGATGATAGCTGCTTTGTATGTTTTGCTGGCATTCTTAAAGGCTTTGGCAGATTCCGGGGTGGGGTGTTTGGTGTAAGCATGTTCAAGGCATCGTTTAGTTCTTCTCAGAGATGTTAATTCTTCATCAGACAAGAATTGTTTTTTTTATCGGTTCAGCGTGTTTTGGATACAATGGGTGCCACTTCGTCAATGGTAAGTGTAAGGCATTTGTGGTAGTAGTCAGCGATGATGCTAGGGTCGTTATTTTTGGCTGGTTTGGTTTCAAGAAGTTTGTTGCAAATTTCTCTACTGTGAGATTATGGGAGTTTCTGGTTTAGATGGTGTCTGTAGTTTTAGTTTTAAGCGAAGGGGGTTCATCACTAAGGCTAGTGAAGTTAATGCTGTGGTGGTCTGTCCAACTAAGTGGGTTAATAGCGTCTATGTTACGGTTGGTGTTAAGTGATAGGATTCAATCCAAGATTCTACCTTTGACATGTGTTGGCCCATTCACTTGCTGGGTAAAATTCATATCCTTGAGTGCTGAGTGTAGATTGGTAGCTTTGGGGTCTAGGTCATCATTATACCCTATATTCAGGTCTCCAAGAATGATGCATTTTGTATTGGCTTTGATAAGGGGTGTGAGGAGTAATGTCCGTTTCAGGGTGACTGGTAGTGCTGGGCGTTCTATATACCACTATGATGTTGATTGTGGTTTTCTCATTCATGGCAAGTTTAACAGACAGAAATTCATAGCCCAGAATGTCTTTAATTGGGCTGGTTCTAAGTTGTAAGTTATTTCTTGCTACAATGGCTACACCACCTCCTGTGGTATGAGATCTATCGGTTCTGAAGATATTATAATCGGGTGGTATGGCCAGTGCAAGTAGGGGATCTGAGGCTTGGTGGAGCCAGGTTTCTGTGATCATCAGTAAGTCAAGATTATGTTCTTTGATTAGGTCATGGATTTCGATGGCATGGGCTCCTAAGGAGCGAGCGTTAATTAGGGCGCTCTTGATGGTGGATATGGGCTTAGGTTTGACTGAGGTGACTGGGACTGGGTGTGATGGTTGAGGGGTTTTAGGGATGTCAGTGGTTGTCGGGATAGTGCAAGGCTCGTACGTCTTGTTTATTTTTTGTCTGATATTATTAAGGTTGGACATTTCTGGTATATAAAATATACATTTAATATAAAATCGCTATAAAGACATGTTGATACTTTTTTATATACAATTTATATTAAATTAATATCAAATCCATATCAAAAGGGAGAGGGTCTAAGGCCAGAAGCAGGGGGCATGTCCACCTGTCAAAATTTTGATGTGCATAAAAGGGGGCCCCATTAACTACTTACCCGTGTTCATTACGCCTGCCTCCTTATGCATGGTTTGGCACAGAAGCCTGCACAGAGATTCTTGGATGGGTCTGCTCCAACTATGAGGGCTTTGTAAATACTTCTTCAGATAAAAACAGTGCTTTTTAAGGTAAACTGGGAACACTGTTATTGCGGGACCTAAAACAGGGTTGGGTGATATTTGCAATATTCAATATTGATATGTTCCTGCAGATAGTTGAATTCATCTTACAAGCGATTTGAAAGGGATCAAACTTACATTCATAAATGTTGTAATTTAATCTGTCATTGTTATTGAGTCCCTTTAGAGCGGCACCTGTACAATTTAAGAATAAGAGCTGTATTTCAAGACCCAAACCAAACAGGGATTTTTAGACATTACCCATCATTAATATTCCGTGGATAGCTCATCATGTTTGGGTGGACAACTCATCATGTTTGAGTGGATAGCTCATCATTAATCTGCATCGATAGGTCATCATGTTTGAGTGGACAGCTCATCATGTTTGAGTGGCTAGCTCATCATTAATCTGCATGGATAGCTCATCATGTTTGAGTGGACAGCTCATCATGTTTGGGTGGATAGCTCATCATTAATCTGCATCGATAGGTCATCATGTTTGAGTGGACAGCTCATCATGTTTGGGTGGCTAGCTCATCATGTTTGAGTGGACAACTCATCATGTTTGAGTGGCTAGCTCATCATTAATCTGCATGGATAGCTCATCATGTTTGAGTGGATAGCTCAAGAGCAACGTGCTTGTCTTGGAAGCAAAATACAGCGACCAGCATGGGATGAGTATCCTGTCACGCGCTATGGCATAAAGCGGGATATGATATTCCAATTTCATGTTTTTATTATTAAGTGATTAAGTGGGAATAGTGGCATAGCAAGAGTATTAAGAGCATTTAATGTGTGCTTGTGATGTGATATTCAGGTTCTTTACATAAATATGACAACTCTTTGCTCCTGTTAATATGTTGCCCAGGGCTGCTGCAGTGCAGTAGGGGAGGGTCAGTCCCCTGCCCAGGAGGTGCCTTCGGTAAAGACTATGCACTGGTACATAGAGTTAGCTCTGGAACTGGCAGTGAAGCGCACAACTGACATAGCCCAGGTACATGTCAGGGGTGCTCTGCTGCATCATATCGACTAAGAAAGAGAGGAGGGCAAGGCTGGTGTACAGGGTCCTCTCATGGTGCGGGGAACATGCCTGATTTGTTCAAAGGTGCAGAGTTGAAAAAGGGCATCTAAGATGAGCGCACCCAGATGCAGTTTGTGGATTGGGCTGCTCCTTTTTTTGGGGTGCAAGTGATGAGATACATGCAACTATTAGAATCTGCCCCAGCATGTCCAGCTCATGAGATTGGAGATGGGTTAGAGTTCTGGGGTGCTGCTCAAAGCCATGTTTCCAGAGATTCCCACAGCACAACCTCCCTCTCATGGACTCTAGTCCAACACTTGATCTAAATTGAGGTGCATCAGAAGACACCTCTAAACATAGCCAGGTCAGCATATTCCTCTTAATTCCCAGTTGAATTTCGGCTGTCTGAAATATTATGACTTACTCCTAGAATTATAGACCTGAACCTGCTTCCGGATTAGTAAAAGGAGGCAGGAGAACATGCCCTTCTCTGGCAACACAATCAGCAAATGAAGACTAAACAATGAAAGAAAAATCCACCTGAATGTTATTGACACTGAAGGTGGTGCTTTGTTTAGCTTTGTTGAATTTGTCATCTTCTTTACTCCATCAGAGGACATCAATTGATTGAGTGTTGGGTACAAGTTTCGTGCATTCTCTTCATAACGGATAACTTTGTAAATGCTGTTGAATGCACAAATATTTACACTAGTCATGTTGCACAGAAAGGGAATGGACTCACAAAATTATAACCACGTGAAAAATAAGACCCTAAGAAATTAACTTTATTAATTTGGGAATTAGGGATGCCTATTTCCGGTGTCTGTCTAGACCAAATGAGTGGGAGGGTGTAATGTCTGTGAGTAGAGAGTCTGAAGGCATCATGACATATGACACAGACGGTGGTCAGTGATAATGTCGAATGCAATAATGTCGACAGTCAAAATATCGAAAAAAAATGTCAAAAAAATAATGTCTAAAAGCAATAATGTCGAATTTTTTCTACATTTTTTCGAATTTTTAGAAAAAAATAAATAAATATATATAATTAAAATGTGTCGAATATGAGCGGTGAGATGGTGGTGGGGGGTGGGGGGGTGGTAGGGGGCTGTTTGGTGAGGGGGGTTGGGGGGACCCCCCCTAGTAAATGATATTCTTCTTGTTTATTTATTTATTGAATAAATAAATATATAATTAAAATGTGTTGAGTACGAGGGGTGAGAGGGTGGTGGGGGGGTGGGGGGTGGCAGGGGGGTGTTGGGTGAGGGGGGTTGGGGGGGACCCCCCCTAGTAATGATACTCTTCTTGTTTATGTATTTATTGAATGAATAAATAAATCAATATATATATAATTAAAATGTGTTGAGTATGAGGGCTGAGAGGGTGGTGGGGGTGGGGGGTAGCAGGGGGTGTTGGGTGAGGGGGGTTGGGGGACTCTTCTTGTTTATGTATTTATTGATAGTGCTAAATGACATTTTTTTTTGACATTTTTTTTTCTAAAAATGGACTCTTTTCATTATATGTATAGGTTTTCGACATTATTGTTTTCGACATTTTCTTTGGACATTTTTGTAAGTCGACATTTTTTTTTCGACATTATCACTATAAACCGACACAGACAATAGACTTCATGTTCAAACAACAGAATATTTATTAACTTGAATGTCAGGATGGTTGAAGGCCTAACTTGCCCAAGGCTGAGGTGGGATTTCCCAACCAGAACAACACTAAGGAATGTCTGAGTCAAAGAGCTCGACTGCTGGTTGAAGACAGAATCAATTTTAAAATCCTGTGTTTGATTTAAAAATGCCTGAACAACTTGGTCCCTTCACACTTGATGGGAAAACTGATGAGATACAGTCTCCGTGTACACTAAGCTACGCCCTCCCGCTATGTGTCACAGGCTGACAGACGGTTTTCAGTATATGCTTCCATGCTGAGGCACAGTCTTGGTTTAGAGCTGAAATGGACTCCTTGACTCCCTTGTTCAGTTCCGCAAAGCACTTAAAACCTTTCTCTGAAATGATTTTAACATGGTGATATTGAAGTCCCTCCTCATGTGCCCTTGTACTTTCATGTATATGATTCCTCTGAGTCTAGACGTGGTTATTTCTGCTCAGTTTCCGCATTACAAATGTTTCGACAATCAAAATCAAATCAAGGAACCAGATCGACCAGGGCACACCTGCAGCCCTTGTAAGCCCTGCCGTAGGGCGGCGGCAAGCGCAGTTTCCCACGGTATTCAGGGCTGCCAAATACTTTGAGGACCCTATGCAAGTTACCAGAGCACACCTATTGTAATTGGTTATTTACAACATGCTTAATACCCAGAGGTTTCTAAGCGCAGACTCAGGGATCAAACCTGTGTTGCACTGCGTCATCTTGCTTCCAAGATGGGTGCGTTGCCCCTGAGCTATCCTCCCGAGGCGAGGAGACCATCTGCAACCCTTTAGAATTGTCTGTGTGTAAGGGCAGCGGCAAGGGGAGTCTCCAGCAATCCCCGGACTAGCTCAACTACAGAGGGCCAATGGATTCCCCAATGGATCTCGATGAAGACGTCTAAGAACTCAAGCCTACCTGCTGCCTCACTTTGGTGCAAGGTTTATTGTGCAAATAATTGCCAGATACTAACTAGTCCAGGAGGCCTTGTGCGGTGCGGGAGACGGACTAGGGATACCCGTCAAGCTAATCAAGCGTTCCTCCAGGCTCCATTCATGTATGCGTGGCGATCGGGCTTTCATGTGCCGCAACAAACAATACAGGTTTTGTGTTGGTTAGGCGCCTTACCCCGGCATAAGGTTCATTATGCAATGAGCTGCTGGTTACAGTTTGACCAAGGAGGCCTTGTGAGGGTGGGAGACAGACTAGGAAAGCCCACCAAGCCGTTTGGGCGTGCCCTAGGGCTCCATTTACTTGGGGGTGGCGTTTTTGACCTTCCAAGAGCTGCTACAAAACATCACAGGTTCCGTGGAACATGTGTTGCCCAGCCCCTGATCTATCACTGTAGCTCAGGACCGTGGCATTGGAACCCTGAGGCTGGCGTATTGACACTTTCAATATTTGATTGGGATTAACTCAGAGAATAATTTCACAGTTTGCTCCAAAGTCTTCAGTCAATCAGCTATTTTTTATTGTCCGAATAGGCCTGTAACCTTTTTTAGTGAATTGAATTGGATGTTTGATTGCCAACTTGACAATCAAATGTTTAATTTATAGTTTGTTATTAAGAATTACAATTGTAGTTTTTTAAGTTGACTGAAGATGTAATGTTACTTGTGTTGAAATGTATGTGAGGTGAATTGGTTTTATTGTTGCTATTTGTTCTTGTGCATTATTATAGAGCTCAGCTCTCCAAAATATTGATATTAAATTCAGATGTTATGTCTAAAGATAAGGTAAGCCCCACTAAACTGTAAGTACATCAGGCTAAGAAATCACTGCTCGTAGCCACCCCAATCACAGAAGCAAACAATCTACTATGCGAAATGAGCACCCGGGTCGGGGGTAGCAACCAATCAGCTTGCTGGGATCGTGGGCTGAATCCCAGGATCCAAGCCTGTGTTCCGAGCAACCTGACGGCTGCTTCCCCATCCCGCCACCTTCCCCCAACCCTCCCTTCCCTTCTCTTAATTTCCGGTTCCTCCCACCCCACTTACCTGATGGCCGCTCTGTCTACCTTCTGGCCTCCATGGAACTGGAAGAGGCGCTTCAGTTGGAGCCTGTTGAGTTTTACCTATTCTGGCTATGTGGCTATTTCCTGTATGTGTGTGTGTGTCTGAGTCTGGAATGTTTGGTATGGAGTGTTCTGGTTGGAATGTTATGATGCGAGTGCCTTTGTTCCTGAATTGTCAGTTGGAAACTTAAGCTTAGCACAGGGGGACCGGTGGATGCTTCTCTCCTAAGAACCTGTTTTATATGTATCCTGATGTACTTACCTGTGTACCACGAACGTAGTAAAGCTACCTAAGTCAACTAAAGCTCTTGAGTCATTTATCAACCCTTAAACTTACAATTCAACAAGCCCCAACTTCTAGCTCTGTGGCGGCCCTCTTGTAACATCTTGAAGCAGTCTTTTGTATGAATGAACGACTTGCAGCGAGGTATCCCATTGATTCATACAAAACACATGGCTATCAGCACCCCGGAGTACCAGATCGGTAACCAGATGTGCTAATAGCAGTGATCGCCCGTTCTATGCTCGTCCCTATTAAGCCGGGCAGCGCCCGTTACCACCAATTCCAGCCCGTGGAACCCGTGATTATTACTAAATGGAAACATTGCTATATGACTTTGTGGCAGAAACAAGAAATGTATCAGGGGCCCCAATCAATGGAAAATCTAACCAGAGGTTGAACATGAATGAATAAAAGCAAAAGCAGAACAAGGAATAAAGAATTTGAAAGGGCAGGGCTTAGACAAGTTAAATTACACTTTGGCAGAATAAATAGACAAAGAGGCCAGCCCCCTCTCACCTTATTGATAAACAAAGACACAATTACCTTAGGCAAGTTTGATGTTGGCTTAAATGACATAGCAGAAAAACTCTTGTTTTTCGAAAGTAAAAATAAACAAGTTACAATTAGGATGGAAAGCCTACTCAATCCCTGCAGACATTCATATAATTAATTTCATTAATCCAGGACTAACGGTAATAAGTAACAAGTCTATAGATAGCACAGATCAAACACAGGATATCGTTGGACATAATGAATATCTAGATGCAATGGTAACATCTTTGAGGGGGGTTCCATTAGCAAATCAATTTAATAATCTGACTATACAGGCCGACGATACCCTCCTGACCCTTATGTTACAATCAAACTCAAATATCAATGGTACTCCAATCGATAAGAGCAAAGAAAACAGACGTTAGGCAGGACAACATGAGACCTTCAGTCAAAAAGAAAGAGGAAAATCAAGGGGAGGAAAACGGAAGATAAGTCGAGTCTAACGACCCTATTTGTTTGTGCTGTGAGTGATGTGTATCATTAAACAGTGAGCTAAATGACACAAAACAAAAATTTGATCTAATAGCCCGAAAAGTTAAAGAAGTCTGTTATAAGATTTTTGAAGAACAGGAGCAAAAATTTAGAAACAGTACAGATATGTAAATCTGAGTGGGCAAGGATAAAAAATCCAAAGATGGACTTAACTAAACAAGTCAACTCTGGCATTAAATCCAACTGTTGTTTAATTATTGAGAATCATGGAAAAATTGTATCTTTGATTGATTCGTATGCACAGAAAAATCCTCCCCATTACAGCGTAATGTAAAAAGTAGAAACACCCCAGGGACAGAGGTTGCTGCAGAAGAGCTCCAATGCCCCACCAACCTGTGCGATCTGACAACAACAGGATACATTTGACTAATGTACCTACAATGAATCACAGAACATGGGAAACATAAGATTCCCTGATCAATAAAACAATCCACTGGTTTTGTATAACAAGGGGGTGCTGTTCTGCCATACACAGTGACATCATAGACATTACCAGCCGCAAAGACAAGACTAATGAGAATTTGGATTATCTAAAGGTCATTGTAAAAGACAAATAGCAGAAGGTTTATTTTTGATTGATTATAGAACTCTGGGCCCATCTAACACTAGTATTCAAATTAGGTCAAGCACGCATTTAGATACAGAGATCATCATCAAATACTGGCCAGAAGGTAATTCCATGCATCACAGCGAGATAGGCAGTGGGCCAAGAATAAAGATAACTGAAGGGACTGAGACTGGGTCAATGGAGGTACAAGAATGAGCTGATATTGGATGTAGGAGTGTGCACAACAGAGGAGGATATAAATACAGAGATGTCAGGGGAAGGAGAATGGTGCATAACCCCTACTCCATCCATTCAGTCAAAAATAACTAGTAGTGAAGGGGACAAATGTAATTCAAAGTTTAAGGTACTCTCCTGGAACATTGCACGGCTCGAGAGAAATATAGAACACCCTGATTGGATACAATTCATAGAGCAAAAGAATGTGATTTGTCTATAAGAGACGTCATGGATACGACGTGCTGATGAGATTGTTGTACTCAGTTTAAAGGAAAAGCTGGAGACCATATACTGAGACAGGTGAGACTCCAATGAACTAGACTAAGGCAACAGAAGTCTCTCCCTTACCCGATCTTAATAGAGACCAACCCAGGGGTCAGAGTGCATACGGATACAGAGCTGAGACACAGCCATGGGCCAATTTGTAATTAAGATGGAAAAGCAGAGTGGATAGAAATAAAAGTACAAGATAAGCAGAGAAAAGAAGCAAGAGCAGAAACGGTAGACTGCAGACAGAAGCTACACAAGCCCCACTTAGAAGGCACACGTGAATGCTGGCATAGAGGAAATCATGGACCAAGAATTAGAACATGTATCATGGACTCAGCCAAGGAAAGTTGCCACACGTAAACTTGGAAACCTAGCGTTCTAGGAATGTCATGAAACATAAAGCATTAGCCATAGGAAAGGCAGTAGGTCACTGCCAACTCAGTGAATACATGGCTCAGGAAACTCACTGCACTAGTCACAGACAAGATAAGAAGTCGCTGCATACTCAGCGAATGCATGGTTCAGAAAACTAAGTACACTAAAGAGCAGGTACTTAAACTATGGCCAAAAGTCTAGTAAGTAAAGCATGAAACTTAGATTGCAAAGCGATATAGGATGGAAACAGCTTTGCTAGAAAAAGTCGGTGAAACCTGTTGCTCACAGCAAAACAAGATTTTGAAGAAAGTCAGAAAGACAGCACGAATACCTTCAGAAAAAGGATTAGCTTTAACAGCAGACTGGACAGAAGGTACTAAGCAGCTACAGCAAGTAGGATTCAGTAGCCAAAAGTAAGATAGCACGTAAACGTTGAAAAACGGCATAAAGCAGGAACTCCAAATATAATACTTGCTCATTCTCAGAGTGAGCTTATGAAGCCCTCCCAGCCCACAGCTCAAAAGGGTGGAGCTGATTGCAGCCTGATGCCGCTGTGTCCAACTGCCCAGTCCAGGTTTCAGTAGCTTGCAGCAGTGGATTGTAATTGAGGCATCTCCCTCTTTTGGTAGCTTAGCCTGCAGGAGCTTGTAACAGTCAAATGCAATCATAGCAGCTTGCTGAAAGTGAAGGCATTTAGTATGGGTAGATGAATGTCATGGCCGTTTGTGTGTTTTACCATGGTAGTTATGCTATGAACGAAGTCTCTGAATGAGTGCATACTGTGGTACTAGGTAGCAGGGAGATTCCTAACAGTTACTGAATCTGAAAATACATCCTGAAGCCTGTTTTATTTTCCACCTTCTCACAATCTGATTCTCCTTCCAGATTAGCGGGCAGTCAAACGAAATGCCAAGCTACTTGAAACGTTTGCAGACCTTTTGTCGTGGAGGTGTTCAGTGGTAAAACATAGTGCAAGACATGTGTTTACATTTACCCTTACGCCTCTATGATGCATAAACTTGACATACCCTTCCACAAGATTTTGAAGAGACCTTGCTATCAAAGCCGCGTTGTCGGCATAACTTAGAACAGGGAACCTCCTGCCTTCACACAGAGGTACATCTGCATTAAGAGTTCCCAAAAGGCGTGTCAAATTATTAATATACAAATTAAAAAGTAGGGGTGCAAGAACTCACCCTTGCCGAATCCCCTGTTCTACAGTAATGCTACTGCTAAATTCCCCTTTAGTGCCACACTGAGCATGGACCGTGGAATCACAATGAAGGAACTTGTGCTTGGAGTAGTGGTTTTGGGACACCTAGGTCATGCAGACTGCTCCATACAAACGAATGCCAAACTAACGTCCATAAAAGTAGGTAGACAGGAATCCCAGCAAGAAAAACATACCTAGAAAGTAGTAAGTTGAAATGAATACATTGTGTGATGAATCACAGGTATTTGTCATTTCTTCCCAAAGGGGAGACTCCTCCGGTGAGGCTGGAGAGGTGTGCCCACTCTGCAGGACCCTAACTGGGGGTTGAGGCAAGTGGGTCCTCACCAGGAGAGATTCCCCCTTTGGGGAGAAGGATACCCGTTCCTGTGAAGAACTCCCTAAATCAACTACCAAAGAGGCATATTTGGGACTATTTTCTATGAAGAGTAGCGTGGCAACTTTACGTTTGGCTGGAGACCATGTGAAAAGAAACATATATGGACGAGAAAGTGTATTTAACTGCAACGAGTCAGAACAGAAGGAGAGAAGGAGAGTGCTAGGCGCAGGCGAAGCCTAATGACATCATCACACTGTGTGAAGGTGGCGTCAAGCCAGGTCGCAGAGCCTGTGATTTTCGAAGAGTGCGAGAAACACAGTGGAAGACTCTGGAGTATGCAAGTGCAAAGGAAGGGGTACGAAAAGGAACACATAGGAGAAGTACCTGTGGCGTGACCACAGTTGCAGACTGGTGGGCAGGACGCCCAAGGAACAGTGCAAAGACTACCGAGATGGGAAGCGAGACCTGAGCCCTGCACCACTTCCCCACACAAATAAAGGGATCAGGGGAATTGGGAATAGTGGGAGGCCACCGGGGAAAGATTCTATGCATGAAGAAACTCGTCCCAATCCTCAGGACGAGAACAAACGATAAAATGGAGTGTTTGGAACTATAAAAACCTGAGAAAGCAAATAACAAACAACCCAGACTATGCAAGAAGAAGAAAGAGACCGGGGGATGAAGAGGCATTCGCTTGGCCTATTTACTTTAGTTATATAGAGTGGTAGGGACAGAGAGGGTTAGTTTGGAAGGAGGACAGAGTTACTTTGGACTTCCTGACTTCTGACGAGCACCTTTAGTTCCGGTAGATAGGCAGGGTATTTCTGTTAGCAATAGGGAGAGATCGGCATTAGCCTTATCATTTTCATTGAAAGTGAGTACAAAATGTGCTCAACGTCTCCGACTCCTTCTTCCAATCCAGTAAAATTGGTTAATAGACCCATACCAGACATAAAGGCGAGCTGGGTAGCAGGAGGAATGTTATTAGCCAGCGTCCAGTCCTCTAGTCTTTTCATTAAAATACCGGACATACCATCCAGGAGTGCAATCGGCAAAATGAAGATGGTAACATTCTAGATCCCTTCCTATAAACAGAAATTATAGTATCAACCTTCCAGCTTGAAGTGGTAGTTTTTGTGGACAAAATTGAATTAACAGCATGTGTAAGGATGGGTGCCCCGCCTCGCTATAAACATTTCGACCTCCTTCACTGTGAAGGGATCCAAGGGTACACCATCAGCATTGGCAATATCATTAAATCCTCCCATACCAACCCTCTTCTTGCCACTGTACAGTTTACTAAAATGGTCCACCAAAGGTTGCACCTGGACAAGAATCTCATGGATCGACGCACCCCCCCGCTCAATACTACCGCATTTATCGGCAATGATCTTCCAGAAAATCTTACTTCATCCGACGAAGCAGCCGCAGATAAAGCATCCCAGTGGTCCCGAGCGATCTCCAATTTTCTCTGTGCTAGTATATTTTGTAAGATCTGCGTCATTGTCTGATGGTAGGGATATCAGGGATATGTGCCTTAAGCACATGCTCAGGTTTTTTTTTCTTTTCCTGGCTCGGGAGGATATCTCAAGGGCAATGTGCTCTCCTTGGAAGCAAGACGACAAAGAGCAACACAGGTTCAATTCCCGGATCCGTGCTTAGATCCCTCTGGGTATTAAGCACGTTATAAATAACCTATCATATCATTATACAGAGAAAAAAGAACTTATTTGTGGCTGTATTCTTACCAACAGCACACATCATAAAGGAATTAAAAGCCTTGACAATCGATTAAGGAGGAACGGCCAGGCTATCAGCTTGATTACATTGCACCACTTTCTCTAGGAAGTCAGACTCCCCACCTGCCCTTCAATGCAGAACTCTCCTGTTCGCTAGGGGTGCCCAGCAGAAGGGGGTAGATTGGACCATGTGCATTTTTCTCTCGACCATCTAGAGACAAGGGATGGTGATCACTTGCTCGGAGTACGAGAATTTCAAAGTCCCTCATACAGTCACAGCAGTTCATCGGGACGAGAATGTAGACTAATCCACCCCTTATGAAAAGTATCATTACAAGTGGATGCGTCTCAAACCTGCAAATTTCCAACATGAGATCCCAAAGAACAAGAGCACTGTTAGAGGTTGATGGGCCAATCAAGTTTGGTCCTGGAACAGAAAAGGCCCGCTACTCATTCTGACCAATTATCATGTCCTCACCAGAGCCCAATCTAAGGCTGAATCCCTCTCAATGAAGGTGGAGTCAAGTCGGTCACGGAGGGAGAAAATCCCTCACAAGACACTTCAGGGCACTTAACCCAGTGAGGGTTGTCTCCATGACAACTCTGGCTTCAGAGCTGACAGAAGCATGGAAAGTGCTCTCCTGAACATCCGTGAAGACCTGCTCTCCAACCTCGATTCCAACATCCCCTGTGTCCTCATCTTACTTGTTGTCTCGTCTGCCTTTGACACGGTCAACAATGCCATCCTGCTCAACCGTCTCCGTGATAACCTGGGTATCACCGATCAGGTCCTGGCTTGGCTGACTTCTTTTCTCACCGATCAACCCTCCCAGGTCCAACTTGGGTCATTCCTCTCCTCCATCTCTACATCTACCTGTGGTGTTCCCCAGGGGTCTAACCTCTCCCTGGCTGTTCAACCAATACCTGGCAATTCTTGCCCACTGCATTGCCGCTCTCTGCCCTAACTTTCGGTGCTATGCAGATGACACAACTCATTTTCAAGCTCACTTCCGTCACCTCTTCTCCTTCTCTCATCTTTGGCTGTCTTTCTGCTATCCAGGAGTGGTGTGCCGCCAAGGATCTCTGCCTTAGTGTCAGTAAGGGAGAGATTCTCCTCATCGGCACACTAGCTCCCTCCTATCCTGTCACTCTCTGGCTGGCCTCTCTTGGCCCTCTTCCTGCTCCCACCTTTGAGGCTAAACAGCTCAGGGTCATCTTGGACTCCACTCTCTCCTTCTCTCCTCACATTCCGAGGTCTCTAAGAAGTCACACTACCATCTGCACCTCCTCAGAGGTATTCTTCCTTTCCTCTCCTTCCCCTAGAGGCTCACTGTTTCCGGAGCTCTGGTTCTCTCTAGGCTGGACTACTGCAAGGGCCTCTTTCTAAATCTGCCTGCCTCTACGCTCCTCTCCCTGCAACTCACGCAAAACAGGACTGCGAGACTTGTCCTTGGTTTCAAGCCCAGGGATCGTATCCCTCCAGGACTGAAATCTCTGAACTGGCTCCCAGTGGCGGCAAGGATTAAGTTCAAAACCCTCTGCATTGTCCATAAGGACTTCTCGGGCCTGGGGCCTCAATACCTTCAACTATCTCTTACTAAATATCTTCCTTCTTCGGCTGGGGCCATCTTCTGGAACAGCCTCCCTGCCTCCCTGAAACTTGAAGAGAATCATCTCCGGTTCCGGAATCACCTCAAGACCTTCCTGATACTTCACTGGTTACCTGGCTACCCTCTGATCTCGTGCCCAGATTCCCTCCCTGTCAGTTGCACACCTGCCTGCACTGCCCACCTGGCAACCCTTGCCCTCGGGGGAGGTTTCTTTATCCCTACAGCCTCCTACCAGCATTTGACACCTGATGTCTGCGCTTACCCTTGCACTTGCCACCAGCTGTTTTATTTATTTTTACTGATTATCCTATGCACTGCACTGCCCCCTTCACTTCCCCCCGCACTTCTCCCTCTAGCCCCGACCCTGCACTTGTGAGATCTCATTGTCACCTGGCCTAGTAGGATCTCTGTCCCTGTCCTCCCTCTGTTCCCCCTCATTTACCTCATCGTGCCTTGAAACACTTGTGTATAGGCGCGTTATAAATGCCATATCATATCATGGTTACATGATGAAAATAGCTTGCAATATCATCTAAAACTGTTGTGACAAAATAAACCTTTTGGTTCCAGTAAAAATTGGAAAACCTTAGTGAGTGCTATACTCATTGGATATCTGTGATATTTTTGAGAAAACAAAAATAAACAAATTGAGAAATGACCTACTTTTTGGACTGAAAAAAGACAATTACTTTTTGCTTTTTTCACTTGTTTTTTTATAATGTGGGGGAGTCCCTCCGAATCTCTACCCCATCACTCTACGTATCCTAAATGAGACACTTACCCCACCCCCCACTAATTATTTACCATACATATACCAAAATGTCTACTATAAATTAGGTCATTTCTGATTGCTTTTATTTTGCATTAGGTTATTTGTACGGATTCGATTATCATGCCCAGAACTGACTACTGCAGTGCCCTTTTGAGTGGAGCAAGTAAAAGCAGCAGTCAAAGACGTGAGGTCTCAAAAAATGAAGAATGGGTAACCCTTTGGTTGACACACTGAGAGTGGAATCTTGTAAGGAAGCTGGTATCTTTCCTCTTAAAGACAAGGTTGATAGTTATCTGAAAGATATTGGGTGGTTCATTCGATTTGAAGAGTTTACTCTCAATACTAAGAGGGCGCTTACTAAAAAAGCAGAGCTATATGACAGGCTAACAAATTACGCCCATCTGGAGAAGCTAAAGTCCTATCAATTTAGTAAGTTTATACTGTATTCATATAAAGAACTGCATCCCTATCTTAATCTGTGTCCGGCAGTCAGACTTAGGTGTTTCATAATGTTATTAAGAGTGAATCACTTGCTGGTCCTGGTATGTACGGGGGTTATTAATCAACTACCACAGCCTGAAAGATTTTGCCGTCTATGTCAAAACCAGTCAATTGCAGAATCAGGGAGACATGTTCTCACTGGTTGTCCAGAGTTACGTATGACATACCATGTTCATTATGGGAGATATGTACATAATCTTGATTTTATTTCAGAACCGGCCTTCTGGTGGAACAGCGTAAACTCAGAGCATACAGGACGTCTCCTTGCAATGTATAATGTCTGGTTGGTAGTTGAAAGCCGACTTGGTATTTCTATCTGAAGTATTGGTGTGTAACGATTATTCTCTTGTTTTTTATTGGACCAATTCGTCCTTTTTAAGCCTCTATCCTTTATGTGCTAAGGAACACTTATTGAATTATGGCTAGGGAGCTATGCTACTTGTAGCCCAGATGCTTAGGCATGTTGTTTTGTGTTATTGTGAGACAAGGAACATATGCTATCGTATATAGTTTTATAATTTGTGGTTGATTTTGGATTTTGGTCTAGATGATCAATCAGATTCTGTTAACAAATGTTATTGGTATTAATTAATTTATGATCTTATGTTTGTAAATAATATGTATTTGTGCTTTTGTTTTACTAATTTCTTTTTTTATTATTATTTTTTTTTCTTTTTCATGTGTAAAGTTTATTTATAAACTGTATCACATTAAAATAAAATAAATAATAAAAATGAAGAAGTTAGTATTGTTTGGAATATTCCCAGGGGAGAAGACGTGGCCACTTCTAGGAAGGACCTACGCGGGCTACCAGTAGCTGCCAGAGTGCCGTTCAAAGTGACCATGCTGACTCATAAGTGCTTTTAAGGTGCAGCCCTGTCCTACCTTAAACAAGGTGTGTTGCTGTATGAACCCAGAAGAGCTTTCTGCTCCTGTAGCATGAAACGCTGGGTAAGGGGGAATAGACCCTCCTTTCCAGTTCAAACAGCGCTGGCATGGAATGCCATACCAAATTGACTTGCGGCAAGAAAGGAACCTTCTCGTCCTTAGGAAGGCTTGAAGACCTGTTTACTTGCATTATTTCTTCTCTGACTGACATGTGTCTTGTTTTTGATTTATGGTGTTCTCTGTGTTGATGTGGCCCCTGATGCCTGCATGCTTCAGCTCAGTATACACAAATAAATAAATACATACATACATACATACATACATACATACATACATACATACATACATAAATGGACTGCTTGGCTAGTCGTTCATCAGGATATCAGCGCTGATTATCATGAAACAAGAATGCACTATTCGGCCTTATCTGTGCTCAGACGGGTGAAACCGGTTAGATTAGGTAAAAATGTATATAACAGAACCCCTGACCTTTCCAAGTTTATTCAGGAGCCAAAATCCTAGAGTTTGAAAGACTTTGTATGAGTAGGAGTAGAGAACACCCTTTCTATATTTCATGACAAGCTCCTTCAGTAGGTCAAGTGCACGTCCCATCATGGACCTAAAATACCCATTTCTGGCTCCGCACAATTCAGCGTTTTCCGATATGATATGATAGTTTATTTATATAGCGCCTATACACAAAGTGTTTCAAAGCACTTCAAGGCAAGGGAGGGAACAAGGGACAATACAATGACATTCTTACAGGCCATGAACAGTAAGGATGTGAAATTAACTGTCATACTCGGCCTGATGACATTTCAGATAGTGCAAGAGCTAAAACATAGATAAGGAAGGGAGAGGAGTGGGAAGGAAATGGAAACAGACAGGAAACAGACAGGAGACTACAATACTAGGCCTGACTACATTTCTGGTAGAGCCCGAGAAAAACAAAAGGTGAGGGAGGGGGGAAGAGAAAGGAGGGAGAGGAACAAAACAAGCGACTATCGTACTATGCCTGAAAACATTTCAGATAGTGGTAGGGGGGAGGAGATAGGTAAAGGGAGAAAGGGAGAGGAGGAGAGAACAGAGAGTAAGCATTAAAAAGAGTGGAGAAGCAAGAGGGGAGAGTGAATACAGGCTTTATCTAAATAGTGCATCGGGTGAGTGAACTAACAGCTGGGAAATGAGGGTCCAGTGCATCGGGTGAGTGAACTAACAGCTGGGAAATGAGGGTCCAGTTCCAGGAGTATTTGACCACGCCTGCAGCCAGGTGTGTGCAGTGAGGGTTCATGTCACTTCACGGATGTAAGCCCTTGTTCTCAGGTTCTGCGGTTTAAAGACCATCACGTAGCGTAGTATGTAGCCTCAATGTGCAGTGAGCAGTTTCCTTAATTCAGACCCTGGTCCAACGTAAAGGTCAAGACTAATTATCTCAAAGAGGGAGGTGTCTTTGCGCACCTTAGACGCCATGACGTAAGGTGAACAGAAGGTCTTATTACTCATGAACCTTTAATTGCATATTAAAATAGTTCATGAAAAAGTGCAACATAGACAAAGCCATGTCTAAGAAAGGTCAGGCGCGTGCTTAAAATAGCTCTGCCCCTTGCCCTCTCACGCCCTTCCTCACTTTATGCCAGTCTTCCCCTCTGTCCCCCTCCAGTCTCTCTTCCTCATAGTCTGTGTCTCTCTCTCTCTCTGCACCTCTCTCTATCGCTTTCTTTCTTTCTTTCTTTCTTTCTTTCTTTCTTTCTTTCTTTCTTTCTTTCTTTCTTTCTTTCTTTCTTTCTTTCTTTCTCTCTTTCTTTCTTCTTTTTCCTCTCAGTGCCTTTCTCTGTCTTCTTCTCTCTCTCCCCATCTCTCTCTCGCTCTCTCTCTATCTCTCTTGGTCCCTTTTTTCCTCTGTGCCTTTTTCCTACTCTCTCTTACTCCATCTCTCTCTTTTATCCTCTCTGTAACTTTCCCTTTCTTCCTCTTTCACTCTCCTTTGTCCCCTCTGTACCTTTCTCTTTCTCTCTCTGTCTTGCTCTCTTTTCCCCCTCTCTGTGCTTTCTCTTTGTATCTTGCTCTCTTCCCCCCTCTGTACCGTTCTCTTTCTCTCTCTCGTACTCTCTCTCTTGCCGCCTTTTTTCCCTCTAATTGCCTTTCTCTTTTTCTTTCTATCTTGCTCTCTTTTCCCCCGTGTGTACTGTTCTCTTTCTCTCTCTCTCTCTCTCTCTTGCCCCCTTTTTCCCCTCTATTTGCCTTTCTCTTCCTCCTTTTCTTTCTCTATTGCTCCCTTTTTTCCTCTCCGCGCCTTCCGCCTTCTCCCTCTCCCGTGCAGTCTTTGTGACCTTTCTCACCTCCTCTATATCACTCACTTCTTGCCTTCTTGCTCGCTCTCTCACCTGCCTTCACTCTCCCTTGTTTCCTCTTGCCAGCCTCCTCTCTCACTCCTCTCCATTGCTACACTCCCATTCTCCCCACATCTTGTTCACTCAGACTCGCCCACTTAGGCTCTCTCCCTGACTTGATTCATGAGTACAATCACTCATCAGAGGGCTGGTGAGTGTTGTGTGGCATGCAGGCACTCTGGGTGTGTACAGATGGTTAGTGAATGAACTGCACTTTACTAGTGACCCCCCTCACTCACTCTCTAACTCATTCGCTCTTTTCCTTCCTCCTGCCTTCCTTCTCATCCCTCCCTTAGGAACAGACAATATCATCTATAATTGGGATTGTATTTGGCTTTGCATTTACTGAGGCCATGGGGCCTCAATGCATGTTTGCGGGAAATTCTTGAGGTATTACCGCCAAACTCGATCACTGTTACCTCCTCTTGCAGTCGGGCAACATCTTCTCAATTACAAGTAGCAGAAAGGTGGGCTTCATCCCCATATGTGGAGTAAAAAAGACTCTATGGGGATTTTGGAGGAATTGTGTGCGTGGTAATTCTGCCTACAGCCATTCCTCAATTTTGTGGAGGTAACATGGAGCAGAGAACTACAGCTACTTGCTGGAGGTAAGTCCTCCACTTTACCTACAGTCTCAGAATTTAGCAGTATGGTAACATTGCTGGTAAATACATAATCACCCAAAAAAGTGGCAGTAACAGACTTACTGCCACTTTTCTTACTACACCGCAAATCTTGTAATGAGGCTCAGGGTCAAGACATGCATAGGTAGAATTAGCGTAGCCAGGGCAAACCCGCGAGCGGATGCCTTACAGTAGGGTTTTGAGAAAAGAACAAAGAGGCAGGAGGCAGGTCAGACGAAGCACTTGGACTGGAGGAGGGAAAACAGACCCCTAAGGGAGCAGAGAGCAATATTTGCAGGTAGATGTCATCATATAGAGCAGAGTGGTTCAGGGGGGTCTATAGAGTCAAGAATGTACTGCTATAGTCTGGGAACCCTACCAGGTGTAGGAGATGGAGTTTGAGGGCTGCGCTCAATGCATTAATGTTTGTGCTCTCATATCAGGGGGTAGGGAATACCAGTGGTGTCTGGGGAGGAGGGAGAAAGTGTGGGAGAAGTAGTAATTGTAATTGGTTATTTATAACACACTTAATACCCAGAGGTTTCTAAGTGCGGACCGGGGATCGAACCTGTGTTGCTCCGGGTCGTCTTGCTTTCAATGCGAGCACGTTGTCCCTGAGCTATCCTCCCGAGACAAGAGTCTGTACAAGGTTTGCAAGGGTTGGGGATATTGAGGAGGGCACTAGTACTGAGGCTGTGAGGGGGAGAGCGGCTCACGATAGAAGCTGTCAGGGGGAACAGGGAGCAGTCCATGCGGGTTTGTAAAGAGACCACATGTGTATAGAGATCCAACCAGTGCAGAGTAGAATGGGAGAACTGGGTGATAGTGGGGTTATTACAAAGAGGTTGAGTGTGAAAGCTGTGAAAGTCTTGCTGATCCATGCAGCAGTCAAAATAGGCGAAGGAGGGAACCAATGAGGAAGACCCTGCGACTCAACAATTGGGTGGTCCGATTGCATGAAACATGCAGGAACTTAGCTTAAGTAGGGGAAAAGCTGTGTATCTACCAACACATCAATCAATAATGGTTTTCCATCAGCTCCCTAAGCTATATCCCCTGCCTGTACCCCTTTGTATCCTTTCTCTCCATGACCATCCAAGTGTACCCTTAATAGTCTATGCATCTCATTGGGTCCATATTATTGTACCTACCACTGTACCCCCTTGCTATACAGTGCTTTGTTGCTTTACATTAAGGAGTGTACGGTATAAAAAACAGCACAAGAATATGCATGAAAGGTGACAGAGTGTCGGGCTGGAGGTGGGAATGAGGGTGGTGTGATAGGTGAGGGTTTGGCAGAGCTTCGCAGATCCTTGCAGCATTAGCGATGCAGGTGATATGATGTCAACGTTTTGGATCACTATTGAAGAGGACCTTGAGGGGAAGTGGAGATTAAATATATGCATGAGAGGGGAATGTTGGGACCTTTTGTGCCTGGAGTTGAATTATTTTGGTCAAACAGAGTTCATGCACTTCTTTGAATGATTTGATACCCTTAAAACTGAACACGTCAGGAACATAGGACACTGCCAGAATAAGGAAATGGGCGTAAGACCCAGTACATCCCCAAGCTCCATCAATCCTTTACTAGTCTCAAATCTGTGAGCCAGGGAAGAGGGTGAAGGTGGCACATGCCCACATGCCAATTCCAAACATGTGACTCATACCCTGAGACAGGAGTACATAGTTTCACCATATGTCCTACGCAATACTTGTACATATGGCTCTCCATGCTTTCTGCATATGCCGACATGACCTGGACACCTGGTTTCCATGTTCTGTTTCTGGCATCTACACTTATACCTTTGCTTTAGTTTTAAATAACAATAATGTAATTGACGCAGGACCCCTAAGTCAAAAACGTAAAGCTCAAACATGTCTATTTCTGTGACAAAAAACTGAGATGTGAAGGGAAGAAAAAGTTAACAATGGCCATTTTTGCTTATTAGTGATTCCAAGTTGTCTTATAAAATGTACTTTCCTAAGATTGTACGAGTGGCTGGCCCCATTTATCCACAGCAGCCTACCACTTCCATGCTTCAATTTGTACCATGTTCTCTGGCATTCTCATGTTGCCATAAACTTATTTCCCTACTCATACAAAGCACATAAGCAATGTGTTTAATACATCTGTATAGCCGTAAAAGCCACTGGTGGTATGACTCGAATTTCCAAAATAGTCAGTTTTATGTTTTTTCATCAAACCTTTGTCTGGAGAATTGTTGCTTTTTTTTTACTACTAATTTGTTTCATACAGATGCAAGTATTGTATATATTATACCTCAATGTAAAATCTAAACTTTCCTGCTTACAAATTCATCGTCTACCAGTGACAAATGTGCATACATCCACATTTTCAAAAGATGGTAAAAAATTCAAACACCTTTTAGTGTGAAATGAGACACGTTATTTGAGGGTACGTGGATTCCATTCTAGCGACTCGTTCTAGCCATTCTTCAGTATGTTTGCATCAGGAATCCACTGTGTCATGGGCCTGCAACCTTTGGGTCTCCAGATGTTTTGGTGAAGGGCATGGAAGTCAAAGTCCGAAACAACTGGAGAGCCTCGGGTTGCAGACCCCTGCACTTTGTTCTCTACAGGTGAACAATCACTCTATATTTTTCCAATTGGTTTTGTTTTCATTTTAAGCCCAGCACTTTAAATGATAATTCTATGCTCTAGAGCTGTAAAATGAGACACCATGGATTATCTCATTCTTAAATAAGTTCAGGTGTTTCCACCTCAGAGGGATATCTCTGAGTGCATAGTCTAAAGTCTCACCCTGAGACTTGGATGCTGACTGTCACCTCTTATGGGCTGCTTCGATGAAGATATATCACCAGGAATAGCAAGCAATACTTCATGCATGAAACAACAAAAGATTTCATCCTGAAAGCTGTCTGCCATTTACCTGCGGAAGATACAGTAAGCATTTTTATGACATAATTTTAACATTGGAGCATCCAGGCCATTAAACTGAATGGCTGTTTATTGGTATAATAACCTCATTAACAGTATACTTGATATTGCCCCCATGTCTACCAAGTTAGTCTATCAGAGGAAAACCGATGAGAAAGGGTTTTTAACTAAACTGAGTGCTTTGAAAAAAACCCTCAGGGATTTTGAGGGACTCTGGAGGAGGAACTCTAGCGCTGAAACGGTCCTTAAATATACACCATATGGATCGATTCTGCTTCGATTCTGCATCTAAATTCTTTGTCTAACACTCCATCTGCCATTGTTCCCTGTGAACCTTCAGAGGATTGGTGCAACTCTATTCACTGTGAATTGACTGGTTCTGGACTGGCAACAGTGGACACCTCTGGTATGATATAATATGATATGGCTTTTGTAACGCGCCTATACATAAGTGTTTCAAGGCGTGACGAGGCAAGGGAGGGGAACAAAGGGAAGAGACAACAATCTTACTAGGCCAGGTGAAATTGATATCGCGCAAGTGCAGGGGTGATTTGCCTTTTAATTTATTAACATTAGACTCAGATCAACCTGTTGCTCAAGATGGCCATACAGTCACATCAGTTTGCCCTCCGGATACTCCCTTCCATTTTACACAAGTGTCATTCCCTGACACATTCCCCCATATTTCTCCACTCACACCAACAAGCCACCCCGCTGATCCTTGTGCTACCACGGTTTTACAGAACTGTGCTGAATATTTGATTCCAGCCACTGTCTCCTTAAAAAATTCTTCATCTATAAACGCTACAGTTCCCATGGCACTAAAAGAGGTCTGGATCACTACAATATTAAAGAAATACAATTTTGACCCTCAAGCTTTTCCTAGTTATAGACCTTATTAGTAATGTGCTGGGCAAGGCATCCTCTAAACAATTGAGTAAACATGCTGAGGATTATAATCTTATGGTCCGATCGACAGGCGGGATTTAGACCGTCACATGCCTCAGTCTAGCATCTTTTATAACCAATAGGATATCCTGAGTAAAAATAGGTAACATTTGTTCTTCTACGGAAACAGTTGATTCAGATGTGACCCAGGGCTCCTGTTTGTCCCCATTACTTTTTATTATTATCCCAAACCCCTCAATGACCTCATCTGTGATGCTGCTGGCATTATATTTCAGAACTTTGCTGATGATACACAGATAGTTTTTAATCCAGACAAAAACCTCCTTGGGAGACATTCTTAATATTCAGATTGCCTTTGCTATAATAGAAACATAGATGGCAGTTACCTCCCTGGGGCTAAACACTAATGCGACTCAACGTTTCTTAGTATCCTCTAAGAACCATTTATCATCCTTTGTCACAGCACCCCTAAAATAAGACCTCTGATCAGCTTGTTCCCACTCAACAATAAGTTAAAACACTGGAGGTCATTTTTGATTCCACTTTAACAATGATCTCCTACATTAATGTTGTGGTTAGTTCCTGGAATTATATATTAAACTAGTGTAGTGCAGGTTTTAATTAATACAGTAGGACCACTATAGATCCTAACCCTACAGCTCCCTCTAGCGGTGACAACAGGCGAACCTATGCGAATTGGACCACTGTATATCCTAAGGCAACAGCTCCCTCAAGTGGAGCATTCTGTGTGTTCGGGCAGTCTCTACTACGCATAACAGCATCGGACAAACATTCATCTGGCCTTTTATTGTAGTAAGGCATTGCTTCAATAACTTTGCCCATTACTCTCTGAGTGCCATTTCTACACTATTTCTAGAGCCGTTATAGGGTCCAATATGGATTAATGCAATTCCCTCCTCTATGCCGGTGCACCTAAATATGCTCTAAAATCCTTTACAGTTGCTGGAAATCGAGGTGGTTCATGTTGTCACTAAAACACCACATCATGCTCATATGATGCTTGTCTATGAGAAACTGCACTGTCAAATAAATTTCCTTCACACCTTTGGGGATTGCTTGATCCATGCCATAAGAACATTGAATCAGCTTCCACCCGGTAGTTGCAACATCCTCAACCTACTAGCCTTCCGGGAAAGAATTAAAACTCATGTGTTCCAATTCTGTGGTCCTCTGATGGTCTCACATGAGTGGCCTGTGGGTTGTTGCATGACTGTTCACCAGTGAAGCTCATTTGTGGTTGCCCCAATATTTCCAAAGCTCCTTGTTGGTCTCCAAATGTGGCTCAGACACTTGGGACTGCATGATTTGTATTTCACAAACAAGCAGAATCAAAGGGGGGAGTTACATTCTTAAACTACCTCTCATCTGCCTGATAGCTAACACTTTTCCCTCGCCTCTAACCGGCCTCTGACCCTCTCTACCTCCACTGTAGTACTTTACCCATCATGGTCACTTCCTGAGCAAAGCTGACCGTACCGCCTAGCTGCTCTTAGAAATTCCCAATGTTAATTGGCCTTAATCTATGTATGTCCACGTATGTATTGTCCCCGGTGACAGTTCCATTTACTCCCCTCCACAGCCTGGAATGTCCCTCAAACACACCCCATTGTAGATAGCTCACTACTTCCTGTCAAATCTGATTTCTTATCTGTTGCACGTTCTTTTGTGATCAAAAGAGCATTGTTGCTCCTGTGTATAAATAAATAAATAAAATAGTGCTGAATTAACATTATTTAACCAGCAAATATATCATATTCTTATCAATAATAGACATGACGTTCAATGATGATGTGTCATGCCCGATACATAGCTTTTATTCTGTGCCCACCACCATGGCGTGGCGGCCCGCCAACAGGTTTCCAGGCGCTATAGTCTCCGGCTGAGACTAAAAAAGGATTTTATTTTTGCATGGCCATATTAATGTTTTGGGAAGACTCGTTCCAATGCGTTTTGTTTTTGTGTTGAATGTCACTCAGCAGGCTGCTAAAAATTTGGAAACCCATGGGATAAAAGCTAGCATTCGTCAAATTATTCTGATGAAACACATTTTAATATTTAGATATGTGGCCACTGTGAAGTCAAGGAGGGTCATTACCAGCTTGGAGGCAGCCATGGCGCTATTAGCACCGTGGCTGCCCCCAAACCCAGGTCCGGGTCCGGTCTGGTTGAATGGGGACTTACCGGGACATTCTGACCTGTGCGGATCCGGTAAATCCCCATTCAATCAACCATTCCCCATTCCCATTGAGCCCACATGGGGCTCAATGGTAATGGGGAAGGCGCTAATTACGGGCCCACAAATAGCGGGCCCGTAATTAGTGCCCTGGTCCCTTAGCGGGACCCGCAAAGGACGTGTGGTGAAACCACACGTCCTTTGCTGGTCCCGCTAAGGGAACTCGGAATTGGGCGGTAAGGGTTTACCGGCACCGGGTTCCTTATTGGTGACTGTTAACCCTTACCGCCCAACTCGGAATGAGGCCCAATGACTTTCAGCTGTGGAACCAGACATTTTTCAGCAGATTTCCGGGAAAAATCCAGCAGCTTCCAGTAGCAAGTTTCATGAGAAAGGTCACTTCCTGTAGCTGATGCCTTTTCATAAAATTAGCTTTTTATCTATAGAAGAGCAAACACAAGATGTTGTAGCAACTGTGTTTGCTTTGCAAAGCTTAAATGAGGAGATTCGAGTTTAAGATTAACATCTTCAAAAGATGCCCCCACTTGAAAGACAACCTCAATGTGCATGAGGCTAAGTGCCGGCATCTCTCAAAGATTCCAATCAATTACAGACACAGTTTATCTAGTGTAATACTTTAAGGATAATGAAGCTGGTGAGAGTTGCTGATAGGTACGTCAGATAAGCCACGGATTGGTTCCATGTGCCTGCAAAAATATCACCATACAAGAATGGCGCTGTTTTTTTGTGGTGATATTAACCCATGGAACCTGCTGGGGACACCCCCGTAACCTCTGTATTCTTTTTAAAGAACGCGGGGGACACCCCTGCATTCCCTGCTCCCATTTAACCCATAAATGATCCCCATTAATAATATTGCCGATGCCGTGGCGATATTATTGATGGGGATAATATTACTTAATACCCACGGATTCTAGCGCCACTCATACAATTGGGGTCTGCAACCTGCATCTCTTGCTCTGCTTCCGGCCACAACATGTTGGTTAGCCTCGGAGGTGTGTGCGACCCTGGACCAGGAGGTGAGGTGGCCTGTGAGCAAGAAGTTCGTGATACGGGGTGGGTTTGGGACGAGAGGGTGGGGGCAGAGGGGTGGCATGCGGAGAAGGAGATCTTCAGAAAGTGGGTCACACCAACTCTCACAGATCCTGGCTTTCCAGGTGTGTTGGAGCAGGACTGCCATGATCCCTTTCCATTCAATATGTTGCTGAAGGCTGATGGGAGGTATGGTCCAAAACACCTGGAGCGGCAAACCTATCAGAGCACTGATGACAGGTAAGATGGCACTTCACTAGCCACACGGCAATAGAAAAATAAACAACTCATGATTTCACGGATGCCATTATTATCAATGTAACCAATGTTCTTGCTCTAATGTCCTTAAAAACTGGACAAAGAAAGCACACAATGCAGAGTATCCTCCTCTGCCTCACAACCAAAGGGACACACCTTTCCCTCCCTGCACCCTGACCATCTGGACCATGTGGATCTTGTTGAAGGCAATGAAATCGTGCTCGGTTTAGGAGGTTTCTTTCGCCGGGATTATTTGCCCATAATAGGTAGTTTTGTATTGCAACCATTGTAATCATTTCCAGATTTCTATTGGTGTCACTCTCTATTTCCATATACTCTCTCCCAGCCCTAGAAATACAAAGCTTTAATAAACTATACACACAAAGAATGTCAAACATGAAAAAGTTTGCTTTAAAATCCAAGACTTTTTTTTAACACAGGTATGAAAATAGTGGATATTTGTTTTTGCTGCCTCTGTTTAAAGTATATGGATCAGTAACAATGCATTTATCATTGGACATTTCACCATAGGATATATGATATGATATGACTGGTTATTTATAACGCACTTAATACCCATAAGTTTCTAAGCGCGAACACGGGGATCGAACCTGTGTTACTACGTGTCGTCTTGCTTCCAAGGCTAGTGCATTGCCCCTAAGCTATCCTCCCGAGCCGAATGGTGCACACACAGACCATACAGAAGCAAGGTTCACATTGTTACCTCTGGCCACCTACACAAGCTGCTGTGACTCACACATGGCTGCAGCCACATGCCTGGTGCCCCTCTGTGCACTGTGTGGTCCTAGGGATTAGCAGGCTAGTACAGAGGGAAAAGGTTGGAAACGTCAACGATGATTGGACATGCAGGCAATTGGGCATGTCTAGATGACGGCGGAGTTATTGAGCCGGGTGACTTGATACTGAGTTGAGGAAAGAGGTTGCATATCAGGATTCAATGTCAGAGATGGAAATACTAAAAGTGTACAGGGTTGACATAGACTGTTCCCTCATGCCACACATCTGTATTTCAATTACTTTAAACTAACTTGGCATGCAAAGAGAAAACTAGGAAACACTGATTTGGTTTGCCTGCCCCTAATGCTGACATTACTAGACGCTCAGAGCACCACCTATTTCAATGACGTTAATGGGCAATCTAGCCAAACATACCCTGTCATCACCAACGTCATAACGTTATCTAACGCAGAACCAGGCACTTAAACACACAAACGCAAACTTTTTCTCTTTTTACAAAAATGACAGAAACATTTCATTTTGAAGAAAACAGCAATAGTCGGTAGCGTAACAAGTAGTTTTGATTTTGACACAATGCTGAAAATAGTTAATTAAGTCCACAAAAACTTGGTTAACTTTTTCTCATTTATAGTGTAAATGCAACACTTTCTCATCCGAAAGTTTCTAGAACCTGTAGGTTACCATGTTGTTCCTTGTTACTGAAATCAGGAAAGGACATATTGTTGTCTGGCGATGTCCCAGATGATCGTTATCATAGTTGCATTGTTGATGATTACTGTCCAAATACTGTTGATGAAACCATCGGCCGGTGACTGTACCCATGACAGGCACACATCGGGATCATATAACTATGTACAATCAAGAATGTGAAAACATATTTCAGTACCCACCGTATAATTGAATATACACAGTTCATTGTTATGTTGGCTATAAATTTAAGTTACAATTAACATGTACGGTGTCTATTCTTTGCATCTAATTGAACATTAATCCGTCACAATGTTCATTATGAAGCACACAGCACACTTTCCATCCACACTTGCATAAATATGTTTTAGAATATTGCTTACATTGTATTTTCAGAATCCATTCTTCCGATGTGTCGGAGGACCAACTGCTTCGATAGACAGTTTTCTGAAATAGAAACTTTACCTTTGGGTGTAAGCTTTCAATATAGTGAATCTTATCTTTTCTTTGTGGATTTCTAACACATTTGGTCCTTCAAATTCTTATTGCAGTGTATTCAAGGACACATAACAATGGGACCCTTCATCTAGCGTTCACAGCGTGCCCGATACCGTTTAGTTTTTTGGTAACAAATGAACAATATTAGTGGCGATCTGTGTACTGAAAAAAAAAGTAATATTTCAAGTAAACCACATATGACAATATTTACTTCCATATTAACGGTATCAATGCACCTGTTCCGACTACATTTACGTTTTATTTCAAAGATGACCTGAGGCGCGGTGCACACAGGCACGGATTTCCCTATACATCAATAGTGATCTGCCCCCAGCTCTTTGCTTGAAGAAGCGTTTGTCCAGCAGAGAGTTGGAGCGAGGGGATAGAAGGTATTGTGAAGGAGAGTAGTTTGTGAGAGAGAACTGCAGGTAGTGTGTTCCCATGCCCCAGACAGCCTTGTGGATGATGCAAAGGGTCTTGAATTTGATCCTTGAAGCAACCACAAAGGCATCAGAGTTTGACCGGCAGAATGCCTGGGCCTGAAGGGATACTAGTGAGGGAGGGAGAGGTACAGAGATCAAGGATCAAACAGTGTAGCAGCATGAACAGTGGAGTCAACGTGTATGTTGGAGTCAACAAGAAGGAGGAGTTTCGAGGCAGAAGTCACAGGGGAGCGTGTGAAGTCATCCCATTGAGAAATGGAAGACAGACACGGGGCAGGGGGTCTGCACATAGTGGCAAGGGCGAGAGAGAGTTGGAGAGACACCCATCTTGCAGACAAGACTTTCAAAGGAGGAATAGTGATGGGTTGGTATGAGAGAGGTAGGGACCAACCCTGGGGAGGTCAGGACTACTCCTCTGCCAGATCGGTTGGGCCAAGGCTTGGAGAGGATCTTGTAGACATCATTGAGGAGGGAGTCAAAAGCAGTGACAGAGCTGGCATTTAGTCACGTCTCAGTGAGAGCGAGGACGTCAAGATCAAAGTCTTCAAGAAGGAACCAGATGTCAGAAGAGGCTTACTCGCATCTGTGCAGATCTATTCCCACAATCATATAGATTTCTGCATTGATGCAGTCGCGCCTGATTGTCATCCACAAATGGGCCTCCACAGTAAAATGTAAATGTGCAAATGCCACAGGCGCATGTTCATAATGCACATTGGCAAGATATATAACTTTGCCCATTAGTTCCATGTTGGCTAACACTGTGGCACATACACCTTTGGTCTATTGCAAACTGCAGCCACTTATCATGGTTCCTAATTTCCAGCTTGTTCAGACATCATTTACTTTACTTATTTATTTATTGGTTATTTGTGAAGCGCCTGCAGCAAATAATGGTGTTTCAAGTCGCCGCAAGACCACAAAAGGGTGGGGGTTTAGGGAAGAAAACAACAATGATATGATATGATAAGGTATTTCTAGGCATGACACGATAAGGAAGGGGAAGACAAAGGGGAACAGAACAAACAATGTTACTAGATCTTGTGTCATTCTGATCATTCAGATGCAATGGGAAGGGAGAGGAGAAGTGCCAGGGGGAGGGAAGGGGAGAGTGCACTAAGCAAGCTTGATTAAGTGCTGCCGGGGTGGCCGGCTCTAAGTAAGTGTAAGTAGGCAGGGGACCTTAGGGTTGCGGATCCAGTGCATAGTGTGCTGTGGGCCCAGAGAAAATACATGGGGCGACTGGTCATGAGGGACCCTGGTCCCCATAAGGTTCAAAGGGTGGCCAGGTAACCAGTTAGAGCAGCAGAATGAGAACATCAGCAGGGGAGAGATAGAAACCAGAAACGTAATGGAAGGTCTTCAGTTTCTTCCGGAACCTGAGTTGTTCCTGCTCATGTTTGAGAGAGGCAGGGAGGCTGTTCCAGAGAGATCCACCCCCCTCTCTCTGCCTGAAGAAGCGTTTGACCCTCAGAGAGTTGGAGGTGGATGAGCGAGGGCTCGAGAAGGAAAGTGCTTATGAAGAGAGAGTTGGATGTAGTGTGGTCCCCAGTACAAGAAAACCTTGAGGACAATGCAGAGGGTCTTGAACTTGATCCTTGCAGCCTCTGGGAGTCAGTGGAGAGATTTCAGGGCTGGAGAGACAAGATCCCTTGGGTTGAGGCCAAGGACAAGTCTTGAAGTCCTGTTCTGGATAAGTTGCAGAGGGCGAAGAAGAGGCAGGAAGATTTAGAAAGAGGCTGTTCAATTATCCAGCCAGGAGAGAACTAGGGCTCTTGAGCGAGAAAAGGAAGAATAGCTCTGATGAGGTGCAGCTGGTAGTGGGACTTCTTAGAGACATCCGTGATGTGAGGATGGAAGGAGAGGGTGGTTCTGCAGATGACACCAAGGTTTTTTTTTTGCCTCACCAGAAGGTGCAGGTAGAGGGCCCAAAGTGGGCGGCCAGAGGGAAAGAGGGAGCAGGGGGCCCAATGAGAAGGACTTTGGTCTTACTGGCATTAAAGCAGAGATCGTTGGAGGTACACCATTCCTGAATCTTGGATAGGCAGTCAGGAATATGTGAGAGTGGAGAAGGCAGCACAGAGCTTGAAGGAGAGCTGCATAACACGGAAATCTAGGAGAGAATGTAGACATGTGGTGGCCCAGAGGTGCCAAGCAAAGTTTGTAGAGCCTGGGTGAGATATGAGGTCCCCAGTCTTGAGGCCATGGATAAGTCTCTCAGGCCTATTTCGGATTACCTGGAGGAGGCCGAGAGAGGAAGCGGGTAGATTAAGGAAGACGTTGTTGCAATAGTACAGTCTAGAGAGTACCAGAGCTCTATAAATATTGAGCTTCTGGGTAAGAGTGAGGAAAGGGAGGATACCTCTAAGGAGGTGTAGTTGGAAAATGGCCTTCTTGGCAAGGCCCAAGATGTGAGCAAGGAAAGAGAGAGAGAGGAATCAAAGAAGACTCCAAAGTTTCTGGCTTGAGAGAATGGGGAGGGAGGCGAGCTCAGGGAGGGTGTCCAGAGTGAATTGAGGAAAGAATGAACAGCAGTCCTAATAGAAAGGATATCAGTCTTGCAGTCATTGAGACATAGATAATTCAATTGAAATACTTGAAATAATCAGACCAGCTTTTAATGTTGAAAAATTTATAATTTATTTTGATGGTTAAAAATAGAGAATAGCAATGAAAAGTAGAATTGTTATGCCTATCTATTGTCATTACTTCACAAACAGTAATTCATTAAAAAGCACATGTTGTGTATCAATTACATCTCAAGTCAAATACTAATTCATTGTTTGTACTATGAAACAGCTTGCAGCCACTGTGCGAAAGCTTGAGACTCACTTTGTTAAACATTGTAAAGAGAGCCACACATCATTTAAATCTTGAAGTCAACCTTTCCACAAGTTCAAGTTTGGGAGGGCAAACCTCTAAAGCAACGTTACACGGCACTGTCTGGGCCCTAGAAATAACATCTGGACCAATTCCATGCATTTGCATGGCCAGCACATTCAATGTCAGATCTTTCACAAATTCCAAATCCATCTGCTGGTAGATTGGCTTTGCCATCCACTGTTTGCTTCTTTTGGTGAACTCCTTGTTGTAATGAGGCATCCAGAAAATTCCAGCTGTTTCTGCTTGTTCCCTTCAAATGTTCTCGTTGTGTGCAAGTACAGCCAGTCTAGTTCTGGCCTCCATGCTCTATATGCAAAAATGTAACCTTTTAGACCTGTACTTTAGGCACATATTGTGGAACACCTCCAAATCTCTGGTATGGCAGAATTCGGTGAGTCCTCACATGTCTCTTGAAAGCATTTTGTCGCAAACAATCTTCTCAAGTGCTGTGTGAGGAGGGTGCCTGGAGCCAGCCACATTTTCTTACGCTCCTGCTTCCTGCTCAATGGTCCATGAGCACATTCATGGAAATGTTCATTTTCTTGCCAATGGTGTACATTAGAACAATGGTGCATCATTGAACGCAATTTTTCAAGTAGACTATCAACAGATCTTTGAGAGGTTTTTGAGCTCCACCAAAAACAGTTGATTATAGGCTGTGACCTATTTAAAGAATTTCATGTGGCCTTTTTCCCAGAAGTTGTAATCTTTTCTAAATGGATTTTGCAACGTGCCATACATCATACTGATGCTTTATGTCTGGGAACTGCTCTTGCAGTTCCTTGGCAATTGAAACGTGCCTGTCAGTGGCTATCAGGTCTATGTGTATTCCTCTTGATTGCAGAAGTTGAATGGATTTAATGAAACCATATTTTTCCATGGCAACAGAAGATGTACATTCGGTTACTTGAACAAGCACCAAACTCACTATATATTTGGTTTCCATGTCTTGAAAGTGATGAGTGCAGTAATTAGCAGAAACACCAGGACTGTCACACTGTCCATCACCAGCAAGCCAGAGCCTTTTGCCAGCGAGAGCATTGTCCACTGACAACTGTTTGAGTGTCCATGCCTAGGTAATAGCGGGGAACAAGAAATCCTTCTGATATTTGTAGTATTGGGTTTTTTAAAGGAACTGGAGTCCCACAAAGTTAGAAAAACTTTAAAGTGTACTGCACTGTGATACGCTAAACAACAATGGAGATAAACAAAGTCAATTTCCAGCAGGCACTTTTCCAAGCATAGTTTGAGCAGACCATGAAAATGAGTTATGGTGGTGTACACAGATACCCTTGATCTGCATGTTGGTGCCTTTAACTACATGAGTCAACTCCACCAATGGCTCCCCACAAATCCTCCCACACAATTTATGATCACATTTAACCATTTTCATGATCTCAATCAGGCAGCAGTCGAATACAATTTATTTTGGTTCTTTTAGTAGCCAATCGTGGAGAGGTACAGTGGATGGCAATTCCACTGAGGTGGATAAGTCCTCAACACTAGGAAGAGTGAAGTCCTCATAACAAGCACAATTGTCAATTAGTGGTGAAGATGCTTTGTTGTTTCTGTGTGTGATACTTCCGATATGTCCACATGTATTGGGGAAACAGGGATCATTTTCAGGTTCCTAAAAATAATTTGTTCATAGGGTGTTGATTGTGTAGGCGGTTCTGCAAGCAATTCAGAAACATCTGCTTTGTTGTCTGTCTCTTCTGGGTGACATTGTGTTTTGTAACAATGATTCAGGCATACTTTCCACGGTCACTTTTAACATTTAATTCAAATTCCGGCCACTGGGCTGCTGCATCATGTCACTGAATCTTGCATGAACAATGCTCAGCCCCAACATGTAGCTGCTTCCAAGACACGTCTGTTTGTCAACTGACATCATTGGTTAGTGTAGTTGTCTGAGTCTTTATGCTCCTTTTCTTCCTAGGCCTCTAATTTAAGAGAACATAAACATGCTTAATATATAGCACACATACAGAATAGATCAATTAAAACTTGAAAATGTAATATCAATGAAGTAAGTCCTAGACAAATTATTTTGTTTAAAAACCTTAATGTTATGTACCCGTGTTTTGCTGCTTTACCTTGAAACTGTCCAGTTGAATTTGCCGAACACCAGACCAAGCTGAAAAACATTTTAAATTGTATAAACCTTGAAATGTGCTCTTCCACCGAAAGAATCATATATCCCTACTTCCAAATGTAACAAAATGTTACTACAGAAGTAACTAAAATATTTTATATATTACATTACTGTTAAAAGGGATGATATGATATGATATGATATGATATGATAAGGCATTTGTAACGCGCCTATACACAAGTGTTTCAAGGCGCGACAAGGCAAGGGGGGAACAAGGGAGACAGACAATGATCCTACTAGGCCAGGCGTCATTCAGATCGCGCAAATGCAAGGGTAGAGGGGAAGGGAAAAGTGAACCATATGTCACGTATACCTCTTGTCTATGTGTCTCTTCAATTTCGGCCATTTCAGTAGCACAGACCTGGTAAATAATTAATTCAAAGAACATTGAATATTAAAAGCTCTCAATCTCACAATGTACATCTTGAGAAAGTGGTTTTAATGATTGTAGACATTGCAATATGAGTTACACTATCTAAAAAATTAAGTTTCATCCTCAGATTAACATTTTTAAATTAATAGCAGCAGTCGAACAATGTGTGTATGTGTAACATTTTAAAAACTCATATATGGAAACTGTACCTGATAACCTTCAGTGATGTTGCAGGGAGTTGGTTCGAGTTTACCCTGGAAAACATATTTATTACATTGTATCCCCTTTAATGCGTTTCAATTTTATTTAGTTTCACCGATTCCATTTTTCATGAACTAAAACAAACACGATTAATATGGTGAAAGGGTCTATGTTATTCAGTGACAAAGTACATTTTTCTGATGGTGTACTTTCATTGTTGCATGTGTTTCTACGATAAATACATCAAGGTTGTTATGTAATGCTTTGCAATTTGCTGACAGTATTGCAACTCACCCCAAAAAAATGGCAACTTAAATGTAAAAAATATATTGTTCATCTATAACCATTAGTATAAATCAATACATTTTCACTTCGCTTACCTCATATTCTGGACCGGTTGCAGTAGACGCATAGTACGTTGTCGAAGTTCCAGACTCTGCCTATTTAATGGTAATTGAAATAAGAAAGATGTAAAAGCAAAATTCCAAATAAATTACATTAAAAAGTTTGGTATTGACAAAGAAGCCTAAAAGTTAACATTATATATAGTACTAATCAATATGTTTTAAGTGGAACTCGAACAAATACATATTTCGTATATTCACATCTGAAGGATTATTCTAAAAAATGTACTTGAAAGGTGAGTGAGGTCGCTGTTGACTCCAGAATAGTTGTTAATGTAGCATCCTGGTCCTTTTATCAATGCCACTAGTCAGCACATTGTTCGTTAGAAAATGTACATTGGTATTATAACTTAGACCACATCAAAAACAAAAAAAAGAAGTTTGTGTGCAAGGCATTTGGCCTCACCATTAGGATGTTGGACATGTCTGTGGTTTCCTCCATGGTAACCGTGTGTACTTCCATCTGTGCGATCTACGTAAAGACAGGCATCATTTTTAAAGGACGCAATGGGAGTGTGTTTGGTAAGGCTCCCATTGCTCAGAGCTATTTGAGTATCTCACAAAGTAATCTAAAGTTACAAATGTATAAACCAAAGAAGGTTGTGTCAAGAAGGAAAGACCTGCAATGAATTATCAATGGAATTATTCCCCAAAAACTGAAAAACGTTATTTATGGTACCTTCCCACAGACTATTTTTTTTATATGGTGTACAATTCAAAGACTTATTATATATGCAAACCTAGAAAATGGTAAAATACATTTATACATTTGGCGTCCACTACTCAACTGGGTCAGCGTGTGCTGAAATTTAGCTGGAACTGCATTGGGCAGTAGTTTTTGAAGTAATCTGGGGTGACACTTTATGGTGCACTGTGATTGCTCATACATATCTTCTGAAAAGTGCAGACACGGAATTGATTGCCCCTCACGTTATCTAAGTCATCCTTGGCTCTGGTTTTAATTTCGGACGCTGGATATCCGCAGTTCAAGAGCCATTTTCTTATAAAATTTAAATCCTTTGGAAAAACATGAAGGACTGTGCAATCACTTTTAGCATGGCTGGTATTACTGCAACCGAACACGATGCAAGAAGGCATTGTTCGATTGACCTTCTGATCTGTTAAAGTAATATAAATAATTATTAGTATTAAAAAAGTATCACAGTGAGTAAACCAAAAATCACATCCCTCTGATAGTAAACATAAATTACCTTTATGGAAAATGGCACCAAAAGCCCATTGAAAACATGTACTACTAAAAATGACATTTAAAAACAATACCCTGTAATGTTATGTGCTAATTACAGATATATAAATGTGTAGGCCGGTTGATAATGGTATAGACTTTTTAAATAAAATAAAGTGAGAATAGGGTATACATTGGAGTATAAAGCAATAGAAAGTGTCCTTATGGAGATCGTTGACAATACAGAAAACTGCACTAAAAGTTGACTAACCTTTGCTTGGAACAACAGATGAGCCTATTCAGCGAGCAAGGTAAGAAGTGGAGAGATGACGATATTCGTTGTCAATATCAAAGATGTTCTCTTGGTAATTTCGAAAGTCTTTATAAAGGTTTATTGAAGTGGGTGTGTAGGTGAATGTCTGATGTGTTTGAACCCACCAGACCTCTATCACAGTGTTTGACCTTCTCAATCCCGCCAGTGCAGCGCCCTGCGAGCGCAAGCCCACAGGTGCAAACTGCCATTGATACTGGAGGGGGCATGGATGAGGATGGGGTGAGCGCGAAAGGCCCGGAGCAAAGTTCACTGGACACATACATATGTTGATTGCAGGGCATGGGGGCTTCAAAGGGGAGTCTGAAGACACTGGGTCTTGTGGGATGTTTTTACCCAGGCATCCAAGCCCTACCACAAAAACTGTGCATTACTGGCATTGAAAACATCATGATGGCCACAGCTTCCCAGAAAATGCACAGGAAAATCCATGAAGAATAGGAGCCACCCATTTTTGCCTATGTTGTGAGCACAGGAGGGCACTGCCTAAAAGCACCATTGAGCTACACACAGTAGCCTGAAAACCATTGCAAAAAGGGCAATGCTGATTGCCAAAAGCAACCTATAACTATTGGGAATTCATTTTCTTCAGGTCAAACATGGCAAAATTATGGGCACAAAATTATTTTACTGCAGAACCACACCAGTGCCATGTGCTGAACCTGGATAATATACTTCCATGTAAAATCTCTTGTTTGGAATGCATTCATTCAAGACTGATCCAAAAAATGGACGCAGTACCGATAAATACCTCAAGGCGGCGCAAGCGGTCTAAACTCTGACAGGAGAACTGCTACTTCAGAAGCCAATCCACCTTCTGTGACAACTGAGACATCAAAAGACTGCATTTAATTAAAAACTTAACCACTTGCTGTTCCCAGAGACAATCTGATTTGATTAACAGGCCAAAAGGCTGGGAAACCTCTCACCTCCAGAGATTCACACCAGGAGTTAGAATCTCACATGACCTCTTGATTGATAGAAGGCAGACTGGCTGACAGCCTCCTGGAGACCACACAATAGGCTCTTGCACTTGAATAGAATATGTTGATTTTGACTGTTTCCTGTCAACAAAGACCTGCCGACCAGGAGACACATGTGATCACTGACCCACCCAAGTCTTGGAGGCGGACTCCAACACTCTGAGAACTGAATTGAAAGCAAAATATATATTTTACAGAAACACTGATAACTCTTTGTAACCGGATGACAGAAATGTGAAATGTGGGGAACCTTAAAATGGAAACTTTGCCTACAATTCAAGCCCAAACTCCAATTTGTGTGATGTTCTGGGGCAAGACCCCACTATTTATTGATATTGTAGACACTGTATGTAAGCTAGCGACCTGGAAAGTTACTGAGATATGTGTAGTAGGAGGGTGTACATTTGTGTACATTTTAATGAAAAACCAATGTTGCATAACCCACTAAAAAGTGCAAAATGTTGCCATTTCTGAATGCAAGCCCCCAGGAAGAGCAGAGTTTGAACAGAGTATACCTCATGTGATATGTGATGGGTGCATGTAATTTTAAACAACTGTGTATCTGTGCAATATGTATTTGGGTCAAATATAGATTTGTGGGCAAACTGACCAGGGGAGGATCCTCTGACCCATAAAACCTACAGCATCACTCTGACTCACATTTCCTTCCCCCAATCAAGGAAGAGAGAAAAGCTTGACCAATGATCAGTTGAGAGAGGGGCTGGTTTAGTTTTGCTGCGCACACACCCACTTTCAAAAGACATAAAAAGAGCCACTGGAAGCTAGAGAGGAGATTCAAATCCAGTTGCTGCGGAGCGTTTTGCCGGACCACACAACATCCAGAAGATACCAGTTCCAGACTGACTCCAGCTACATACTCCAGAACCTAGAACTTATACTTTAGACATAAATCAGAGGCCTAAAACCACAAGCTGAGTTCTCTGCAGCAGGCCTCAAATCATTGCAAGCTACTCACAGCCGGGCGAGCTGCTTGAATCTGTCGCCAAGAACTTTTGCTAGGACCAGTGCAGAGATCCAGGAGCCGTGCAGAGACCGCTGTATCCGGACAGACCAGACCAGTGCCAGACCAGACCAGCAGAGCAGAGACCAGACGCTGTGCGCAAAGACCGTCCGTGGCAAGACCGGAACCGAAGTCCAAAACCTGACAGATCAGTGGCGCGACCCAGACCTTCCAAATATATTGTGAATACAGCTAGGATGTGGTAAAACCAAACCTCTTAGTTTAAAGTAATATAATTCAATCTATTTAACCTAAGTAGAACTGCCTCCTAACTGTCACCTGTCATTTGTAAAGCTGCACCACTGTCATTTGTCAATTCTGCAGCTGCATAGCTGTCACTTGTCATTTTGAGTTTACTTTAAATCCGAAAAATGACCTTTACAAAATCGTTCATATCTCTGGAACCGTTTGGGTTTAACTTTCCTCTGAAAGCTTAGAATCTAAGCTTTCCAACAAGCCTAGAACCGACTTCCTACTCCTTATACTTTTTCCGCAATCACGATTCACGCACTCGCAAATTTTACAGCGATTTGCGATTTGGTTAAAAATCCAGCCACGTGTAACCATCAGAAGTCATTTCTTTCCTTGCTAAAAATTCGTTTGCCTCTTAATCACCATCTCTGAATCATTGCTAAAGTGAGCCTGGACTTATCCCAAGTAGCTACCACTCCCCCTGAACCTCCTAAGGGGAATTAAAACCATTTTCAGCATATTTCTCACTTCATTGCCATCACCTTTTAAAAACATTTTGGGCCTGTGTTTCAAACTTCTATCTGTGGTCTAAGCTTGCTGGGGTGAACTGAATTATATTTGATTGCATTCCTAAGAACTGTGTGTGTTACTTCCATCTCCTTCCATTTCTTACATTGCATAGGGGAGGAGGGTGAATTGCCAGAGAAAAAGTGATTATTTTATCTTTTGCTAAAATCATATCAAGTATTTCTGTACTGCATTTTATTCCTCATTGCTTTTCCCTTGAAATCATAAAAGTATTTTTGCTACTTTATCCATCCTATACTAACTCCTCATTGATTGTAAAGAAGTGTGCTAGTGCCAGATTACCCATTGTTGATCAACATCATATGTCTAAGTGTACTATCAGATATTAATTTATTATAAAGTGTGATATATATATATTGTTTAAATTCTCAAATAAACCTTTTAAACTTGCAAAACAGAACTACTTCTTGGCTCAGTGGGGACAGGGGGATTCTAAGAGAGGGGTGTTATATAGGGTTAGTCATCCAGAACTCATGAACTGGGCATAAAGTATCCCAGACTAGGCATTGACTTAGCTGTAGTGTTGAATTGAATCTTCTTACAGTCTGCGGTGGCCATTTGGACAATGATCACAGTGCGGAAGATGCCTTTGAGGTGTACATGGTGTTTGACACCTTGAGCCTTTCCATTCACCAAGCCACCTTGTGTGCGCATGCTCACAGTTGCGAACTGCCACTGATACTGGAGGGGGGAGGGGGATAGATGAGGATGGCAAGCACAACAGACATGGAGCAAAGTTTACAGGACACATACATATATTGATTGAAGGGCAGGGGGCTTCAAAAGCGAGTCTGGAGATACCGGTTCTGATGTGGCCTTGTGGACAATGGTCGCAGTGCTGAAGATTTCTTTGAGGTGTACATGGTTTTTGGCACCTTGAGCCTTCCCATCCACCCAGCCCCCTTGCGAGGACACGCTGCGAGAAACCAGAAGGTGTCTAACCCACTAGTCCCCTGAGATCTGTCATCCAGGTGGCCAGGACACAGCCATCGCTTTTGGATCCAGTTCCTGGGGGTGGACCAGTGTGGAAGGATCACCTGGGTGAGGGTCTTCGCAGAGTGGGACACCGGATGGTGAGACACGGTATCCCCTTCCTTATAGCACCTTTACCCCATCCTAACCAGTAGGATATTTAGGAACTCTACCACCTTCCCCCCTTTACAACACAAACACTGTCTCACTGACATCCCGCTCTAAGGGAAAATGGACTAACACCCGAGTGGGTTACCTGACATGTCCCAATACAATGGTCAGGCAATTACTGATCATCACACAGACGTGACTTCCATTACACTTCCCCACACAGATAAAAGGCATAGCATGAGAGCACACTCTGAGCAAGACAAAGCACACGAGGAAACAGAAGTTCCAAGATGGCAGTTTAATGAGGTGAGAAAAACAGCGAATCAGAAGGGGGTCGCATGGAGGAAAGTTCCCTTGACCTTTTCTACAAGGAACTGTTACTTTCATGAGACCTCGAGAGAAAGCGTAAGACCAGGACACTTGGCCGAAGAATCCTGCATTGTGTGTCAGAGGTACTTGGGGCCACCGCGGTACTGTCCTTGGCTCCAAGAACAAAGCCACTTCAGTGAAAGCAACACAGCCAGTGAGTTGGGGAGACTGATTCACGACCAGTCTGTGTTGAAGCCAAGGTTGCAAGCCGCATCCTTGTATGGCGAGCACTGGAACAAACATTGTTAAAACACATCTGATAAGAGACATGAATGAAATTAAGCTGCTGATAAGTGATTGAACTTTAAACCAGCCTACAATACCTTTGACAGAGTGGCCCGGGTCCGCTTGGGTGCTCAATCGAAGGTCTTTGTAAGGTAGCCAGCTAAGAAGTAAGAAAAGATAAAGTTGGTCCGAGCCCGGCAGAGGGAGATCAATTGAGAGAGAAGGAATAAATGTGAATCAAAGTGGTCCTGCGATAAGTCAAGTCAAATCTCGCGCACAGTCAAAAGTCTTCGATTTCAATGAATTATATAAAAGTTTGGAAAAGTACATGGATTTGGTCCAAGCCCAACAGCGTGGAGATCAAGTAAAAGCTTTGTGTTAAAGTGGTTCTTAGCCCAGTGGAGAGGAGCCCGGGGTGTGTCGAGAATCACCCAAGAAGTTGCACATGAGAATCCTGAGGAGAAAGGATGTTTTGAATGTTTCTTTGTTGCATCAGACCCTCTAAAGTAAGAGACTTTGAATGGCAAAGAAACTTTGACATTGAAGGCCCTAATACTGAGATCTGAACTGCATCCTCATGCTAGAAAGGCCAGAGAGTGAGCTAAGCTCGAGTATGCCGCCTTGTCCCATGCTGAAAACGTGGGGAAGCAAGGCCAACGGCTTGAACATCCCAACAAATCATTTCTTAGACACTTTTCTTTTTGCATAACATTGTTTCCCACACTGTATTTAGACGAAAGGATTGGCAATAGGTTTATTAGTACAGGCCCTTTTATTTTGACAGACTCGACTAGGACTGCTTTATTATTATTTGATGGTCGTTACTTGCTTACTATTTAGATTTAGGATTAGATAGCCATTTTGCAAAGCCTATTGAAGTTCAATAAACACCCTTGAACTGTGATCACTTGTCTCTGTCTTACTGTTTCACACCATGCCTTCCTTATAACACCCACAGGTGTGAACTGACATTGATACTGGAGGGGGGATGGATGAGGATGGGGCGAGCACGATAGGCCCAGAGCAAAGTTCATGGGATAAATACATATGTTGACTGAAGGGCAGGGGGCTTAAAAGGGGAGTCTGGAGACACTGGGTCTGTGGTGGCCATGTGGACAATGGTCGCAGTGCGGAAGATGCCTTTGAGGTATACGTGGTGTTCTGCACCTTGAGCCTTCCCATCCACACAGCCCCATTGCGAGCGCACGGCCACAGGTGCAAACTACCATTGATACGGCAGGGGGTGGCGCGTTAGGCCAATAGACGTGTTATTACACACAAATATCTTACGATACTCTTATATGTCTGGACATCTAATGGACTTACAAATAATTTCTCACATCTGTTCAGCTTGAATATTTTTTTTTATTTGTATTTAGTTTGGTAAGGTGGATGTCAATGACACTACAAATGATACTGCTGCGGTCGAGGTATTGGCTACATAAATCCACGGTATTGTCCGCTGTCACTGGGGAATTCATTAAGAATGGCTCAACCCACAGAGAGGTATTACTTGTTGGATGCAAAATCCCAGTCTCCCATGAATCCACCATGTAAACGCGTGATATGCCAGATGCCTGTACCACCTGTGCAAGAGATACAGGCATAGTTTACTGGAATGAACCCAATAATTGCATTTTTAAAATTTCTTTATTTACACTACCTTGTCAGATGTAAGGCATTGTTTTTATTTTAAAGAGTCCCTTTTCATGCAATGAATTGACAGTACTTGTGATTCCAAGTACAGATCAGTTACAAATGTGAACACACATCAAAGAAGAAAAGTTTGGGAGACACTTCAAAGTGAAAAATTGTTCGGATGATAAATCTAAAGTGGAACACGTTGGCTTCAGTTTACAATGAGTAAATTATTCAATTTAAAGAAACATTCTCGCGTCAGTGATCCGTCAAACTTATATCTCTATTGTCATACAAATAACATACATAGAGTGATCTTACTCGTTACTTGGATTACGAGGGAAACTGTGGCTCAAAGTTCATACATAAGGACCATCATCATTTACAACACGGATCTTGTAAAGCAGGCGGCCCTGAAGTCATGCAGCTCGGGAACACATAGCGGTGGTGTGTCTTCTTCGGCAATGTAAGCCAAGCAGCTAGAGTTTTCTCTGCAACAGCTGTTCTCCACAAGAGAAGGCAAAAGCTCACAATGATGGCAGGTGCAACAGGTGGAAATGTGTTCCATGCGACTGGGTTCATTCTCCGGCGATTGATCCTCATGACATCGTCTCCATTTTTTTCTCTTTCAAGGATCTCCTCTTCTCAGTATTCGGGCTCGTACATGTAGCGCTGAATTGTTGCCATAGTTCCTGAATAGTGAAGAAGCACAGAATCCACAGATAGGCAAATAAACACCTTTTTTTGTGTAAAGCAAAGAAAAGAGGTTTCCCATCAACACTGAATGTTAAAGAAAGACAAGAGAAGAAACAGGCATGCCACAAAAGCACATCCTATAAAGGCAAGATTAATAGACTCAAACTGTAAAAATTCCCATGGACACATGTTTAAATATGGTTTGGTAAAGACCTCTGTACATAATATAAGAAATGAAAAGTGACTACTTAGTTAATTGATTTTAGACCGTACAAACACATGTTCTCGGTGTGTCGCACTTGGCAGCAAGATGAACAGAGCAGAAACAAGTCAGGGAAGCTTGAAAAGAAATACACCGACACGAAGGAAAGATAAACTCCAATGTTGTGTGCTCAGAAAGGGTTTGTTTACACTTTAAGAAACAAGGTGTCTTGCCATTTCCATGGAGACACATCAATAGTTTTCTCACAGAGGACGTTGACATGAAACATGCATTGGTGTTGTGAACTGGGGCCTGAGCGTCTAGTGATGTCAGCGGTGGGGGCAGGCCAACGAAATCAGTGCTCAAAGGGCACTTGAATTTAGGGCGATAGATCAAAGAATAAGATTAGCACAAGATGGCAGTACCCGAACTGTCGTTTTGGCAAGTGTTAAAGTGAGAATAACTCAGGGTAAATTGCATTGACATTTTTTTAGGAACGATCAATGTGTGATCTAAAATACATGCCCGATATATTGGGCCAATAACATTTCTGACCGGACTACCACTTTAATCCTGAAAATCGGGCACATTTGGATAAACATCTGACAGTAATTGCCACCACACCCAGTTTTGGGGAGAGGCTGCCCATTTTTAAGCAACAGGCCGATTTAGGATTATTCATTTTAATTAGCACATGGAAAAAATGATGAACACGACTCTGAGTAAAGATGAGAAAAGCAAATGCTTTCTTACCTGAGTGATTGTTGTACAGGTAGATACAAAACAAATGGGGGTGGACATTTAACTACGCGGGATGCATTGCACAAGTACAAAAAGTATAGGAAAAGTACCAGGTTTTGAAATCCTGTCTTCGTTTGACTGCAGCAACTGTTTTCCTTGTGAAACTGTCCTTTCCTTGCACACATGCTGCCAATCTTCCAGAAATGCCCCATTGCCCCTCCTCCACTCAGGTGTCAGTTAGTTGTGACTATATATTATGGGTGGGAAAGAAATGTGGACATGTTTGCCATTACCCATACCGAGTACTTACTCGCCACAATGTCCATGGTACCATCAAGGAACGCAATTTTGCATGTACACACTTCTGAATATCTGGTGATCTATAGTGTAATATAGATATATATTTTTCTTTTTTTTGGCAAGTTTCATCACAGCAGAATAGCACAATTATCATTTCATATTCACATTTGATTAACTCCTCCACTCCCCAATACGTATATCCCAAATAAACAAACTCAAAAGTAGAGCATAACAAAAACTCATGGTTTATAATCTAGAGGAATTCTACTAGGTCTCTTTCGCTCACCCTCTTCGAGTCTTACTCTTCCTACCTTACAAGTTCACTATTCCTCAACCCAGATCCTTCCTCTCCACTATCTTGCCACTTCTTGGTAAGGATTCAGGGGGGCTTATCATCTGGGGAGCTAAACAATGCGTTTAACGAATATGATACAGTAATCTGGGTCAAAGACCAGACCAATGAAATTGATCTATGGTTCCGGCTTTGTTGAAACAAGGCATATTTTGTATTGATATTATGGCATAATTCCTTCAGTAATCCTGTAAAGTCCCTTTTTCTGTGACGGTAAGGAAATAGAATAAAGAAGCATAGGGATAGGTTCTACTCTTGATTCTGGAAGTGCTCGAGATCTCAAGATCGCATGACGCATTAAAATAACATAATATAACTATTACTTTGAGAACATAAATATACTGCAGTTTTAAATCTGGGTTGCATGAGGTTCCCTCTTCTCAGGTTGACCATCTGGACAAAGGCCTCTTGCCTGTGACCAATTTTCTCAACGCATTTTGCTCATTTGCAATTTGATCGTGGGACACAGTGATCCACATCGACTTTACCGTGACTTACCAGAGGCATAATGACCAGCACCAACCTACCAATATTCATGTACCATTGACATAGGTGCTGATGACAAATAGCCAGACAGACCGTAGACACGCATGGGTTAGAATGAAGAAGCTGGCATGATGACAAATATTGCAATTGTTATCTGCATCAATTTTATTAAGTAGCATTAGAATTATTTTCTATTCTCTTGTTTTTTTGCATGCCTATCCTTTATGGCATATGAATACATTAAGTTAAACTCTTAGGTATGGCTCAAGTAGGAAGACATTCAGCCTAGTAGATTCATAGCTCGGCCCTGGTTAGCATCAGGAGCAGATCATGATAAGGTGAACGTGGTGCTGATTATTCACTCCATCTTTTAATGGGGGGCTAATTTTTGAATTGTTGGTAGACATCATTGTCCAAAATAGATACATACAACAATAAGTACAGTTGATAGCATTGGGCAACACACATTTCTCGAAGGTGCACAACAATCACAGACACTTTTCTCCTGGTCAGGGTTCATCACACGTGACAGGTAACACTCTACTCCTTAAATAATAGAGCCAGCCATGCTCCACTGCTCATCTCCTTCAATGGTACCCCTATCAGGAGTGGCATCTATGTAATGGACTCCAGTGGGGGCTGAGGATATAATTGGAGTGGGGGCTGAGAGCTTTTCCCTATACATTTGCTAGGGTTTATTCTTTTCTAAGAAGATAAATCAGCTTGTTTCCCTATTGCTTGAATAATTGACCCTTGATCCAAGAACAACTAGCCTAAGGCATACACACACATAAAGATAACTCACAACAGTGTGACATAATAGGGACAGGCATTTTAATAACTCTTAGACATACAGAATGTTACCTTGATTGCACATGGAAAGGTAGCCCTCACCTCGAAGCATCTAGCCATTTTTGATAATCTTCCCCCTCATAGTAAATTCGATCAGGGGCGACCTGCTACTTTCAGCCACTTCTGTAACCAGCTGGAGTCTTGCAGTTGGTCTTGGTGCTTGGATGCATGACATTTTAATTCTAGGCACTTTTTAAATCATTACATTGTTAATAATTGATTATATATTTCCTTTGTGAATTTCAAACATTTAAAAATTACAAAAATCTGTTAAAACTGCATAAAATATTTTAACGTGTAGGCAAATTACACATTTTAAAATATATGCTTTGATTCTTCTGAACTAATTCAAGAAATAAATATTTGAACATTTCATGAATACAAAGTGGCAAAACAATTATTCAAACACAAACTTTTTAAAAATTGCAAGAAATGTATAAAGTGTAAACCTATTAGACCGACTATAACTATTAAAAAACAAACATCTACATCATTAATATATGTATGTAAAATGATATGTATGTTACTTTTGAATTTGTCTAAAATTGTTTATAAGTTCTGAGAAATTGCAAAAAAAACATATCACATGTTTAGTTTTTCCACACCGTAAAAGGATTTTGAAAATTGTATTAAACTAATATTTGAATTCTATGGCACCTTTATTATTAACAATGGTAACACTTTATTATTAACAATGGTTAACACTTTATTATTATCAACAGTTAACATCGCTCCCCTTTAGTTTGCCCTTCCCCCTGTGAAGTGATACCTATGTTGTCAACATCTAACCCATCCTGCCCTCATGTTCATCCTTTAATTTCTCTGCAAGTTATTAAAGAAGTAGCAATTTGCTGAAATCTCTCCTCACTCTTCAACCTCTCTCTCTTCTCAGGGACCTTCCCCACCTGCTTTCCAATTTCTATTGTTTTACCCATCTTGAAGAATCCCTCTGCTAACCCGATAGTCCAGCCTACTATTGACATGTTCGCTTAGCAACCATGAAGGGAAGAGACTCCTCAACTTTCTGGAAGCTAGTCTCTGTGCACACCAAGTGGTTGACGTACTCCTCTTCGCCAAACATCTCAGAGGAAATTTGGTTCTTCCACTTCAGTACACTGTATCATGACCTAGGTGTACAACCATTGGTCAATACTGACGCCACGGGATGGGAGGTTTTGTTGTCACATGATGTGTTAGACATCTCCCTAGAGGGGTTGGGGAAGAACCAATTCTGTCACAGAAGGGGGCAAAGCGCCAGTGCCAGACGCAATACCTGGAGGGCTTTTTAGTACAGAAGTGGAAATATGGGGTCCTATTTTACAACATGTGTTCTTAAATATCAAAAGTCCTTCCCTCGTCCCTGAATCCTGTTGAGATGCAATTGTAGTCCCTGTTTTTAAAAAGGGGGCCAAGTGTGACCAGCAAAACTATAGACCACCGATGTAGCGATCGATAATCGATGTAGCGTCTAAGATCCATCAGAAAATCCTTCTAAAAAGGCTCAAAACTTGGATGTCTCAAAATAATGTTTTAAGGACCACGCAGGCAAGCTTTAGACTGGGTATAGGGCATATGGATCAAGTTTTTAGGCTATCGCTGCTTTGCAATAAATACATGAAGCTTAGAAATCAAAAGCTCTTTCTCGTATTCATCGATTTGCAAGCAGAATGGGTCACCTATGTTTCAACCCACAGTAGAAGGTTATGGCTGTATTTACTTTAATTAGGGGTACCTGTTAACCTATTGGCGGCCATTCGTAGTCTACATATAGGCACATATGCATGTTTGTGCACTTCGGTAGGTGAAGGTTCAACTAAACCATTTCCGGCCTCTACGGGTGTTGAGCAGGGTTGTGTCGTCGCCCCTACGCTCGTCAGTTTATACATTAATCAAATTGCTGAAGAGATCGAAAGATGTGAAATGGATGCCCCTATGTTAGGTGGGAAGAAAATGGGACTCTTTTGTATGCTGATGACACGGTCTTGATTAGTAAGGCTAGAGTGGGCATCCAGAAGGCGTTAAACCTGTTTGAACGAATATTAGGAAGGCTGGGCCTTGAAATTGATTGATCCAAAAACAAGGTTATGCTTTGGTCAAAGAGACGGGGGAATCCCATTTGTCCAATTTATTTGGGAGTTGGTGTCCTTGAGAGAGTTGAATTTTATGATTATCTGGGGGTTCGCCTTGATGAGAGAGGCCAATGGGGGAAACACGTTGAAACATCTCCAATCAATTATTCAAGGCCTGGGGTGGCAGTGCAAGGTGTTATGCACTGGAGGTTCTGAGGTCCTGTGCTAACTCGTCTGCTTTATATGGTTCAGACATATGGGATCACTCTGATCTGGGAAAATTGGGACAGAAGGAAATGGGGCTAGGGGTGGATGGTCTTGTCTTTGATGCTATGTTGCGTCCGCTACTCTATTGCTATAAACTGTGCGCGTCATTAACCCTTGGAACTTATACAGAATCTCTTTATGACGTACTAGCTCAAGAAGGAGCTGAATTAGGCCCATGGGTCGAGTATGTATTTCAACTTAAGTGGGAAACTTGGAATCTTTCCAATGCCTCCATCTACAGCCCGAGATTGTGTGGTAACGAAAGACTGCATTAAGCAGAGGTACAAGGATTGGTATTTCAGGGAAAAACCTTTGAGTTGAAACACTCGTGTGGCCAAGAGAAATACCTATTCTGCATTGATGTTAAGGAGGCACGTATTTCATATTGGAAAGCGATGCTCGGGATACTCCAACTTGTGGCATTTACAAGCTCCTGGGGCGACGGAGATTCACCTATGTCCACAATGTGTGGATTAGGAGTTGATGATCTTATGCACTTCTTGTTTATATGCCCTTTGTGTAGGAACCTGCGTTACAAGTGGCTTGCGCCTATTTATAAAAAAATATAATTTAAGAGGAGGTACTACAGAAGCCCTGGTATATTGTTTAACCATCCAAAATAATATTGAGCTTCAAAATCAATCGCACTTTCTGAAAGATATATAGCGCTTGAGAAAGAACCATATTTCGTAAGTGATTTGCTATGGGAGAGTTGTTTTATACTTGTGTCTTAATTGATTTTATGTTTTTATTTTTATCATTGATGGTTGTATTGGATTATGAGATTTGATTTGTGCTTTTATGGCTTTAAGCCGAAATAAAGAGTCACTACTACTGTTGTCATGTTACCAGCGGCGTCATTTCCTCAAAATCAAAGGGATAGTGGAAGAGCCACCACACAACCGCAAGACAAAAGACAGGATCGCGTCACTCGATCCTAGACCATATTTATTGAAGAAACAAGATTAAAGAATGTTAAAAAACATATTAATAGAATTGGCAGAGCAGTGCTAACACTAGCATGCACTGAAATACATCAGCAGTCAAGTTGGTTAAATCACAGGCATTTCCAAGACGTCCACAGGGGTAGCAAGCGGTAATATAGAGGTGGCACTCACTACCTCAAGCCGCCCTCAAATTACATCCATACCAATCTCTCCTTTTCTCACTGTTCTAGAGTTCCAGAACATGTAGTATTCAATGGGATTACCCACCATCATGAATCTAACACTCTATATGGCTCCCTCCAATCAGAGTGACCGGGCCGCTACTCATCGGAAATGGCCCTTACCCAGCTCACCAACCTCTTCATCATTGCTCACTAATCTAAACTCTCCTCCATTCATTCTAATTTACCAATGTGTAGCTGTTAACATTGTGACTTTCTCCTCTCTAACCTTTCTAATCTAGCTTTTCCTGGCACTGCACCCACTTGGGTTGCCTCCTATCTTGGATCAATCATGTTCCCTTTCTTTGAGCACTCCTTCCTCCGATGCCAGACCCTTTCTGAAGGGTAACACAAAGGGGTCTTTCCTTGGTTCTCAGCTCTCTGTGTCCTAATCATTCGTCTTAGGCAAGGTCATTGCTTCCTTCACTTCTTTCCTCCCATCTCTTGGGTGATAATACCCTGATGTTTGCATTTTTTCCTGTCTCACCCAAGCTTTCCAGTAAAGTCCCTGCCTGTCTCTCAGCCAGCATCATTGGATGGCTGTTCACTGTCTCCTGCAGAACACATCTATAAATAGGTGTTATCTGCCTGAAAGTTCTCCTCCCATTCTCTGATTAGCAATATCCTTCTCCCCTGACTTTCTCTCCCCGGGGCATGCAAACCTCGGGGTCCTCTTTAACCGCCACCTCAGCCTCCAACAATTCCTAACATCGACTGCTTCTGCATCTAGAACCAACCGGTTAAACACCGGAAAGGTCCGTCCCTCAAGCAAATCTCTCATCTCCACTACTATCAGCCATCTCAACTGCTTCTCCAACCTACCCCTGAGCCGCCCATCTTTATTCTTTTTAAACTTCAACAAAATCCTCAGCTACAATACCAGCCCCTTCTTGATGCTCCCACCCTCTTCTCCCAGTGCATCCCAGGTGCTTCACACTGGCTGGCTCTCCATACATAAACAACCCCTCTTTGTTCACATTTCAACTTCTAGTCTATAGGTGTATCCGTTTACTAGTATATGAAACTGTTCTTCATAATCTCTCGCTACACCACTTAGTGCACCTGTCATCCCAAAACTCCCACTACTCCAATTCTCAAAACTGTCATCCCTAATCTCTCACTGCACCACTAGTTGCACCTGTCATCCCAAAACTCCCATTACTCCAACACCCAAGCATTTCATACCTAATCTCTCAATACACCACTGCTTGCACCTGTCATCCCAAAACTCCCATTACTCCAATACTCAAACATTTCATACCTAATCTCTCAATACACCACTGCTCGCACCTGTCATCCCAAAACTTCCATTACTCCAATACTCAAACATTTCATACCTAATCTCTCAATACACCACTGCTCGCACCTGTCATCCCAAAACTCCCATTACTCCAATACCCAAACATTTCATACCTAATCTCTCACTGCACCACTGCTCGCACCTGTCATCCCAAAACTCCCATTACTCCAATACCCAAACATTTCATACCTAATCTCTCACTGCACCACTGCTTGCACCTGTCATCCCAAAACTCCCACCACTCCAATATTCAAACCTGTCATCCCTAATCTCTCACTACACCACTGCTCGCACCTGTCACCCCTAATCTATCACTACTACAGTAGTCAAGCCTGTCATTCCTAATCTCTCACTACCCCACTACCCATACCTGTCATCGCAAATCTCTCACTGCTCCACTACTCATACCTGTAATACCAAATCTCTCAGTACTCCACTACTCATACCCGTCATTCCAAATCTCTCATACTCCACTACTCGTACCTGTCCTTCCTAACCTCGCACTACATCACTGCTCGCACATTTCATCCCAAAACTCCCACTTGCTCCAATACGCAAACCTTTCATCTCTAATCTCTGAACACACCACTGCTCACACCTGTCATGCCAAAACTCCCACTACTCCAATAGTCAAATCTGTCATCCCTAATCTCTCACTACACCACTGCTTGCACCTTTCATCCCAAAGCTCCCACTACTCCAATATTCAAACCTGTCAACCCTAATCTCTCACAGCTCCACTACTCATACCTGTCACCCCTAATCTATCACTACTACACTACTCATGCCTGTCATCCCTAATCTCTCAGTACTTCACCATTCATACCTGTCATCCCTAATCTTTCACTACTCCACTACTCGCACCTGTCATCCCAAAAGTCCCACTACTCCAATACTCAAACCTGTCATCCCTAATCTCTCACTACACCACATTTGGCTCTGTTCATCCCAGAACCTCCACTACTCAAATACTCAAACATGTCACCCCTAATCTCTCAACACACCACTGCCTACACATGTCATCCCAAAACCTCGACTACTCCAATACTCTAACCTGTACTCCCTGATCTCCCAACACACCACTGCCTGCAACCGTCATCCCAAAACTCCCACTACTCCAATACTGAAACCTGTCATCCCTAAACTCTCACCACACCATTGCTTGCACCTGTCATCCCAAAACTCTCATTACTCAAACCACTCAACCCTTTCACCCCTAATCTCAACACACCAGTGCCCACACCTGTCATCCCAAAACTCCCACTACTCCAATACTAAAACCTGTCATCCCTAATCTCTCACTACACCACCGCTCACACCTGTCATCCCAAAACCCCCATTGCTCGAGTACTCAGACCTTTCAACTCTAATCTCTCAACACACCACTGCTCACACCTGTCATCCCAAAACTCCTACTACTCAAATATTCAGACCTGTTGGCCTAATCTCTCACTACATAACCATGGTCTACAATACTGTAGAACTATGGATGGGCGCTAATTGGATGTGCTTGAACAGCAAACAAACTGAGCTTATGGTAGTTGGCTCTCACCAAGCCAGAGCAAAATGACCCTCAGCATATAACTTGTTCCAGATAAAAGACACAAATACAAGTTTTGAGCAAAGTCAAAACCCTGGGAATGATGCTGGAAGCTTCATTGGGGACTGAAGCTCAAGCTCTGTACATACAAAAATCATGCGCTTATTACCTTAGACTATAAAAATCCCTCAGGCCCTAATTGTCAGAAGGTAACTGCACTAACATAGCAAAGGCCACCATACTATGGCGCCTGGACTATGGCAACAACCTAATCTTGGGGTCCAACAAACAATGTCTCCACAGCTATCAAGTCGTTCAGAATAATGCAGTGAGGATCATTAAGGAAAAACACAGATCCGAACACATTAGCGACTCGAGAAGAGCGCTACACTGGCTTAAAATTGAAAACAGAGTCCAATTCAAGGCCTTTATACTGGCACACAGATGCATCCATGGGAAAGCACCAGCCTATTTAAAATCCAAAATCTATTTATATGCACCCAGTACAATACTCAGATCATCAGACCACAGCAAGATTACAGTGGCTCCACACAAGCACGAATTTGGTGCAGGAAAATCTTTCCCCATCCTAGCCACTGGTCTGTGGAACAATCTCCCCGCACACATAAGAATGATAATGATAATGATGTGTAATTTATATAGCGCCTTAATCCAAAGCGTAGCAAAGAATGGAAGCAAATTATATGCGCTTCCGCAACCAAGTGAAAACCCACATCTTTGATTAAGCCACCAGTAATTTTTAGGCCTTTTTGTTATGCACGTCTTGTCTCATGTTTTGTCTTAATTTACGTTTGTACCCTGTGTCCGTGTTTCTTCACCCGAGGCTTGCGAGCTACCGGCGCAATACAAGTAAACAAATAAACAAAATAAATAAATACATCACTGCTTGCACCTGTCATCCCAAACCTCCCACTACTCCAATATTCAAACCTGTCATCCCCATTCTCTCGGAGCTCCACTAATCATACCTGACACCCCTAATCTATCACTACTACACTACTCATGTCTGTCATCCGTAATCCCTCAGTATTTCACTACTCATATCTGTCGTTCCTAATCTCGCAGTATTCCACTACTCATACCTGTCCATCCTAATCTATCACTGCTCCACTACTCATACCTGTAATACCAAATCTCTCAGTACTCCACTACTCATTCCTGTCATCCCTAATCTCTCAGTACTCCACTACTAATACCTGTCATCCCTAATCACTCAGTACTCCACTACTCATACCTGTCCTTCATAATCTCTCACTGCTCCACTACTCATGCATGTAATACCAAATCTCTCAGTACTCGACTACTCATACCTGTCGTCCCTAATCTCTCACTACTCCACTACTCTTAACTGTCATCCCTAATCCCTCAGTACTCCACTACTCATACATGTTATCCCTAATCTCTCACTTCCATTTCCACATATTCAAATCAGTACATAGACGTCATCTCCTACTACAAAAAAGCAACCCACCTTCCTCCAGCTGCTCTCCCACTTTCCCTAACCTCACTCTCCCCTTCCTACAATGGCAGTGCCCACCACTTACTCTACACTTGGCTCATATCCATTGGAAAGGTCTGTCTCTGGTGCACATCTTATTATGCACCCTTTCAACAACTTGTTACTACTATTCCTATGCACAGCACTGGGTCTGAGTATTTCCCTGATTACTCTAAGCATCTTCCGGACATGTTACTGCTTCATGCATATTGTTTCCTAATCGATAAACACAATAAAATAAATAAATAAACAGAGTGTAATTGGATCCAGAAATATATAAAAATAGGACACATTGCAATTCATTTTTGTTGAGTTTAGTGATCTTTCACTTGAATTTTGTAATACATTTTCTAATATAAATTTTGAATCCTGGATACCCTCATAACCACCTCCTATGATGATATATTGGCGAAATCCACCTCAAAGCAGTCACACACCCCCTCAGCGATGTCAACGCCCCCTGCTGCAAAGCACCTTCCTAGAAAAAAACTAAAAACCGTCCAGATCCAATCATTACCAAAGAAGCAGACACTTAATCCGTGCAACCTTTCCATCTACTGACCATTCCACATCTACCCTTCTTTGGGAAAGTCATAGTGAAAGCTGTCTCTCTCCAAATCCATGACCCGGTCCCTGAACATGGACTCCTGCAGCCAATGCAATTGCAGCACAGAGGCAGCCACCACCAAAGAACCGGTCAATGACATAGACAGAGGACTTCCATGCCTGAAGATCCTGCTCAACCTCTTCCACAATGTGAACAGCCTCAACACAGGTGGCACTCAGTGACAAAGTACCACAATGGTGCAGCTCCAACTTCATTAACAGGCACCACTTCGATCGGATGGGCGCACAACGTCCAAACACACCTAGTGCCTGTGAGAGTCCCACTTCATTGCCATCCTTCATTTTTACATGGAAACTATTTGAAATTCTTATTGGAGTTTTCGGGATCACCGATATCCGTCCCCGCTCATTTAAACAGCCCTACATCCTCTCTATCTTCAAAACTCTTTTCTTGACCGTCTCTTCCCTCGAAGCCTTTAGCGACTCTCCTTAGTTTTCTTCTAGACACTCCACTGTCTCTCTCTCTCTCTCGATTCCAAGTAACTCCCATCACCTGCCAGTCCTTTCTCTGCCACCCACTCTTACATATGACTATTTGTTATCCTTTGCTCCACCTTTTAACCTGCTCTCCCTTCTGATTCTTCCAGACTTGTCTGCAAGTTGTGAAACTTTAGCTCGTCTCTTGGTATTTCTGCCCCCCTATTTTTCCTGACTTTCGTCTTACCGCTGTAATCGCTCTTATTCTGTGTGTTAGGCCTTTGCCTTCTTACCCCCTCCCATTACGATATGCTGTCCCACAAGGCTCAGTTCTTAGACCCCTTCTATATACTCAGCATCCCATTATTCTTCATCTAATATTTTATTTTATGCCTTGGCCTGCCACTTCTATATGCTGATGACTGCCCAATATTTCTCTCCTTCCCAGATAACTCTCACACCTCAATATCTGACTGTCTCTCAGCTGCTAAGACTGAAAGTGTGGCCGCCCCTCACACTTGAGTTCTTTTCAAACTGAAATAATGTCCTTCCCAGCTTCTTTTACCTCTATCACTGCCACCAGTCTCTCCTCTTCACTGATAATGCTGTTTCTCTCTCCTCTTCACTGGTTTAGTCCTATCTCCCATCCCTATGTCTTTCCCAGCACATATTTCTTCTCTTGGCCACACTTGTGGGTTCTGACATTATCAATGAGAACTCATGAAATGCGCCCTTTCTTACTTTCCTTTCTACAAGCCCCCTTTTCTCACCCTTGGCCTTGCTGACCAGGCTCTCCCACCTCTAAAGTCCATTTGTAATTCTGTCTGTTAAATATGTCCATGGTCCAGCTACTCCGACTGTTCTCCTCGCTCTCTTCATCTTCGCCTCCAATTTGATCACTGTCCCTCTTCCCGCTATGTCCTCAGTCTCTCTGTTGTACCTCAAACTTTAGAATGCTCCCTCCTTTCTTTACGCTCCGGTCCTGTGCCCGCAAGTTTTTTCTAAATCTAATTTACTTTCTTCCCCTCCATGCAGAAATGTTGATTCCTGATTTGTATTTTTATTTGATTTATAAAGCGCTTTTCGCCAAAAGCGCTAACGCAAGAAAATTCGAAACGGGATAATCCCAGTGAGCAATACATTTCGGAGAGAAAATCAGAAGAGGAGAGAACGATAAAATGTAATTGTAAGAGAGAGCACATAGAAGACAGGCTTTAAGTTTGGACTGAAATATATCAAGGGAAAGAGAGGAACGACTAGAAAGAGGAAGGGAGTTCCAATGTTTAGGGGCAAGAAGAACAAAGGAACGAACGCAAGAAGATACGCATGGAGGGTTGGGAACAGTGAAAAGAAACTGATTCTGGGAACGGAGGATCCGAGAGGTGGAATGGAGTGAGATAAGGAAAGAGAGATAAAGATTAAATACACTCTTTTCAACTGAAAACACTCCTACCTGTCTCCCCCTCCCCTTGTCCCCTCCTGTGCGTTCAATGTCGTTTTCACAATGTAAATATTCATTGTACTATGTAACTAAGTATTCTGTTTTAGTACCTGGCGAGAGTCAAACAGAATGCAACACGCATTCTTATTGGCTCTCGCTGGGTCGTTACCGGCCGAGAATCCTTTGATTCTCGGCCGGGATTCCAGCCTATTTGTCCAGGGTGGGGGGAGTGGCAGCCCCTCAGCCAATGAGGAATCTCGAAGCGGGGCCATTCCCGCTCCGAGCCTCCCCACGGCTGAGAGGCTGGCTTCGCCCCCTGGCGGGGACTCAAGTAAGTTTTTTTTTTTGTTTTCCCTCACCTTTGCTCCCTCCTCCCTGCCCTCCCCACCCCACTTACCTTCTTGCTCCTTTGACCCCGGTGTGGGACGATGGCAGCCTCCAGCTGTGTGGAGCCTCGGAGCGGGGCCATCCTTCCTCCGTGCCTCCACACGGCTGCAGGCTTCCATCGTCCCCCGCCGGGGACGCAGGTAGGTTTCTTATTTCTTTTTCCCCTCCCTCCTTCTGCCCTCCCAACCCCACTTACCTTCTTCTCCTTTTTTTTCGGGATCGGACACGCTGGAAACACTTCTGTTCCCAGCGCGTCTGCTCCCGATGGCCGTCATGGAAAGGGAAAATGGACTCCGTTTTCCCTTTCCCAGCGGGCATTTTCTTGGTTGCTTTTTTTTGTTTTTTTTTTGTTAATGTTTCGGGACAGAAAAAAATGCTTTTAGTGCCCCGGTCACGCAAATCTTGTGAGCCGGGGTACTAAAAGCAATATGACATCCACGGCGGGGGCATTACCAACTCAGGTAATGCCCCGGGGACTTTGTTAAGGCCGTCGCTTTGTTCGGGCCTATAACCATGGCCCCCGGGGCATTACCTGAGTCGGTAATGCCCCCGCCGCTCGGGCCATATTGCTTATTTATACCAGCGCCACGATGCCTCAGGGCTACTGCACCCTCTATAAATGTGAATAAATAAATAAATAAATAAAGAGGAGCAAGACCATGGATCCACTTAAAGACAATAGAAAGAAAATGATAAAGGAGACGAGATTTGAAAGGGATAAGAGATATATAAAGAAAAGAAAGTGTGATCGAGATGAGAGAGAGAAAAGGAGACAAGCAGAGGAGTTGTAGACAGAGCGAGTGCTGAGACGATGGGAAGCAGGAAGGCTTAAGAGGAGAAATGAACAATAATCAATATGAGAGAAGAGCGAAACAGGAAAGAAGAAGCTTAGTAGCATGAAAGGAAAGATAAGCGCCTAGCGACAGGATCGAGCAACGGAAGGAATATGTGGAGAAAAGGAGAAGGGTCAAAGATTACACCCAAGTTATCTTGCAATCTTGTGTTACTCATTGGTTTTGTTGCTATTTTCCAAGGAGATGTAGAGCACTTTATCACTTCAAATAAAAAATAAATGTACATACATAAGCACGCAGATGACACACAACGATTTGACGCATGAAGGCCAACTGTATGCACAAAATGCACTGACAGGAGTAGCACCTTGGCATCTAGCCCTAGATTTTAAGTGCCTTCAAAAACGGAACCCCACAAAATAAATTCTTGATAACCCCATCAAGAGAGCCATTGTGCAAGGTGACCGCTTGTGTTAACCCTTAGGTTCACCACCATGAAGAAGCACTGCCCATCCAGCCAAGCACACTCTGCTGCAGTGAGTTCAGGAACAAGAGGTTTACTGCAGAGCCTTGGATACCAAAGTGGCTACGATGCGGAATGACGAACCAATCCACAGCAGCGTGGAAGAAAACCACCCCTTTTTCAAGAAACATCTAAAACGTTTATCTTAAAAAAATCTAAAGCATTAGGCCTCATTCCGAGTTTGGCAGTGCCGTGAAAAAATGGCGGTGATTCTGTTCACCACTTTTTTTGGCAATAACTGAATTACACCACGTTTACCACACTGCTGAATTCTGAATGTGTTCTTGAAGTGGATGCTAGAGGTGTATCCTCCATTTTAAGGACACGAATTGGTGGATTTACCATGCAGAGCTGCCACAGAGAGTTACCATGCAGGGTTACCACACAGAGTTACCATGCTGAGTTGACACGCAGATTTACCACCACTCTCTGTAAATCCATTAGAGATCACCAAGGGGGTTGTATGAACTCCAAAAATGGGGCTCTACACCAACATAGCACCACTATCCTTTCCGTGGTAATTCCACTGGACGGAGTGGCAGTAATGGCACCTGACATCGATTTACTGCCAAGCCCGTAATGAGACCCCTCGGGTGCAGAGTGTAGGGCATCCCCTCTCCTTTCTGGTCACTTCCAAAATATCAAAATGAACACTTAGAAGTAGAGTACCACTGTGGACTGATGCATTTGGCTCCACCTGTGGCGTTTTCTTCACTGACTTGTGGTGCACATGTGTTGTGGTGCTACACTTAACTGCATGAATTTTTAACTCAGCACTTGCCCTCATCCCCACTTCTCCCACCTCTTCACTGACCTGCAATAAATAGTCCAAAGACGGAGACTGGACAGATACCATCAACCCTGCACCCCCCACCCCTTAATACAGAAAATGGGCCCCTTATAACTTAACCATAAATAAGGAAAAGAAACAATCAGCAGAGACCTCTGCCTTTAGAGACGTGTTGCCTATGAAACACTGACCACTGTACATCAACTCTCACTACACAACACAATCCAGCCATTGACCTCGCCTTTGACTTCAGAATGATTGTCCAGGCCGGTCCTATGTTTATTCATTAACAGTGGTTTTTTTATGGGTGCCACTGGGATGATTTTCTCATAGAATCTATGTGATCTCTGCGCCGCCCATAATCTCGACTATTAAATTGCCGACTCCCATTATGGCGTGGTCCAGGCTGCCACTGGGAGGATGTTCCAGTAGGCTGGGTCTTAGCAAGACAAGTCCTGTTTCCTGTTTATATCCTTGCCTGCATTTCTTCTCAAGCCTAGAGGTGGTCTGCCTCCTGGTGGAGCGTGACCCCCTTGACCTAGGCAGCCAGGCGTGTGGTCAGTGGCTTCCGTACAGTCTTCATGAGTATTCAAACTGGGACGGGAAGCAGGTGCTGCTCCCTTAGGATGGGAGAAATGGTGTTGAAATTCCAGTTTGCCATTATGGCTTGTGACGTGACATGTTGGGTGGGCCTAAATAGTGCCATGTATGTCACTGGACCGCCGGAGAGGCGAGCCTTTCCCCCATCAATGAGGAGGTTACCAGGGCCGGGATGTCGTTCTGAAATCCTGGGTTGGAAGGAGGGGTTTATCTTCCGGAGGACGGATAGCTAGTTCCTGCTGGTTTGGGACTTTTTGCTGATGTGTAGTTGGAAGGAGAGCGCGCTGTCCATAGTGAACTTGAGTGGTTTGGCGGTCGCGTCCAGGTGAGATTTTTACAATGTTTTAGCATTTTTACTTTTTTGAAGCATGTGACTTGTTTAATTGCATCTGTCACAAAAAAGGGATGAGCAAAACAACCAGATGTGCGACTTTAAATGCATCGCACCATTTTACATTTTCCAACACAAAGAGTGCAAACCTTAGGGAACAGTGAATTAGGAAGGCACTCCAGGAAACAGGAGAGTACATTGAAGGTGCTTCATGGGGCATACATTTCATACTTAGACTAGAATTGAATATGTTCAATGATAAAAGACTAGGTATGAAACTTGTGAGAATCCAAACAATAACATCATTGTAGCATAATGGTTAAGTACAGTGTCTCAAACTTCTTCAGTCCAGGGTTCTCTGATTTCACCATAAATGTTTCTTCTGTTTTGAATGTTGCCTAGAGACGATGTAGTCCTCTTTTTGAATATGTGTGCAGTGTAAGGAATGCATGGTGTGAGGGTGTGCATATCTCTGAGAGGGTGTGCATGAAATGTGGGTGAGTGGGTGAGCTTTATGTGAGCGTGTGAGTGTTCATGGTGTGAAGTTGTTTGTGAGGGATTGTTCATGCAGTGTGCTCCGTGAAGGCGAGTGTTAGTGTGTGCGCACACGTGTGCACCCGTGTATGTATGTGAGCATTATGACACGTTGAGTGTGAGTTTTCAGTATTAGTTTGTGTTTGTGCATCTCTCCATGTAATTCAGAAGATGTCCATTCAGGCCATGTTGCTCTAAGTTGTCCTGTAACATTGCCTCGCTTATTAGGCACCATGGCCCTGGGGTAACAAATAAATGGTCCAACGGTAACTTCATTGCACAAATTGGGGCACAGCATAGGGCAAAACAAATTTTGCTTCAAATTCAATTCCGTTACTATATTTGCTGTCTTATAAGCAACAATTCAATCAATGATATTTCATTTAATATTCACCATGTTCGTATAACAAAAAATATTTACTCTATAGAGTTCCCAACATTTCTACATAAAAATAATTAGATTGTACATCATAACCCAAGTTTTTTTTGACATATTGACTCATATGTATTTCACTTCACATTTTTATACTTGTATCAATTGTTGCTTCTTCATATGTGTGTGTTCATTGTCATGATCCAATACTCTTGATAGGTTTCCCAGTTTGTGATTTCCTATCTTAAACTACGCGTTTCGGGCAATTTGCGCCCTTCTTCAGGTTTTTAAGAATATTGGAGTTTTTCTTTAAAACATAATTTAAAAAGTCTCTATCACTTGACCTGTTATATAAAGATTCCAAATCAATTTTACCATTGCTCAATTCAAATGAACTAACCTTCAGAATTTGTATCCCCTTCTAAAGAAAAGCTTGCCCCCACAAAACGTGGTCAATTTCAAAAGCTACAAAATAAAGATAAAATTTGTTTCACCAGTGAATAATCTTAATTGGGGAGTGCGGGGTGCAGAGGGAACAGTCGCTAAAATCAGCGCTGGGTCCCCCTACACCCTGCCATTTCATTAACGTTCTGATGCGGGTACATGGTAACTAGGGTAACTTTTGTCACTCACCACTGGGTAGGTGGTTGTTGCAATAGGTGTCAGCCACTGTCTTTTATATTCTTACTCCGATATAAGAAACCTCTCTAAAAAAAACATGCATAATTCTAATAAGAATATGCTTTTTCAATGATCGGCTGGTCAATACACCCACTCAGTTGTGTAGCTCATTATTTCCCATATCCTACCTTATGGAGAAACGTGATGCTGTCCCCTTCTGCCTTGTTTTTTTACTCTCGGAGTTTGCAGGGTTCCTAGTCAACCCGTAATCTTTCCTGCTCCCGCTTCCTAATCCACGTAAATCTGTGGTGATAGGGATTACGTTAGTCTATGGATATAGGGCTGGGTGTGAACAGCAATCTTTTTAATAACATCCGCGAGCGAATGCGGAACAGTATTTATTCTTACCCGTTAGAAGCCGACTTGCATATTTCAGCGTTACGCAGGTTACTAGGCAAACGCGGCAGCTCGTCGTCAGTTCTGTAATAGCTGTAGGTGCCATTGCGGATGCCATATTGGGAGAACAAAGCTGTTGGTATAAAATAGGGATTTACTGTCAAAGTGGAACTAACTACTCTAGATGGAACTAATCGAATTTAACATTATCAAGTCGAATTATACAGTTAATTTCCGATGTTCAATTTGGTGAAAGTCTGTAGTAACGATATACCGGTTTATGTTAGGTTTAGTTAAAGGAATATTCTTGACTACACTAATCCTCCACCTATCTCAGTAGAAAGAATGTGAAAATAGCAATACATTTCTTGTGCCTCGGCTAACATCTAGATCATTAAAGAACATTACAGAACATTTTCTCCTCTTGTATAACTTGTGATCTCTAGAACATTGAAAGACTTTACCAGGTGATTCAGGACATTACAACATTTGCAATTTAGTCCCTGGGTATTTTTAACCGACTCCAGAGCGTTACTGAAGTACACATGTAAATACTACTTATTACACAAAAGTTTGAATTTCAAGAATACATCACAATTCACTGGTAAAACATTCAGGTACATTTTCTTACAAGATGTTTATGAATAGCAATTAAGATCCCAATCTAAAATCCCTCTTGGATGCATTGTATCGAGCTTATCAATCCAAAATATTTCTCTTAGTTGTAACAATTTGATAATATTACCTCCTCGTTTTGGTAATTTCACATGTTCTAGAATGACAAACTGGATCTGTGCAATGGAATGTTTGGCTGCATCAAAGTGTTGAGCAACAGGTGATTTAACTGAATGATTCCGGATGTTAGATTTTTGCTCACCCAAGCGGGTTTTCGCTTTCCTGGTTGTTAACCCGTTGTAATATAATTCACACAGGCATTTTATGCCATAAATGACATTCTTAGTATCACATGAGGATGTATGTTCAGAGAGATACTTCGCCCAGTATGGGGATGATTAATGGAATTGCCTTTCATCACATTGTTGCAATTGTTACAGTTGTTACATGGTATGGTCCCCCTGTATGTTTCTTTCATTGGACAATGTCTTTGACTGAAATCAGACTTGATCAAATAATCCTTCAATGATCTACTTTCACTGTAAGCAAATAATAGTGGTGATGGGAATAATTTTGCCAAAGTGGCATCCTGGTACAATATTTCCCAATTCTTTTTGATTATTTTCTTTATCGTACTACTCTGTTGTGAGTAGGTAGTAACATAAACCAAATCAGTCTTGTTATGTTTGACTTTCGTTGTTAGTGATTCCTGTCTTGTGATGTTCTTGACCGTTGTTGCATGTTGACTCAATGTTTCATTATTATATCCTCTTTTGGTAAATTTCTATCTAAGTTCACTCGATTTGAGATCATATTCACATTCTTCTGAAATAATACATCTATACCTCAAGAACTGACTTAACGGAATGCTTGAAATAGTTCTCTTTGGATGGAAACTAGTAGCCAAAAGCAGGCTATTCCTATCAGTTTCTTTTGTAAAAATCGTTGTTTCCAATTTTTCGTTTTTGAGGTATATCAGGATGTCTAAGAATACCATGGACGTCTGACTATATTAGTGTGTGAACTTAATTCTTGGTGCTAGGTTATTCATGAACTCAAAGAACTCCAAAAGCTCTTCTTCTCCTCCTCTCCAAATGCCAAACAGATCATCAATAAATCTTGTAATGAATTGAAGTTTGTCTTTCCATCTTGGATTGTTGATAACTTGTGTCTCCTCCAAGTACGACATATAGATATTCGTGTAACTAGGGGCCATTGCAGCCGACATTGATGTGCCTGATATTTGAACAAAAGAGAAGAAATTGTTGTTGAGTACAATTGTTAGAAGTTTCAAAATGAAAAGCCGATCACTTCTGACTGGTAATTCTGTGTTTAGTAAGATCCATTCCACGGCTTCCAATCCGGCCTGGTGTGTTATGTTGGTATAAAGACTATGAAAGCGTGCGAAGGAACTTTTGGGTTGATATCACCTTGTGACCCCAGCGACCTAATTACTTGCAAATTTTCAAGCTGTCGCATTGGTGTGCCATTAGAGCGGAGACTTAGAGTTCCTTAACTCCGCTTGTATAATGAAAGACCAAGTTGCTAAGGCAACGCCTTATTACTGCGCCACAAAAAGATCTTGGAAACCAAAGAGTTTTATACTGTGGAAGTTTTTATTGTTACATTTTGTGTGTCGCCCTATAGATTACACGTGTTTCGGCGTACCGCCTTTCTCAAATCAGGGCATGTCTGAGTTTGTAAAATCATATGTGATAATAGCAATTGCATAATCACCAAGCACCATCACCCATTTTGGCAAACAGATTAAAACGTTCAAAATACATTGAAAATAAACACAAAAGGTGTGATTGAAATAAGCATATTGTGGAAATAACATTGCATTGCACAATTCACATTTTCACATGTGTATATTCCCATTTTAGGTTTAAGTTCACAGAGAAAAAGGGGTGGGGAATGGGGGAGGATAAAGAGGTAAGGAGAAATCAAACAGAGAGGAAGGTAAGTAACTCTCAATGAATTAATTTTTATTTTTAGCTATTTTTACCGTAAAAAAGAAAGCTTTCTCACCCGAATATTGCTTATTTCTAAGGTCAGATGAAACTGTCATAACTGGGATCAATCCCAACTGAGGGGGAAGGGGGAAGGAAGACAAAGGTAATTGTATTTAGGTTTTTTAGTAATACCGTAATCAAGTCATGTCTAGTGTTGCAGCTAAAGCGCATGGTTTAGACCATATTTAAAGTCTGTCATTTGGCCACAATGCTTGGCAGACTTGCAGAGGCATTATTGGAACTTGCAAGTAAATACGTTGTTTGACAGATTTTTGACAAATTTTTAATGCAGCCATGCAATTATTATTGTATTCTTAAAGCAAATTCCGGCTTTATAAGGCATGTGTGTGCTTAATTAAACTCATGTTTTCTCTGTCATTGAAAGCCGTAGTTAAAAGATCTACCGTGACATAACTAAAACACATTTGAAGCGTGTTTTTCAAAATGTGCTTGTTGTGCTACAATTCGAGTAGACACTTCCACCATCGCCCTGATGTGCATTCATGTGCTTTAATAGTCGCATCGTGTTGTGGTTGGTCCTGTGAGCGGGTGGGCTTTAAGGACCCCAGGGCTTACCTCCAAATTAACGTTCTCGCATCCCGCGTCTCCGGCGAAATGTGGTTGTTGCCTCTGCTTGTTGCTATGCAATAAGGGAATGAGTGACACCTAAAGTCCTTTGTCTATGTCCGTAGTGAAGGAAAGATACTCAGGGTACTCGAGCAGCCATATTGGAAGGTGCTATGACGTACCTATCTACCTGAGAAGAAATGATATTTGTGATTACACTGTCGGGATAGCAGGCAGTGTGGTCCTTGTAAATGTTTTGTTGTGTGTGGCAGTCACATATAACTGATAGAGAGTTGAACGCCCGCACGTAAGCACAACAAATAACTCGTGCTGTGTTTAAAATTAATTGGCATTTCCATAAAGAATCGAGAGGCTTATTAAGTCCTCTTTGAATTGAAAAACCAGAGCGGAACGGTTGCATGATGAGGGCCTATATCTATTAAGAAAACGGATTAGCATGCTTAGTGCTCTGGTGTTTATCCTTGTAATTTTAAGTGATGCATTGTGGGAGTCGTAGTTAGCATGAGTAATGCTACTTACTGAGAAATGTTCGAGTTTACTTGAAAATCTCATTTTAGTCCCCTGATAAGGTTCTAGTGGTCTCATAATGTTAGTAAAATGCTCATGACAATTACTGCTAGCATTAAACATGTACATGGCGTAAAATGATCATAATGCATAATCAAACATAATCAAGAGACAAGAGACTGTATACATTTAGTAATTGCTACACAATCTTCAGTTCCTGATTACAGGAAGTACGACATCTCATTGGCTGTGTTTAGACCTGTTTCGACACTTCTGTACCGGCAAATATATCTGGCCTCTTCAAGGCGAAGAAGCAGTTCCTGGTTACCGCCCCTGGGTTCCAGAGTTACTTTTTTCAAACCTATGAACCTGATGTCTTTTTTGTCTTGCAGTCGGTGTGTTTTTTGCCAATGTTCAGCCAACGGCAGGGGCGTTGCTAGGGGGGTCTAAGGGGGCTGTAGCCCCTGATCTTTTGGTTGTAGCCCCGGATAGAATCTCAGGAGCTACAGCCAAAAGACTAGCTAGCCCCCAGTCCCAACAGTTCCGACATCAGCATAGCCCCGGGTCTTTTCCAGACCTATCAACTCCCCTGGCCAACGGCAAGTTCTTGTCTTGGCTACCAATTGTTGAGAGGTGCTCCCTAATCCTTGTCCGCAGTTCTCTAATTGTGCTGCCGATGTATGTTAGTTTGCAAGTGCATATAATAGCATAAACTATATATTTGGTGCAGCAATTGATCTGTTCTTTTATTTTGGTTAGAATACCGTTGTTGTCTCTCTATACATCTGTGCTAGTTGTTGCATATCTACACATACTGCAAGCTCCACATTTTCTGAACCCTGGTTTGGGGTCATCTAGCCAGGTTTGGGCTTTCTCTTTAATCTTCTCTGGTAATAAGGACGGGCTCAGGCTTGTGCAAAGTGTTCTTGCTCTTCTGTAGATAATTGAAGGATAATCATGTAGAAAGATCCCCACGTGCGGATCGAGTTTAAGCAAATGCCAGCTTTTTTTAAGGATTTTTTTGATCTCATGGTTATTGGCACAGTAGGTTGTAATAAATTGGACCATGTTGTCTTCACTGTGTTTACTCTTTTTGATCAAAGTCTGGCTCCTTGGTATTAATTCTGCCTTTTCCTTGGCAATTTTTATGCTTGTTGATGAATAACCTCTGGCTTTGAATCGGTTGGTTAAGAGGTGGCATTCCTCCTTAAAGTTTAAAGAATTAGCACAATTCCTTCTCGCTCTTATGAATTCTCCTTTGGGGATGTTTCTGAGTACTAGTTCATGGTGACAGATGGTGGCAAACAGTGTTGAATTCACTTCTGTATCCTTACGATAAGTTCTGGTTATAAGTCGGTTGTACTTGGTTGAAATTGTTAAGCCTAGAAAATTGATCTCTGATTGACTACTTGTTCCTGTGAATTGAATACCCCAGTTGTTGCCATTAGTCTGGGTTCTGAAGTCTTCCAATTCTTGAAGTGTACCCTTCCAGATGAAAAAAACATCGTCGATATATTGTGTCCATTTGATGACATTGTTTTTATAGGCATCTGTTGTGTAGATCAAGAGGTCCTCAAACATGTCCATGACCAGGTTGGCCAATGCAGGGGCATATTTTGCGCCCATGGCCACGCCTCTGATTTGTTTGTAAAATTGTTTTTCAAAAATAAAGATGCTGTTGTCTAATGTGGACATGAGCATTTCTTTGATCATGCACACGAATGGAAAATAGGATGCTGACTCATTCTTGAATGTATAAGTTATTGTGTCCAGTGCCAGGCTGTGTCCAATTGAGGTATATAGCGCTCTAACATCCCAAGTCGCTAAATAGTAGGTCGAGTGCCATTCAATTTCTTCTAACATTATTATTGCAGATGTAGTGTCCTTCAAATAAGCTTGATTTGCTTGTGCACTTGGTCGTAATATGTTGTCAAGATATTCTGCTAAAGTCTCTGTTGCCCAGCCTATTCCACTGAGAATGGGTCTCCCCTCTGGGACATTGATAAACGGCTTGTGGACCTTCGGCAGGAAGTACATAGTTGGAATTGTTGGTTTAGGGACAAATAGGAAGCTTCTTTCTTCATCTGAAATGAGCCCTTGACGGTGCCACCCTTGAATTAGGTTGTTCAGATCGGTAATGATATCCTTCTTAGGGTTAGATGGCAATATTGCATAACAGTTCGGTGTCTCCAGGTGTTGTTGTGCCATTGTGATGTAATCTTGTCTATTCATTACAATGATGTTCCCCCCTTATCCGCTTCCTTAATGACTATTTCTTTGTTGGTTCTTAGAAGTTGAGGTGCTTCTTTTTCTTGTATTGTGAGGTTTTCTTGTTTGCCTTTTTTGGTTCTGCCCTTTCTATTCTGAACTTTGAACAAATCCCTTGTCAGTGATTTATAGAATGCGTCTATCATGTTATCCGGAGCAAGCTGCGGTAAGAATTTCGACTGAGGTTTGAGCTCTTTCTGTATTAGTCCAATCAGGTGAATGTCCAATTCTCTCAAATTTTGATGCATCAGAAACATGTCTGGTTCCAGAAGTGATCTTAATAAGTGTATGTTTTCCAAGTCTTCGATGGTAACTTGACTAATGGTAACTATGTCCCTCGGTTTGTACTGTTTGCCGACTTGTAGCCTTACAAATTTAAACAAGTCAATGTGTACTTGTACCGGTTCAAGATATGCTGTATGTGCAAATGATAGGCCCCTGTTAAGTACCTTAGTTTGGTGCTCTGTAATTTCTAGGCTAGATAAGTTTGTAACCAAATTGTTTATTTTGTCTTCTTGGCCGCTTCCCTGGCCGCAGCCCTGGTTAGTCTTCGATGATCTTCTAGTGCATCGGGGTTCCCGGAGTCTTCCTGACCCCTCCTTCCCCCCCCTTGGTAAAGGTTGTGTCTTGTCTAGTAGATTCGGTGTTTGAAAACAGACTTGCTTCAAGGGTTGTGTCCTGTTGCCTTTTTTATATCTCCTGATCTGATTGAGGAAGCCTTGACCTATTTTAGGTATATTGACTGTAGTAAGACCCTCGCCTTCAGAGGACTCTTCCGCCTCAGAACTGGCAGGCGAGGTGTTAGGTGTACTGTCCCTAGATGTTGGTTTGATAAATTTGTTATATTTTTCTTGAAAAGTATAGATTCTGTCCTCTTTGTAGTCTAGTTCATCTCTGAAAAACTTTCCGAGTTTATGTAATTTGATGTCCTCTTGATATTCCTTCAGTAATTTTTCTCTTTAGTTACTTCTAGGGCTTTGGCATCTGCAATTTCCTTCTTGATATTTTCTATGAGTTCCGTTGCTCTTTTCTGTTCACGAGTCGCATGTTCTATCAGCGACTCTCAAGCATATTTTTTTAGCAATTACTAAATGTATACAGTCTCTTGTCTCTTGATTATGTTTGATTATGCATTATGATCATTTTACGCCATATACATGTTTAATGCTAGCAGTAATTGTCATGAGCATTTTACTAACATAATGAGACCACTAGAACCTTTTCAGGGGAATAACATGAGATTTTCAAGTAAACTCGAACATTTCTCAGTAAGTAGCATTACTCATGCTAACTACGACTCCCACAATGCATCACTTAAAATTACAAGGATAAACACTAGAGCACTAAGCATGCTAATCCGTTTGCTTAATAGATATAGGCCCTCATCATGCAACCATTCCGCTCTGGTTTTTCAATTCAAAGAGGACTTAATAAGCCTCTCGATTCTTTATGGAGATGCCAATTAATTTTAAACACAGCCTGAGTTATTTGTTGTGCTTACGTGCGGGCGTTCAACTCTCTATCAGTAATATGTGACTGCCACACACAAAAAAACATTTACAAGGACCACACTGCCTGCTATCCCGACAGTGTAATCACAAATATCATTTCTTCTCAGGTAGATAGGTACGTCATAGCACCTTCCAATATGGCTGCTCGAGTACCCTGAGTATCTTTCCTTCACTACGGACATAGACAAAGGACTTTAGGTGTCACTCATTCCCTTATTGCATAGCAACAAGCAGAGGCAACAACCACATTTCGCCGGAGACGCGGGATGCGAGAACGTTAATTTGGAGGTAAGCCCTGGGGTCCTTAAAGCCCACCCGCTCACAGGACCAACCACAACACGATGCGACTATTAAAGCACATGAATGCACACCAGGGTGATGGTGGAAGTGTCTACTCGAATTGTAGCACAACAAGCACGAATTGAAAAACACGCTTCAAACGTGTTTTAGTTATGTCACAGTAGATTTTTTAACTGCGGCTTTCAATGACAGAGAAAACATGAGTTTAATAAAGCACACACATGCCTTATAAAGCCGGCATTTGCTATAAGAATACAATAATAATTGCACGGCTGCATTAAAAATTTGTCAAAAATCTGTCAAACAACGTATTTACTTGCAAGTTCCAATAATGCCTCTGCAAGTCTGCCAAGCATTGTGGCCAAATGACAGACTTTAAATATGGTCTAAACCATGCGCTTTAGCTGCAACACTAGACATGACTTGATTACGGTATTACTAAAAAACCTAAATACAATTACCTTTGTCTTCCTTCCCCCTTCCCCCTCAGTTGGGATTGATCCCAGTTATGACAGTTTCATCTGACCTTAGAAATAAGCAATATTCGGGTAAGAAAGCTTTCTTTTTTACGGTAAAAATAGCTAAAAATAAAAGTTAATTCATTGAGAGTTACTTACCTTTCTCTATGTTTGATTTCTCCTTACCTCTTTATCCTCCCCCATTCCCCACCCCTTTTTCTCTGTGAACTTAAACCTAAAATGGGAATATACACACGTGAAAATGTGAATTGTGCAATGTTATTTCCATGATATGCTTACTTTAATCACACCTTTTGTGTTTATTTTCAATGTATTTTGAACGTTTTAATCTGTTTGCCAAAATGGGTGATGGTGCTTGGTGATTATGCAATTGCTATTATCACATATGATTTTACAAACTCAGACAAGCCCTGATTTGAGAAAGGCGGTACGCCGAAACACGTGTAATCTATAGGGCGACACACAAAATGTAACAATAAAAACTTCCACAGTATAAAACTCTTTGGTTTCCAAGATCTTTTTCTGGCGCAATAATAAGGCATTGCCTTAGCAACTTGGTCCTTGGTATAAAGACTAGGTACGTCCATGGAGAATAAGATATCTGTATTTATGTCAAAATTCACTTCTCCAAGTTTTTTAAGAAAATGGTTGGTATCTTTTGTGTATGCAGTACAGTTTTGTGCAAGAGGTTGAATAATCTTGTCAATGTATTGGGCAATTGGTTCTAATAAGCTGTTATTAGCTGCAATTATTGGGCGACCCGGAGGTTCCATCAGATTTTTGTGAATTTTGGGTAAAACATAAATTACTGGTATTAGTGGGTGTGTATTTGTAAGGAAACATTTGGTTTTGTGGGTGATGTACTCTTCCTCTTCAGCTTCATCTAGCGTTTTTTTAATGATTTCTCGTACTTGTTCAGTGGGGTCATGGAAAATTTCCAAGTACATGTCTTGATCATTCAATTGTTTCACTATCTCAGCTTTGTATTTATTAGTGTCCATTATCACTAGTGCACCCCCTTTATCTGCAGGTTTCAAAATAATTTCTGGATTTTCCCAGAAGCGGTCTAGTGCTTGTTTTTCTCTTGAGGTTAAGTTCCATCTCGATCGGTTTACAAATTTAATCTTCTTCATGTCTCTTAGTACTGATTTCTCGAAGACGTCCATAGATGTATTCTGAATCGGCGGTGAAAAAGTACTTTTTGGTTTCAACTCGAGAAAATCAGATTGATGTCCCTCCTCTGGGATTTCTAAAGTGTCAAAGAAAATTTTCAACTTCATTTTTCTCGCCAACTTGAAAAAAGACATTTTCTCTTTCAATAATGTGCTGCTGTAGTTAGGCACAAATGATAACCCTTTTTGTAACGTCTGTATCTCAAATTTAGACAATTTGTATTTAGAGATGTTTACAACTAGGTTTTCTTTGGTGGACAGTGGCCCGGGGGGACTGGCCTTTTTTTCTCATTTTAAAGCTAAGCAGGGTCGTTCCTTGTTGCTCCATGGATGGGAGACACGAGTAGCCAGTGATTATTCACCCTCATTGTCACTATAGCTGTAAAAATATCTATTTTATTTATTATGCATAAAAGATTGCACGCTTTGAGAACTCCCAATGTTTTAGTTAATTTACCTGTGTAATTAAAATATTTGCAGAGGATCACACACGTTGGTGAAGCAGCGTGCTACAAGCCCCTTCTTTTATGGCCGGTCTCTGGGTGACTGTTGTGATACATCACACAATCCCAACTAACCGCATTAAAGCAGGTACTGAAAAGTGTAATAAATAATCAGGTGCAAGAATAACAAATGCCCAGGTACTTTTGCCCCCAAAGCGAAAATCAAAAGCTGGCACCCATGAATATACGCATAGTAAGGGATTATATATTTTAAAGTGAAATATACAAATGTAGTTCAATTGACCTTCTCCTAGGAAGAAAGTGTACAAGACAAAATAACATTGGACTTTGAAAAAAGTAATGAACACCAGAAAAATAACTTGAGAAAAGAAATCTTCCAATACATATTTTGGCAAAGTATAAAAGTTTAAACTCAGCAATCTATAATGAAATATTCCATTGAAAACCACATCCCAATATGAGGCAAGTGCTTGTGGGTAAGCGTCTGCACTGGGAAAAGGACAACCTGAGTAAATCCTGGTATACAAATACTTGAGCAAGCTTGCCGATCTAAAACAAAAACAAGGGGTTGCATCAGCCCTTTGAATAAAGGTTATGCTGTCCACCCACATGAATCCTGTACTTGTGCCCTGAAAGGCAGCCACAATCAGGGGGGAATAACTGCACCAGTGTCCAGGACTGCAAGCTCTCTTTCCACATTGTGGGCAAAGACTCATGACTTTCTTGCTCTCTCATCATTTCCCGTCGCCACCCACATGTCTGACTTTCAACAATACTCTGCTTTATAAACCTAACTTGAAAAGTACACATACCAAATCACTCACATATATAAATCCTTAAACACCTATGTTAGGCAAAAGTGTACAAGGTGGGACTATTCCCCCCATCTTCACTGTGAGACTACACATACCAGAATGCAATTCAACAAAAGGCATAAACAATTGTCTCTGAGTGCAAATCTTTCAAGGATTGATATTAGCACGGTTTAAAAAAATATTATGTGGATGCCCTGTTTTATGAGATATATAAAACTAAGAAAACAAGCAGCATTCAGGATTGGGGACAGTCTGCCATGCATGCAGTAACCGGGACCGACACTGCTTAGTTTCAAAGCGAGGAAGGATCCTGACCTCTTATGCCATGTTTCTCTGACTGGTCTTGTAAGGAAGTAAGCGGATAATCCTTTCCTCAATTTGAAGCTAAGCAGGCTTCATCCCAGTTACTGCAGGGATGGCAATCCCACTGTTGCAGCAAAAATGTCTATTTTTATTTATTAATAATGACTTGGAGACTACAAATACCAGAATGCAATTCGACAAAAGGCAAAAATGGTGCGAAACTTTCAAGGACTGACGGTTTTAAAAGAAATAATAATAATTCACATGCCAAGTTGGTCACCCATCCGTGCAGTAACCAGACTTGACCCTACTTAACTTCAAAGCAAAGCGAGGGCCAGCTCATTCCTCTAAGCAGTCTTGTAAGTTAGATTCATTTATCTGACAACATGACCTGAGGAGACTGGCCCGTCCTCACTATAAAGCTAAACAGAGTTTGATATGGTTACGGTAAGGGTGGGCAACCTGGATGGCATTCGACTCATTGGCCATGGCCAGTGATTGTTCACACCCAATGTCACCATACCTGTAAAAATATATTTAATAATTTGTTTTTACAAATATAACCGCAGGTACTGAACTGCACATACCGACGATTATCTGTAGTCCCTTGTAGCTGTGAATATCAGAAAAAAGGCCGGAACAAAAAAGCTTTCCTGCCTGCCAGCACTTCACCAAGTGCCCCCGCATCTCTGCCAGCTACCCACAAACCCCAAATGGCCTCCCCACTTCCCATGCTCTCTCCCTTTTCCCCCACAACACACACTGCTTCTGTGACGCAGTTTGCTTTCAGATTTCGGCTATAGCAGAGGCTACGGAAAGTTTTGTGCTGCAAACTCAGTCCCTAGACCCCGTTCAACTCCCGAATTTCACTCAATGCCCTCTAGCCATTCGCCCACTACTACCCTGGTGCATTTCATTTCTGAAAACCATGATCCTGCAATGCACCATGGGAGATATCTCTATTTCCTTTTCAAATATTTAAATAACTACTGCACAGAATAAACCAAGCAAAGCACTCTTTTGAACGCTTCGTGGCAGAGTTGTTTCAGACCTGGTCCAAATCCGTCCAGCAGTTTGGGCTGTCATTTTGACAAACATTGACCTTTTTTGTCTATGGGGAAATGAATGGGAAGCAGGCCGCTCTTTTGGAAAAAAAATAATGTTTTGGGATGTTTAATAACTTTCTTATTTTGTTACAAATCTTTACAAAACTTTGCAGTCTGGGGGGGGCCGCAGACTTTTTATTACTTGAAATTTTTGTCCTAACCGTTACTAGAATCACATGTTATTAACAATAGAATTTTGAGGGGTTCCTATGTGTCTCTGACTCACATTAATTGATATATAGCATTTGCCAAAGGAGAAACAGCAAGATGCCAAGAATACATATACCCAGCTTGCACATGCTAAACTGCAACTAACATAACAGAGCACTTTACCGAGGTATGTGACAGTACAGATGCATAATGGGGCACTTTACAGAGGCAACAACAGCACAGATGCATAACGAAGCGCTTTACAGAGGTATACAACAGTACAGATTACTAATAGCACTTTACAGAGGTATACAACAATACAGATGCATAATGGAGCACTTTACAGAGGTATACACCAGTACAGGTGCATAACAGAGCATTTGACAGAGGTATACCACAGTACAGATGCATAATGGAGCACTTTACAGAGGTATACAAAAGTTCAGGTGCATAACAGAGGACTTTACAGAGGTATACGACAGTACAGATGCATAATAGGGCACTTTAAGAGACAACGGGCCTCATTACGACCCAGGCGGTAAGTTACCGCCTGGGCCGTGACTTTACCACCATGGCGTAAACTATGTTTACGCCATGGTGGTTGGCGGACTTACCGCCCCATTCCGACCTTGGCGGGGCGGTAAATCCCCAATCCCCATTTACCCTTCCCCATTCCCATTTTTGCCCCATAGGGCATAATGGGAGTGGGGAAGGCGTTAATTACGCCACCGTAAATTACGGTGGCGTAATTAACTCCATGGTCCCTTAGCGCCATGGATTTTAACACCTGCTAAAAGCAGGTGTTAAAAGCGCCATGGCGCTAAGGGTCCTCGTACTCAGGCGGTAAGGGTCGGCGCTGTTAACGCTGCCGTTAACCCCTTACCGCCTGGGTCGTAATGAGGCCCAACAACAGCACAGATGCATAACGGAGCGATTTACAGAGGTAACAGCACAGCTGCATAACGAAGCGCTTTACAGAGGTATACAACAGTACAGATTCCTAACAGCGCTTTACAGAGGTATACAACAGTACAGATGCATAATGGAGCACTTTACAAAGGTATACAACAGTACAGGTGCATAACAGAACACGTTACAGAGGTATACGACAGTACAGATGCATACCGGGGCACTTTACAGAGGTGTACAACAGTACAGATGCATAACGGAGAACTTTACAGATAACGGAGCACTTTACAGAGGTAACAACAGCACAGATGCATAATGGAGCGCTTTACAGAGCTATGCAGCAGTACAGATTCCTAACAGTGCTTTATAGAGGTATACGACAATACAGATACATAATGGAGCACTTTACAGAGGTATACGACAGTACAGATGCTTAATGGAGCACTTTACAGAGGTATACAAAAGTACAGGTGCATAACAGAGCACTTTACAGAGATATACGACAGTACACATACATAATGGGGCACTTTACAGAGGTAACAACAGCACAGATGCAAAACAGAACGTTTTACAGAGGTAACAACAGCACTGATGCATTATGAAGTGCTTTACAGAGGTATTCAACAGTACAGATTCCTAACAGCGCTTTACAGAGGTATAGAACAGTACAGATGCATAATGGAGCGCTTTACAGAGGTATATGACAGTACAGATGCATAACAGAGCACTTTACAGAGATATACAGAAGTACAGGTGCATAACAGATCGCTTTACAGAGGTATACGGGATTACAGATGCATAATGGAGCACTTCACAGAGGTATACAACAGTACAGATGTATAACAGAGCGCTTTACAGAGGTGTACGAAAGTACAGATGCATAATGGAGCACTTTACAGAGGTAGAAAAAAGTTCAGGTGCATAACAGAGCATTTTACAGAGGTATACGACAGTACAGATGCATTATGGGGCACTCTACAGAGGCAACAACAGCACAGATGCATAACTGATCATTTTACAGAGGTATCAACAGCACAGATGCATAACGAAGCACTTTACAGAGGTATACAACAGTACAGATTCCTAACAGCACTTTACATAGGTACACAACAGTACAGATGCATAATGGAGCACTTTACAGAGGTATACAACAGTACAGGTGCATAGCAGAGCACTTTACAGAGGTATATGACAGCACAGATGCATACTGAAGCACTTTACAGAGGTGTACAACAGTACAGATGCATAACAGAGCGCTTTACAGGGGTAACAACAGCACAGATGCATAATGGAGCGCTTTACAGAGGTAACAACAGCACAGATGCGGAACAAAGCACTTTACAGAGGTAGCAACAGCACAGACGCATAACGGAGCGCTTTACAGAGGAAACAACAGCACAGATGCATAACAAAGCGCTTTACAGATGTATACGACAGTACAGAATCCTAACAGCGCTTTACAGAGGTATACGACAGTATAGATGCATAATGGAGCACTTTACAGAGGTATACAAAAGTACAGGTGCAAAACAGAGCACTTTACAGAGGTATATGACAGTACAGATGCATAATGGAACACTTTACAGAGGTATATGACAGTACAGATGCATAACGGAGCACTTTACAGAGGTATATGACAGTACAGATGCATAATGGAGCATTTTATAGAGGTCTACAAATGTTCAGGTGCATAACAGAGCACTTTGCAGAGGTGTGCGACAGTACAGATGCATAATGGAGCACTTTACAGAGGCAACAACAGCACAGATGCATAACGAAGTGCTTTACAGGAGTATACAACAGTACAGATTCCTAACAGCACTTTACAGTGGTATGCGACAGTACAGATGCATAATGGAGCACTTTACAGAGGTATACACCAGTACAGGTGCATAACAGAGCATTTGACAGAGGTATACCACAGTACAGATACATAATGGAGCACTTTACAGAGGTATACAAAAGTTCAGGTGCATAACAGAGGACTTTACAGAGGTATGCGACAGTAAAGATGCATAATGGGGCACTTTACAGAGGCAACAACAGCACAGATGCATAACGGAGCGATTTACAGAGGTAACAACAGCACAGCTGCATAACAAAGCGCTTTACAGAGGTATACAACAGACAGATTCCTAACAGCGCTTTACGGAGGTATACGACAGTACAGATGCATAATGGAGCACTTTACAGAGGTATACAACAGTACAGGTGCATAACAGCACACGTTACAGAGGTATACGACAGTACAGATGCATACTGGGCACTTTACAGAGGTGTACAACAGTACAGATGCATAACGGAGCACTTTGCAGATAACGGAGCACTTTACAGAGGTAACAACAGCACAGATGCATAATGGAGAGCTTTACAGAGCTATGCAACAGTACAGATTCCTAACAGTGCTTTATAGAGGTATATGACAATACAGATGCATAATGGAGCACTTTACAGAGGTATACGACAGTACAGATGCTTAATGGAGCACTTTACAGAGGTATACAAAAGTACAGGTGCATAACAGAGCACTTTACAGAGATATACGACAGTACACATACATAATGGGGCACTTTACAGAGGTAACAATAGCACAGATGCAAAACAGAACGTTTTACAGAGGTAACAACAGCACTGATGCATTATGAAGTGCTTTACAGAGGTATACAACAGTACAGATTCCTAACCGCGCTTTACAGAGGTATACGACAGTACAGATGCATAATGGAGCGCTTTACAGAGGTATATGACAGTACAGATGCATAACAGAGCACTTTACAGAGGTATACAGAAGTACAGGTGCATAACAGATCACTTTACAGAGGTATACAGCATTACAGATGCATATTGGAGCACTTTACAGAGGTATACAACAGTACAGTTGTATAACAGAGCGCTTTACAGAGGACAGTACAGATGCATTATGGGGCACTTTACAGAGGCAACAACAGCACAGATGCATAACGGAGCATTTTACAGAGGTAACAACAGCACAGATGCATAACGAAGCACTTTACAGAGGTATACAACAGTACAGATTCCTAACAGCACTTTACATAGGTACACGACAGTACAGATGCATAATGGAGCACTTTACAGAGGTATACAACAGTACAGGTGCATAGCAGAGCACTTTACAGAGGTATATGACAGCACAGATGCATACTGAGGCACTTTACAGAGGTGTCAACAGTACAGATGCATAACAGAGCGCTTTACAGGGGTAACAACAGCACAGATGCATAATGGAGCGCTTTACAGAGGTAACAACAGCACAGATGCAGAACGAAGCGCTTTATAGAGGTAGCAACAGCACATACGCATAACGGAGTGCTTTACAGAAGAAACAACAGCACAGATGCATAACAAAGCGCTTTACAGATGTATACGACAGTACAGAATCCTAACAGCGCTTTACAGAGGTATAAAACAGCACAGATGCATATTGAAGCGCTTTACAGAGGTATACGACAGTACACATTCCTAACAACGCTTTACAGAGGTATACAACAGTACAGATGTATAATGGAGCACTTTACAGAGGTATACAACAGTGCAGGTGCATAAGAGAGCACTTTACAGAGATATATACGACACTACAGATACATAATGGGGTGCTTTACTGAGGTGTACCTCAGTATAAATATATAACAGAGCGCTTTACAGAGGTAACAACATCACAGATGCATAACGAAGCACTTTACAGTGGTATACGACAGTACAGGTGCATAACAGAGCATTTTACAGAGGTATACCACAGTACAGATGCATAATGGAGCACTTTACAGAGGTATACGGCAGTACAGATGCATAATAGAGTGCATGACAGAGATATACAACTGTACAGATGCATAACGAAGCGCTTTACAGAGGTAACAACAGTATAGTTATATGACAAAGTGCTTTACAGAAGTATATGCCAAAACAGATACACAATGGATCACTTTACAGAGCTAACAGCAGTACAGATGCATAACAATGCACTTTAAAGAGGTAACAAACTTACAGATGCATAACAGAGCGCTTTTCAAAGGTAACAACAGCACAGCTGCATAACGAAGCGCCTTACAGAGGTATACAACAGTACAGATTCCTTACAGCACTTTACAGATGTATACAACAGTACAGATGCATACTGGGGCACTTTACAGAGGTGTACAACAGTACAGATGCATAACAGAGCACTTTACAGATAACGGAGCACTTTACAGAGGTAACAACAGCACAGATTCATAATAGAACACTTTACAGAGCTATGCAACAGTACAGATTCCTAACAGTGCTTTATAGAGGTATACGACAATACAGATGCATAATGGAGCACTTTACAGAGGTATACGACAGTACAGATGCTTAACGGAGCACTTTACAGAGGTATACAAAAGTACAGGTGCATAACAGAGCACTTTACAGAGATATACAACAGTACACATACATAATGGGGCACTTTACAGAGGCAACAACAGCACATATGCATAACAGAACGTTTTACAAAGGTAACAACAGCACTGATGCATAATGAAGTGCTTTACAGAGGTATACAACAGTACAGATTCCTAACAGCGCTTTACAGAGGTATACGACGGTACAGATGCATAATGGAGCACTTTACAGAGGTATATGACAGTACAAATGCATAACAGAGCACTTTACAGAGGTATACAACAGTACAGAAGTATAACAGAGAGCTTTACAGAGGTATACGACAGTACAGGTGCATAATGGAGCACTTTACAGAGGTATACAAAAGTTCAGGTGCATAACAGAGCACTTTACAGAGGTATACGACAGTACAGATGCATTATGGGGCACTTTACAGAGGCAACAACAGCACAGATGCATAATGGAGCATTTTACAGAGGTAACAACAACACAGATGCATAACAAAGCACTTTATAAAGGTATACAACAGTACAGATTCCTAACAGCACTTTACAGAGGTACACAACAGTACAGATGCATAATGGAGCACTTTACAGAGGTATATAACAGTACAGGTGCATAGCAGAGCACTTTACAGAGGTATATGACAGCACAGATGCATACTGAGGTACTTTACAGAGGTGTACAACAGTACAGATGCATAAAGGAGCGCTTTACAGGGGTAACAATAGCACAGATGCATAATGGAGCACTTTACAGAGGTAACAATAGCACAGATGCGGAACGAAGCGCTTTATAGAGGTAGCAACAGCACAGACGAATAACGGAGTGCTTTACAGAGGAAACAACAGCACAGATGCATAACAAAGCGCTTTACAGATGTATACGACAGTACAGAATCCTAACAGCGCTTTACAGAGGTATACGACAGTACAGGTGCAAAACAGAGTGCTTTACAGAGGTATACAACAGCACAGATGCATATCGAAGCGCTTTACAGAGGTATACGACAGTACAGATTCCTAACAACACTTTACAGAGGTATACAACAGTACAGGTGTATAATGGAGCACTTTACAGAGGTAAACAACAGTACAGGTGCATAAGAGAGCACTTTACAGAGGTATACAACAGTACAGATACATAATGGGGTGCTTTACAGAGGTGTACCTCAGTATAAATGTATAACGGAGCGCTTTGCAGAGGTAAAAACAGCACAGATGCATAACGAAGCACTTTACAGTGGTATACGACAGTATAGATTCCTAAAAGCGTTTTACAGAGTTATACGACAGTACAGATGCATAATGGAGCACTTTACAGAGGTAACAACAGCACAGATGCAGAACGAAGCGCTTTATAGAGGTAGCAACAGCACAGACGCATAACGGAGTGCTTTACAGAGGAAACAACAGCACAGATGCATAACAAAGCGCTTTACAGATGTATACGACAGTACAGAATCCTAACAGCGCTTTACAGAGGTATACGACAGAACAGGTGCAAAACAGAGTGCTTTACAGAGGTTTACAACAGCACAGATGCATATCGAAGCGCTTTACAGAGGTATACGACAGTACAGATTCCTAACAACGCTTTACAGAGGTATACAACAGTACAGGTGTATAATGGAGCACTTTACAGAGGTATACAACAGTACAGGTGCATAAGAGAGCACTTTACAGAGGTATACAACAGTACAGATACATAATGGGGTGCTTTACAGAGGTGTACCTCAGTATAAATGTATAACAGAGCGCTTTACAGAGGTAACAACAGCACAGATGCATAACGAAGCACTTTAGAGTGGTATACGACAGTATAGATTCCTAAAAGCGTTTTACAGAGTTATACGACAGTACAGATGCATAATGGAGCACTTTACAGAGGTATACAACAGTACAGATGCATAATGGAGCACTTTACAGAGGTATATGACAGTACAAATGCATAACAGAGCACTTTACAGAGGTATACAACAGTACAGAAGTATAACAGAGAGCTTTACAGAGGTATACGACAGTACAGGTGCATAATGGAGCACTTTACAGAGGTATACAAAAGTTCAGGTGCATAACAGAGCACTTTACAGAGGTATACGACAGTACAGATGCATTATGGGGCACTTTACAGAGGCAACAACAGCACAGATGCATAACGGAGCATTTTACAGAGGTAACAACAGCACAGATGCATAACGAAGCACTTTACAGAGGTATACAACAGTACAGATTCCTAACAGCACTTTACATAGGTACACAACAGTACAGATGCATAATGGAGCACTTTACAGAGGTATACAACAGTACAGGTGCATAGCAGAGCACTTTACAGAGGTATATGACAGCACAGATGCATACTGAGGCACTTTACAGAGGTGTCAACAGTACAGATGCATAACAGAGCGCTTTACAGGGGTAACAACAGCACAGATGCATAATGGAGCGCTTTACAGAGGTAACAACAGCACAGATGCAGAACGAAGCGCTTTATAGAGGTAGCAACAGCACATACGCATAACGGAGTGCTTTACAGAAGAAACAACAGCACAGATGCATAACAAAGCGCTTTACAGATGTATACGACAGTACAGAATCCTAACAGCGCTTTACAGAGGTATAAAACAGCACAGATGCATATTGAAGCGCTTTACAGAGGTATACGACAGTACACATTCCTAACAACGCTTTACAGAGGTATACAACAGTACAGATGTATAATGGAGCACTTTACAGAGGTATACAACAGTGCAGGTGCATAAGAGAGCACTTTACAGAGATATATACGACACTACAGATACATAATGGGGTGCTTTACTGAGGTGTACCTCAGTATAAATATATAACAGAGCGCTTTACAGAGGTAACAACATCACAGATGCATAACGAAGCACTTTACAGTGGTATACGACAGTACAGGTGCATAACAGAGCATTTTACAGAGGTATACCACAGTACAGATGCATAATGGAGCACTTTACAGAGGTATACGGCAGTACAGATGCATAATAGAGTGCATGACAGAGATATACAACTGTACAGATGCATAACGAAGCGCTTTACAGAGGTAACAACAGTATAGTTATATGACAAAGTGCTTTACAGAAGTATATGCCAAAACAGATACACAATGGATCACTTTACAGAGCTAACAGCAGTACAGATGCATAACAATGCACTTTAAAGAGGTAACAAACTTACAGATGCATAACAGAGCGCTTTTCAAAGGTAACAACAGCACAGCTGCATAACGAAGCGCCTTACAGAGGTATACAACAGTACAGATTCCTTACAGCACTTTACAGATGTATACAACAGTACAGATGCATACTGGGGCACTTTACAGAGGTGTACAACAGTACAGATGCATAACAGAGCACTTTACAGATAACGGAGCACTTTACAGAGGTAACAACAGCACAGATGCATAATAGAACACTTTACAGAGCTATGCAACAGTACAGATTCCTAACAGTGCTTTATAGAGGTATACGACAATACAGATGCATAATGGAGCACTTTACAGAGGTATACGACAGTACAGATGCTTAACGGAGCACTTTACAGAGATATACAACAGTACACATACATAATGGGGCACTTTACAGAGGCAACAACAGCACATATGCATAACAGAACGTTTTACAAAGGTAACAACAGCACTGATGCATAATGAAGTGCTTTACAGAGGTATACAACAGTACAGATTCCTAACAGCGCTTTACAGAGGTATACGACGGTACAGATGCATAATGGAGCACTTTACAGAGGTATATGACAGTACAAATGCATAACAGAGCACTTTACAGAGGTATACAACAGTACAGAAGTATAACAGAGAGCTTTACAGAGGTATACGACAGTACAGGTGCATAATGGAGCACTTTACAGAGGTATACAAAAGTTCAGGTGCATAACAGAGCACTTTACAGAGGTATACGACAGTACAGATGCATTATGGGGCACTTTACAGAGGCAACAACAGCACAGATGCATAATGGAGCATTTTACAGAGGTAACAACAACACAGATGCATAACAAAGCACTTTATAAAGGTATACAACAGTACAGATTCCTAACAGCACTTTACAGAGGTACACAACAGTACAGATGCATAATGGAGCACTTTACAGAGGTATATAACAGTACAGGTGCATAGCAGAGCACTTTACAGAGGTATATGACAGCACAGATGCATACTGAGGTACTTTACAGAGGTGTACAACAGTACAGATGCATAAAGGAGCGCTTTACAGGGGTAACAATAGCACAGATGCATAATGGAGCACTTTACAGAGGTAACAACAGCACAGATGCGGAACGAAGCGCTTTATAGAGGTAGCAACAGCACAGACGAATAACGGAGTGCTTTACAGAGGAAACAACAGCACAGATGCATAACAAAGCGCTTTACAGATGTATACGACAGTACAGAATCCTAACAGCGCTTTACAGAGGTATACGACAGTACAGGTGCAAAACAGAGTGCTTTACAGAGGTATACAACAGCACAGATGCATATCGAAGCGCTTTACAGAGGTATACGACAGTACAGATTCCTAACAACACTTTACAGAGGTATACAACAGTACAGGTGTATAATGGAGCACTTTACAGAGGTAAACAACAGTACAGGTGCATAAGAGAGCACTTTACAGAGGTATACAACAGTACAGATACATAATGGGGTGCTTTACAGAGGTGTACCTCAGTATAAATGTATAACGGAGCGCTTTGCAGAGGTAAAAACAGCACAGATGCATAACGAAGCACTTTACAGTGGTATACGACAGTATAGATTCCTAAAAGCATTTTACAGAGTTATACGACAGTACAGATGCATAATGGAGCACTTTACAGAGGTAACAACAGCACAGATGCAGAACGAAGCGCTTTATAGAGGTAGCAACAGCACAGACGCATAACGGAGTGCTTTACAGAGGAAACAACAGCACAGATGCATAACAAAGCGCTTTACAGATGTATACGACAGTACAGAATCCTAACAGCGCTTTACAGAGGTATACGACAGAACAGGTGCAAAACAGAGTGCTTTACAGAGGTTTACAACAGCACAGATGCATATCGAAGCGCTTTACAGAGGTATACGACATCACAGATTCCTAACAACGCTTTACAGAGGTATACAACAGTACAGGTGTATAATGGAGCACTTTACAGAGGTATACAACAGTACAGGTGCATAAGAGAGCACTTTACAGAGGTATACAACAGTACAGATACATAATGGGGTGCTTTACAGAGGTGTACCTCAGTATAAATGTATAACAGAGCGCTTTACAGAGGTAACAACAGCACAGATGCATAACGAAGCACTTTAGAGTGGTATACGACAGTATAGATTCCTAAAAGCGTTTTACAGAGTTATACGACAGTACAGATGCATAATGGAGCACTTTACAGAGGTATACAACAGTACAGGTGCATAGCAGAGCATTTTACAGAGGTATACCACAGTACAGATGCATAATGGAGCACTTTACAGAGGTATATGACAGTACAAATGCATAACAGAGCACTTTACAGAGGTATACAACAGTACAGAAGTATAACAGAGAGCTTTACAGAGGTATACGACAGTACAGGTGCATAATGGAGCACTTTACAGAGGTATACAAAAGTTCAGGTGCATAACAGAGCACTTTACAGAGGTATACGACAGTACAGATGCATTATGGGGCACTTTACAGAGGCAACAACAGCACAGATGCATAACGGAGCATTTTACAGAGGTAACAACAGCACAGATGCATAACGAAGCACTTTACAGAGGTATACAACAGTACAGATTCCTAACAGCACTTTACATAGGTACACGACAGTACAGATGCATAATGGAGCACTTTACAGAGGTATACAACAGTACAGGTGCATAGCAGAGCACTTTACAGAGGTATATGACAGCACAGATGCATACTGAGGCACTTTACAGAGGTGTCAACAGTACAGATGCATAACAGAGCGCTTTACAGAGGTATATGACAGCACAGATGCATACTGGGGCACTTTACAGAGGTGTACAACAGTACAGATGCATAACAGAGCACTTTACAGATAACGGATCACTTTACAGAGGTAACAACAGCAAAGATGCATAATAGAACGCTTTACAGAGCTATGCAACAGTACAGATTCCTAACAGTGCTTTATAGAGGTATACGACAATACAGATGCATAATGGAGCACTTTACAGAGGTATACGACAGTACAGATGCTTAACGGAGCACTTTACAGAGGTATACAAAAGTACAGGTGCATAACAGAGCACTTTACAGAGATATACAACAGTACACATACATAATGGGGCACTTTACAGAGGCAACAACAGCACATATGCATAACAGAACGTTTTACAAAGGTAACAACAGCACTGATGCATAATGAAGTGCTTTACAGAGGTATACAACAGTACAGATTCCTAACAGCGCTTTACAGAGGTATACGATGGTACAGATGCATAATGGAGCACTTTACAGAGGTATATGACAGTACAAATGCATAACAGAGCACTTTACAGAGGTATACAACAGTACAGAAGTATAACAGAGAGCTTTACAGAGGTATACGACAGTACAGGTGCATAATGGAGCACTTTACAGAGGTATACAAAAGTTCAGGTGCATAACAGAGCACTTTACAGAGGTATACGACAGTACAGATGCATTATGGGGCACTTTACAGAGGCAACAACAGCACAGATGCATAATGGAGCATTTTACAGAGGTAACAACAACACAGATGCATAACAAAGCACTTTATAAAGGTATACAACAGTACAGATTCCTAACAGCACTTTACAGAGGTACACAACAGTACAGATGCATAATGGAGCACTTTACAGAGGTATATAACAGTACAGGTGCATAGCAGAGCACTTTACAGAGGTATATGACAGCACAGATGCATACTGAGGTACTTTACAGAGGTGTACAACAGTACAGATGCATAAAGGAGCGCTTTACAGGGGTAACAATAGCACAGATGCATAATGGAGCACTTTACAGAGGTAACAACAGCACAGATGCGGAACGAATCGCTTTATAGAGGTAGCAACAGCACAGACGAATAACGGAGTGCTTTACAGAGGAAACAACAGCACAGATGCATAACAAAGCGCTTTACAGATGTATACGACAGTACAGAATCCTAACAGCGCTTTACAGAGGTATACGACAGTACAGGTGCAAAACAGAGTGCTTTACAGAGGTATACAACAGCACAGATGCATATCGAAGCGCTTTACAGAGGTATACGACAGTACAGATTCCTAACAACACTTTACAGAGGTATACAACAGTACAGGTGTATAATGGAGCACTTTACAGAGGTATACAACAGTACAGGTGCATAAGAGAGCACTTTACAGAGGTATACAACAGTACAGATACATAATGGGGTGCTTTACAGAGGTGTACCTCAGTATAAATGTATAACGGAGCGCTTTGCAGAGGTAAAAACAGCACAGATGCATAACGAAGCACTTTACAGTGGTATACGACAGTATAGATTCCTAAAAGCGTTTTACAGAGTTATACGACAGTACAGATGCATAATGGAGCACTTTACAGAGGTAACAACAGCACAGATGCAGAACGAAGCGCTTTATAGAGGTAGCAACAGCACAGACGCATAACGGAGTGCTTTACAGAGGAAACAACAGCACAGATGCATAACAAAGCGCTTTACAGATGTATACGACAGTACAGAATCCTAACAGCGCTTTACAGAGGTATACGACAGAACAGGTGCAAAACAGAGTGCTTTACAGAGGTTTACAACAGCACAGATGCATATCGAAGCGCTTTACAGAGGTATACGACAGTACAGATTCCTAACAACGCTTTACAGAGGTATACAACAGTACAGGTGTATAATGGAGCACTTTACAGAGGTATACAACAGTACAGGTGCATAAGAGAGCACTTTACAGAGGTATACAACAGTACAGATACATAATGGGGTGCTTTACAGAGGTGTACCTCAGTATAAATGTATAACAGTGCGCTTTACAGAGGTAACAACAGCACAGATGCATAACGAAGCACTTTAGAGTGGTATACGACAGTATAGATTCCTAAAAGCGTTTTACAGAGTTATACGACAGTACAGATGCATAATGGAGCACTTTACAGAGGTATACAACAGTACAGGTGCATAGCAGAGCATTTTACAGAGGTATACCACAGTACAGATGCATAATGGAGCACTTTACAGAGGTATATGACAGTACAAATGCATAACAGAGCACTTTACAGAGGTATACAACAGTACAGAAGTATAACAGAGAGCTTTACAGAGGTATACGACAGTACAGGTGCATAATGGAGCACTTTACAGAGGTATACAAAAGTTCAGGTGCATAACAGAGCACTTTACAGAGGTATACGACAGTACAGATGCATTATGGGGCACTTTACAGAGGCAACAACAGCACAGATGCATAACGGAGCATTTTACAGAGGTAACAACAGCACAGATGCATAACGAAGCACTTTACAGAGGTATACAACAGTACAGATTCCTAACAGCACTTTACATAGGTACACGACAGTACAGATGCATAATGGAGCACTTTACAGAGGTATACAACAGTACAGGTGCATAGCAGAGCACTTTACAGAGGTATATGACAGCACAGATGCATACTGAGGCACTTTACAGAGGTGTCAACAGTACAGATGCATAACAGAGCGCTTTACAGGGGTAACAACAGCACAGATGCATAATGGAGCGCTTTACAGAGGTAACAACAGCACAGATGCAGAACGAAGCGCTTTATAGAGGTAGCAACAGCACAGACGCATAACGGAGTGCTTTACAGAAGAAACAACAGCACAGATGCATAACAAAGCGCTTTACAGATGTATACGACAGTACAGAATCCTAACAGCGCTTTACAGAGGTATAAAACAGCACAGATGCATATTGAAGCGCTTTACAGAGGTATACGACAGTACACATTCCTAACAACGCTTTACAGAGGTATACAACAGTACAGATGTATAATGGAGCACTTTACAGAGGTATACAAAAGTACAGGTGCATAACAGAGCACTTTACAGAGATATACAACAGTACACATACATAATGGGGCACTTTACAGAGGCAACAACAGCACATATGCATAACAGAACGTTTTACAAAGGTAACAACAGCACTGATGCATAATGAAGTGCTTTACAGAGGTATACAACAGTACAGATTCCTAACAGCGCTTTACAGAGGTATACGACGGTACAGATGCATAATGGAGCACTTTACAGAGGTATATGACAGTACAAATGCATAACAGAGCACTTTACAGAGGTATACAACAGTACAGAAGTATAACAGAGAGCTTTACAGAGGTATACGACAGTACAGGTGCATAATGGAGCACTTTACAGAGGTATACAAAAGTTCAGGTGCATAACAGAGCACTTTACAGAGGTATACGACAGTACAGATGCATTATGGGGCACTTTACAGAGGCAACAACAGCACAGATGCATAATGGAGCATTTTACAGAGGTAACAACAACACAGATGCATAACAAAGCACTTTATAAAGGTATACAACAGCACAGATTCCTAACAGCACTTTACAGAGGTACACAACAGTACAGATGCATAATGGAGCACTTTACAGAGGTATATAACAGTACAGGTGCATAGCAGAGCACTTTACAGAGGTATATGACAGCACAGATGCATACTGAGGTACTTTACAGAGGTGTACAACAGTACAGATGCATAAAGGAGCGCTTTACAGGGGTAACAATAGCACAGATGCATAATGGAGCACTTTACAGAGGTAACAACAGCACAGATGCGGAACGAATCGCTTTATAGAGGTAGCAACAGCACAGACGAATAACGGAGTGCTTTACAGAGGAAACAACAGCACAGATGCATAACAAAGCGCTTTACAGATGTATACGACAGTACAGAATCCTAACAGCGCTTTACAGAGGTATACGACAGTACAGGTGCAAAACAGAGTGCTTTACAGAGGTATACAACAGCACAGATGCATATCGAAGCGCTTTACAGAGGTATACGACAGTACAGATTCCTAACAACACTTTACAGAGGTATACAACAGTACAGGTGTATAATGGAGCACTTTACAGAGGTATACAACAGTACAGGTGCATAAGAGAGCACTTTACAGAGGTATACAACAGTACAGATACATAATGGGGTGCTTTACAGAGGTGTACCTCAGTATAAATGTATAACGGAGCGCTTTGCAGAGGTAAAAACAGCACAGATGCATAACGAAGCACTTTACAGTGGTATACGACAGTATAGATTCCTAAAAGCGTTTTACAGAGTTATACGACAGTACAGATGCATAATGGAGCACTTTACAGAGGTAACAACAGCACAGATGCAGAACGAAGCGCTTTATAGAGGTAGCAACAGCACAGACGCATAACGGAGTGCTTTACAGAGGAAACAACAGCACAGATGCATAACAAAGCGCTTTACAGATGTATACGACAGTACAGAATCCTAACAGCGCTTTACAGAGGTATACGACAGAACAGGTGCAAAACAGAGTGCTTTACAGAGGTTTACAACAGCACAGATGCATATCGAAGCGCTTTACAGAGGTATACGACAGTACAGATTCCTAACAACGCTTTACAGAGGTATACAACAGTACAGGTGTATAATGGAGCACTTTACAGAGGTATACAACAGTACAGGTGCATAAGAGAGCACTTTACAGAGGTATACAACAGTACAGATACATAATGGGGTGCTTTACAGAGGTGTACCTCAGTATAAATGTATAACAGTGCGCTTTACAGAGGTAACAACAGCACAGATGCATAACGAAGCACTTTAGAGTGGTATACGACAGTATAGATTCCTAAAAGCGTTTTACAGAGTTATACGACAGTACAGATGCATAATGGAGCACTTTACAGAGGTATACAACAGTACAGGTGCATAGCAGAGCATTTTACAGAGGTATACCACAGTACAGATGCATAATGGAGCACTTTACAGAGGTATATGACAGTACAAATGCATAACAGAGCACTTTACAGAGGTATACAACAGTACAGAAGTATAACAGAGAGCTTTACAGAGGTATACGACAGTACAGGTGCATAATGGAGCACTTTACAGAGGTATACAAAAGTTCAGGTGCATAACAGAGCACTTTACAGAGGTATACGACAGTACAGATGCATTATGGGGCACTTTACAGAGGCAACAACAGCACAGATGCATAACGGAGCATTTTACAGAGGTAACAACAGCACAGATGCATAACGAAGCACTTTACAGAGGTATACAACAGTACAGATTCCTAACAGCACTTTACATAGGTACACGACAGTACAGATGCATAATGGAGCACTTTACAGAGGTATACAACAGTACAGGTGCATAGCAGAGCACTTTACAGAGGTATATGACAGCACAGATGCATACTGAGGCACTTTACAGAGGTGTCAACAGTACAGATGCATAACAGAGCGCTTTACAGGGGTAACAACAGCACAGATGCATAATGGAGCGCTTTACAGAGGTAACAACAGCACAGATGCAGAACGAAGCGCTTTATAGAGGTAGCAACAGCACAGACGCATAACGGAGTGCTTTACAGAAGAAACAACAGCACAGATGCATAACAAAGCGCTTTACAGATGTATACGACAGTACAGAATCCTAACAGCGCTTTACAGAGGTATAAAACAGCACAGATGCATATTGAAGCGCTTTACAGAGGTATACGACAGTACACATTCCTAACAACGCTTTACAGAGGTATACAACAGTACAGATGTATAATGGAGCACTTTACAGAGGTATACAACAGTGCAGGTGCATAAGAGAGCACTTTACAGAGATATACGACAGTACAGATACATAATGGGGTGCTTTACAGAGGTGTACCTCAGTATAAATATATAACAGAGCGCTTTACAGAGGTAACAACATCACAGATGCATACCGAAGCACTTTACAGTGGTATACGACAGTACAGGTGCATAACAGAGCATTTTACAGAGGTATACCACAGTACAGATGCATAATGGAGCACTTTACAGAGGTATACGGCAGTACAGATGCATAATAGAGTGCATGACAGAGATATACAACTGTACAGATGCATAACGAAGCGCTTTACAGAGGTAACAACAGTATAGTTATATAACAAAGTGCTTTACAGAAGTATATGCCTAAACAGATACACAATGGATCACTTTACAGAGCTAACAGCAGTACAGATGCATAACAATGCACTTTAAAGAGGTAACAAACTTACAGATGCATAACAGAGCGCTTTTCAAAGGTAACAACAGCACAGCTGCATAACGAAGCACCTTACAGAGGTATACAACAGTACAGATTCCTTACAGCACTTTACAGATGTATACAACAGTACAGATGCATACTGGGGCACTTTACAGAGGTGTACAACAGTACAGATGCATAACAGAGCACTTTACAGATAACGGAGCACTTTACAGAGGTAACAACAGCACAGATGCATAATAGAACGCTTTACAGAGCTATGCAACAGTACAGATTCCTAACAGTGCTTTATAGAGGTATACGACAATACAGATGCATAATGGAGCACTTTACAGAGGTATACGACAGTACAGATGCTTAACGGAGCACTTTACAGAGGTATACAAAAGTACAGGTGCATAACAGAGCACTTTACAGAGATATACAACAGTACACATACATAATGGGGCACTTTACAGAGGCAACAACAGCACATATGCATAACAGAACGTTTTACAAAGGTAACAACAGCACTGATGCATAATGAAGTGCTTTACAGAGGTATACAACAGTACAGATTCCTAACAGCGCTTTACAGAGGTATACGACGGTACAGATGCATAATGGAGCACTTTACAGAGGTATATGACAGTACAAATGCATAACAGAGCACTTTACAGAGGTATACAACAGTACAGAAGTATAACAGAGAGCTTTACAGAGGTATACGACAGTACAGGTGCATAATGGAGCACTTTACAGAGGTATACAAAAGTTCAGGTGCATATCAGAGCACTTTACAGAGGTATACGACAGTACAGATGCATTATGGGGCACTTTACAGAGGCGACAACAGCACAGATGCATAATGGAGCATTTTACAGAGGTAACAACAACACAGATGCATAACAAAGCACTTTATAAAGGTATACAACAGTACAGATTCCTAACAGCACTTTACAGAGGTACACAACAGTACAGATGCATAATGGAGCACTTTACAGAGGTATATAACAGTACAGGTGCATAGCAGAGCACTTTACAGAGGTATATGACAGCACAGATGCATACTGAGGTACTTTACAGAGGTGTACAATAGTACAGATGCATAAAGGAGCGCTTTACAGGGGTAACAATAGCACAGATGCATAATGGAGCACTTTACAGAGGTAACAACAGCACAGATGCGGAACGAAGCGCTTTATAGAGGTAGCAACAGCACAGACGAATTAACGGAGTGCTTTACAGAGGAAACAACAGCACAGATGCATAACAAAGCGCTTTACAGATGTATACGACAGTACAGAATCCTAACAGCGCTTTACAGAGGTATACGACAGTACAGGTGCAAAACAGAGTGCTTTACAGAGGTATACAACAGCACAGATGCATATCGAAGCGCTTTACAGAGGTATACGACAGTACAGATTCCTAACAACACTTTTCAGAGGTATACAACAGTACAGGTGTATAATGGAGCACTTTACAGAGGTATACAACAGTACAGGTGCATAAGAGAGCACTTTACAGAGGTATACAACAGTACAGATACATAATGGGGTGCTTTACAGAGGTGTACCTCAGTATAAATGTATAACGGAGCGCTTTGCAGAGGTAAAAACAGCACAGATGCATAACGAAGCACTTTACAGTGGTATACGACAGTATAGATTCCTAAAAGCGTTTTACAGAGTTATACGACAGTACAGATGCATAATGGAGCACTTTACAGAGGTAACAACAGCACAGATGCAGAACGAAGCGCTTTATAGAGGTAGCAACAGCACAGACGCATAACGGAGTGCTTTACAGAGGAAACAACAGCACAGATGCATAACAAAGCGCTTTACAGATGTATACGACAGTACAGAATCCTAACAGCGCTTTACAGAGGTATACGACAGAACAGGTGCAAAACAGAGTGCTTTACAGAGGTTTACAACAGCACAGATGCATATCGAAGCGCTTTACAGAGGTATACGACAGTACAGATTCCTAACAACGCTTTACAGAGGTATACAACAGTACAGGTGTATAATGGAGCACTTTACAGAGGTATACAACAGTACAGGTGCATAAGAGAGCACTTTACAGAGGTATACAACAGTACAGATACATAATGGGGTGCTTTACAGAGGTGTACCTCAGTATAAATGTATAACAGAGCGCTTTACAGAGGTAACAACAGCACAGATGCATAACGAAGCACTTTAGAGTGGTATACGACAGTATAGATTCCTAAAAGCGTTTTACAGAGTTATACGACAGTACAGATGCATAATGGAGCACTTTACAGAGGTATACAACAGTACAGGTGCATAGCAGAGCATTTTACAGAGGTATACCACAGTACAGATGCATAATGGAGCACTTTACAGGTGTAACAACAGTACAGATACATAACAAAGTGCTTTACAGAAGTATACGCCAAAACAGATACACAATGGATCGCTTTACAGAGCTAACAGCAGTACAGATGCATAACAATGCACTTTACAGAGGTAACAAACTTACAGATGCATAACAGAGCGCTTTTCAGATGTAACAGCAGAACAGATATACATCGGTGGGCAGGATACAGAGAGGCACAGAGGATGGGTACAGCTGTGCCGGGTGGCAGGGAAAAGAGGGGTGGGCGGATGGCTTAGTTGTTGAGGAGAACTTTTCTCAACCTGCACCGGGCGCAACAAGTTTTCTGGCATTTGTGGAGGGATATGAATTCAAAGCTCACATCACCAGTGGTGCAGCCCCAGGCAAGGGGTTAATTGTAGGTGTAATAAAAACATCCTAACCAAGCACGCCTTGCAGCCTCTTGGTTTCTAAGTAAAACAGCACCCACCACCGAGCCATGATTTAAAGCACTTCAGGTGTGTTTCCAGCACTCTGCTGGACCATGTCACAACTGCTAAAAGCTGATAAATCGGACTCTAATTAGACTTGCCTAGAACTACATGTTAAAAACACTCCTTTCAGTTCAAACTATTGTGTCTCACCCAGACTGCACTACCACACATGACTATTTGCTACTGCTGAATCAGATCAATTGACCTGTAAATAATCACAAGCATTGGCAAAGCCAATTGTTTTGTCCCTAGTGTTAGTTATGTTGTGTTAGTGGGCTTTTATACTGCATCAAATCAGCAGCATAGTAGTCTCGGAGCACCTAGGCTTGTCCGGTTTTCTTGTGTAAATAATGTAATGATAATGATGTGTTATTTATATAGCGCTTACGCAAAAGCGCATTACATAGAATACATATTGTACTATATTGTAGTATTGTAGTAGTCGTTAATATCAGGCCTTTTCCCATGTGTATGGCCTGAAAGCGCTTTGTGGTAGGAACGCCCTCGGGGACCCAAGCCCAGATATGAGAAAGTTCTCTGAAGAGGATTAAGATTCCGGTGTGCATTTGGCCAAGATTAGGATTTACGAGGGCTGGCTAGGCTCCAGTAAGCAACCCAAGAGCTCAGGCACGTGGACGGGTGTTGAGGGAAGTCACGACAGTGCGCTAATGCAGGAGACTCAATATGTACCAAACAAGAACAACATTTGTCATAGGTTGTCGCTGTATTCTAATGGCAGCGGTGTTACGGCAAGTCTGGTGTTTCGGTGTGAAAAAGGTTATGTGACCTGTTAAGTCAAATTTGTTATAGTCATAGCTGCATTCTAAAGTGCATGGATGAATTGTTTCATAGCTGCATTCTAAAGTGCATGGATGAATCTTTTCACAGCTGCATTCTAAAGTGCATGGATTAATCGTTTCATAGCTGCGTTCTAAAGTGCATCTATGAATCATGCCATAGCTGCGTTCTAAAGTGCATGGATAAATTGTTTCATAGCTGCATTCTAAAGTGCATGGATGAATCTTTTCACAGCTGCATTCTAAAGTGCATGGATTAATCGTTTCATAGCTGCGTTCTAAAGTGCATGGATGAATCATTTCATAGCTGCATTCTAAAGTGCATGTATGAATCATGTCATAGCTGCGTTCTAAAGTGCCTGGATGAATCTTTTCACAGCTGCATTCTAAAGTGCATGGATTAATCGTTTCATAGCTGCATTCTAAAGCGCATGGATGAATTGTTACCGTAGATTTCTTTGAATACCATTTCCTCTAATGAGATTTCACCAAATATATTTCACCGAAAAAGGTAGGGGAAATGGTATATGTATAATGCATTATAGGTGGGGTGTGGGGTAAGGGTATAAGTTAGGGTAGGGAAGGGTGGGGGTGCTGCGGGGGGTCCCCCGAACGCATTAAAAGAACAAAAAAAAGTAGAAAAAGTAAAAAGAAGATTTCTTTTTTCAGAGAAATGGATTCGGTGAAATCTCCATTAGGAGAAATATATTCGAAGAAATCACATACATCCGGGATGAATAGCCGTGCCTGCGGCAGATGTCCACTGAAGTGATATTTGAAGAAATCACATACATCCGGGATGAATAGCCGTGCCTGCGGCAGATGTCCACTGAAGTGATGCATTTATATATTCCTTCAGCTCAGAAGGAGCTTATCTTTGAAGTTGCTGTGTCTGTTCTTCTGTGAAGCAGCAATGCCTGCTACCTTCGTTGATCTTTCTGGGCATTACGGGCAGGCTATCCACGGTCCAAAACTAAGTACAATGGACTGGTTGTCCTGGGACCTCTTGTAGTAGCGGCCGACAGGGTACCGGAAGTAGGGTAATGGGATTCTCTTAGCGCAAGAGACTAGTTATATTTATAGACTTACTACAAGGATTCCAGGCTCTTCATATGTTAACCCAAGGGCACTAAGTGTGATTTCAAGGAACACCTGTCTATGACTGCTGTGCATTACAAAGTTTAATCGAAGTAGTTATGACTGCAATGGAGGGTTACCAGCCTATATCTTGGAGCATTGAGGCAGACTCAATTTTATGAGGCTTAAATGCTCTAACGCCAATGTTTGATTGTGTGCAAAGCGTGAAGTTGGGTTGAGTTAGTAGGGCGTGCCATGTATAGGAGAGGTTTCTAGTGATTGATGTGTGTAAAGTGATGTGTGTAGGGTAGGTCGGCTGGCATCCGCTGGCATCCGTAGGGTTTATGTATAAGAGGTTTCAGTGATTGAGTTGAGAAAAGCGGGACACCAGGACTACAGCCGGTATCAATAAGGTGGTGTTCCGTATCGGCAACGAGGCCGATGCTTGTGAAAAGTCTATAGTGATGGCAATGAGTTTGGGAAGAGGATTCCAGGTTATAGTAGGGAATTGCCAGGATTTTAGAGCATTTCTGTATGAGAGGTGATAATCAATGTGGCAGATGCGGCGAGGAAGCGAGTTCCAGATGGCAGGGGCTTGGATGGAGAAAGAGGATCCTACCAATCTGGTGGGATCGTGATGAAGTATAACGAGGAGAAGAGCAGAGCCAGATCTGAGGTTTCTGGAGGGTTGGTAGTGTTTGAGCTTGTCTTGGAGGAATTCGACGCGCACAATGAGTGATGCATCTGGCTTTAAAGGTAGTCCGTCGACCGATAAGGAGCCAGTGTAGCCCTCTGAGTGCGCGGCTAATGTGTTCTCTTGGTGAGAGGCCAGTGAGGGGATGAGCGTTAGCGTTATGGACTCGTTGGAGTTTCCTGAGCTGGCATGCCAGGGTGCTTAGATAAAGGCAGATTGCATAATCTACGGGGGAGAGGATGAGGGCAAGGATGGCAGAGACCCGGTGTGGGCAGGTGAATTATTGTATACATACAATATCACCCAACCGCAGCATAAGGGGATTGCTTTTATATTGTTTTCTTTAGTATAGAAAGACGGTTATTTTGTTGTTTGTTCATTAAAGCAAAGGTCAAGAGGAGCAGAGTTATTTATTACTTCTATTGGGATTTATTTTATAGAAAATTGTAAATATATCATTTGTAATGTTAAAAGAATGGGCATAGTGGTATCATCGCTGCTTCTGGGAAAGGTGCAACCTTTGGCTTTGCCAATTCGTGTTTATTTATTTATTTATTTTTTATTTTTTTTAATCTGTTACGATTTTTACAAAAACGAACATGAAGAATTAGTTTTCCAGTTTTTTCAATGTAACTCTGTTTGTCTAATCTCCTTTCTTGAGCCTCTGTGGAGCCCGTCCGCATAGCAGGTTATTTGTTGTGATAAAGAAAATGATCAGGTACACAACGCCACTGGGTCTGTTAAGTCTTGGAAGCTTTCTTGTAAACTGCGTAAGATGTTGTAAGATGCCAACAGCCACGGGGTCTTGTCCCCTGCTATTAACCTTGCCCAGCAAAGTGCTTCGTCCTGCAGCACAAAGTCCGAGAAGATATGACACAGGTATGGCGAACTTTGCTTCAAAGTTCCTGGACAAGAAAGCATCAAGTGGCGGATGGTCTCCACTATTTCTGTTTGACCGTAGAACCTACAGGCGTTTGTGGTCGCCTGTCCCCGTATGAATAAAATCTCGTTTGTGCGTAACAAGTTCAGTCTTGCTCTTAGTACCAAAGACCTTGCTTGTTTGGAGGGAAACTGTTTAATGAACGGTTGAAGTTCGTTCAACTTACAGATGTTCACCGGGAGATGTCTCATTAGCTTGTTTGAGGCTGCTTTCTCAATTGTTTTGATCCAGTCAAGTTCCTTCACTCTGTTCAAAACATGTACTGGATTGTTGCTGAGTGTTTCATCGTTCGCTGAAACGTCTCGGAGGATTTCTTTGATCCGATTTGCCCAGCTATTTAACATCATGCAAGTTTGGGCGTTTGTTTCTTGTAGGAGCAGATGGTATACAGAGTGGTTGTCCGCTAGTTGGCATTTGCGGTAAAGCATTGTGGAATTGCATCTAACTGATCACTCGAGAGACAGAAGACTGAGTTCTTGTCTTATACAGGCTATAGGTACACATTTTGGAAGCCCCAGGATTGCCCGCCAAAATGTTGCCTCTAGGGTAGGCCAAAAAGATAAAGGAATGTTGGGCAAGGCGTCATCTCCATAAACTAAAGTTGGGACCACCTTCATGATATAAAAGTTGATAACTGGGATCAGAGAAAATCGGCTAAATGTTCTGTCAATGGCTTTACCTTGTGCCGTGAGTTTTCTTGTTTTCTCTTTTAGAAGGTTTTGCATTCCTATCTCAGTTTTGGAGTTATCCAAAATGACACCCAGATATTTGAATTCTGCCACGCTTTCGATCTGGTTTTTGTTCAACACTAGCTTCATCTTGGCATTGTCTTTGACGCATTTGGAGAGAGACATGGATTTGGTCTTGTTTTCATTTATCTCTACATTATTTCTTTCCATATATAGCTGCAGGTTGCTCAGCTGACGTTGTAGCCCTATAGGTGTATAGTCTAGGAGTATCACATCGTCCGCATACAAGAGCCTTCCCACGTGTGATTTTCCGATTTTTGGTGGAAAGCCTCAGACAGTTTCTTCCGATGTTTTGATATCAACAAGGAAGGCCAAAAACAACACCGGAGCCAGCAGGCATCCTTGTTTGACCCCCCTATACGTGGGTATCAGAGTGGATAAGAATCCTTGCTGGTTCAGACGCAACCCTCATGCTGGTTTCTGAATATAGCGCTTTGATAGCTTCAAGAATGGTGGGAGGGCACTTCCATGCCTCTAGCTTATCCCATAAGAGTGTCCTGTCAATGCGATCAAAAGCTTGTGTGAGGTCCACAAAGACGACGAAGATCTTGGGGCCTCCCTCTAGCACTTTGTGTTTCATGGTGTTCATTACCAAGATGTTTGCAGAAGTGCCGAAGTTCTTCTTAAACCCTGATTGTAGGTGATCCACGCAAGGTGCCGTTTTTGCCCATATTCTGAATTCATTAAGAAGGAGGGACCCAAACACTTTGCCTATACAATCTAGCAAGGCGATTGGGCGGTAATTTGCCGGGTCACTCTTATTCCCTTTTTTAAAATTGGGCACAACCGTCGCTGACTTCCATGATGGCGGGATTGATTTTAATTTAGCACATCTTTGAAAGAATTCAGACAGGAGCGCTGACCATTCTTCGGGGTGAGTCCTGAGGTCCACGTTTGTGATCCCGTCAGGACCGGGAGCTCTGGAATTCTTGAGAGACCTGATCTGTTGGCTTATGTCTTCACGGTCATCCAAGATAATCCAATCGGTTGGTTCAGTGGTCTGCTTAGCTTCTCTAGTTGTTACCAGTGGTGCAAAAAGCGCTTTGAAAAAACTCACCCAGTCAGATTCTCCTACGTTGTTGATTATAGTTGATTTCTCTTGCGGTGTGGTAGAGTTTAAGAGTGACCAGAATTCACAGCTTTTGTTCCCTTGTATTGCGATTTGAAATTCCTCAGCATCTTGCTGGTATAATATTGCCCAATGGTGCTTCAGCCATGAGTTGTAAGCCCTGGTGGCCTCTTTGACTGTGGTGTTTGTTTTTGTAGATCCACAGGCTAGTGCAGTCCTTTTCACTTTCCTTAAGGCTTTCCTTTTTTCGACCAGGAGTTTGTCATATACATGCTTGCTGGATTCTACGTTGTTTTTAGGCCCCCTCTTCTTTTTGTAGATCTCTAATAATGGCAAATAGTCAAGCTCGTTTGCTAGGGTGCCGTAGTTTTGTACACAGTACTTTTGTTTAAGATCAATTATTGCTTTAGCTGATAGTCTTATTTTTGTTCCTCTGGTGTTTGTTTCCAGCAGCACGGTTGACTCCGAAGTTGGGCTCCAGTTTGTTGGCCATGCAGTGTAAAGCAAGTTCTGGCCACTTTTGGTGGTCCTTCTCACCCCAAACTCCGCAGTTATTCTAGCCAGACTGTCAGAGACGTAGATATAGTCAATCGTTGCGCTGTAAACGCCATTTTCCCATGTGGGGAGGGCCGGTTCTTTAGGAAGGACCTCACTCATGTTTAATAATCCTCTAGAAGACATCGATTTTGACCATGCCGTCCCTCTTGAGGCCGTGGTTGAGGATTTTTGGACTGAGTGGTCTTTGTCTGTTTCCTGACAGCAAGAAGCATTCATGTCGCCACACAGCAGTAGATGCAAAGCTGCCTGCGTGGCAGTGGCCATGTCAATGGCTTGTTCAATCGATCTTAAAAAGTTACTGGTTTCAATGACTGATGGATTCCAATAAATGTTCATTATAATTATGGTCGATTTTACATTTTTTATTTTGTTTGTCGTTGACTCCGTCATGTTTGTGCTGATCATGAGTAAGGATTGGTTGCTTCTTAACACTTTAGCGTGAGTCGGGCCAGAGTTATGTCGAATTTCTGTCAAAATTCCTGAGGAGGGTCGCCCAAACGGGCCCTTTTTGGCTGGGGACAGAAAAATGTCATACCCATCAAGGGAGGGCAACTTTGTTAACCAAGTCTCCTGGAAACAGAGGACGTCGAATTCAGTTAGTTTTACGTCACTGGGAGCCGTAAGGTGACCATGACCTCTTGTCTTCCAAGAGCAAAGCTTCAATCCGCTTGTTGTTGGCTTTGTGTTGCATTGCAGTTGATCGCCGTGCTCCGGAATCGAGGGTTGCTAGCTTTTCTGTTGTTTTTTGCAGCATTTTAGGCAGCCAAGCCCACAAGTTTCGTGCCGGAGATTTGGTGGAAAAAGCCACCGATTTAGCTGATGACACGTCTCGTACACAGTTGTTTGGCCTTGATAAGTCGTGGTGAGACTTAACAGAGGATCTCTTTGAGGTTGTGTATTCTCTTTCACTAGACTTACGGGTCCTCGTCGGTGTCCTGGGGACATACCTTTCCGACTCTTGCTCTGACGATTTTCCCAATTGGCTACTTTCAGCTCGGCTGTAGTTTTTGGTTTCCTTAAAATGGCTTTTAGGTCTTCCCCATCTGTTTAGAGAGTGGTTTGTGACCTCTGAGTCGCGTTGCTGGCTCCGGGCCCGCTTTCTTGAGGGCCGAGTAGGTCCTGATCTTGGCGTAATCTCTCTCGTTGACTCTGTCAAATCGTACCCCATTTTGAGGAGTTTGTCTGAGTCTTCTTCCAATTGGCTTTTAATTTTCTTAGAAGCGATGTACAGGTGGGCCACAGCCTTTCCACATTTATGATTCGTGTTTATGTGTTTCGGCCGCTGGGATATTCCGCAGGTCTGTCTTTCTGCCTATTCCTCAGTAAGCCTAGAGGCCAGATAATGGAGTCAATATCTCTTGTATAAAGTCCTCTGTTTTCCTGTGAGTGTGAGGGCTCATTTTCACTGTGTCCATGTGCATTACTGTGAGATGAAAGAAGGGTCCTGATGAAGGGCTGTCTGATGGATAGGTTATCATAGGGTATTTATTTTGTTTTTCACTGCTCCCCATTTACTACAGAAGCTCTCATTAAAGAGTTGATGACCCTGTCAATTACCCGGATCTCCTTTGGAGGAAATGCCCCCTACCCCTTCCCCACCCTGTATGTAATCCTGCTGGAGGGTTTGGGGTGGCGCTTTACAGCAAATTAAACCAAACTGGGTCCATGTGTCCCAGTTGTACTAGCCGTAATGACCCGCGCTAAGGCCGACCTGGAGCAGCAGGAGGGGGATTTAATGGTCAGTAGATAATCCTGCTGGGCCTAGATTAAGGGACGGCTCCTCTTTCTAATATCCCATTCACCCCCAGTGCTATAGCGAGGCATAAAGGAGGTGGGGAGGAGCCACTCTAACGAGCAGAAAGGTCCTACGGTTTATCTGGCGCCCGAGTCTGACAGCATATACCTGGATTGCAGCCCGACCGGCCGCAATACCTGCACCCACCAGCCCCCCTCCGCCCCTGCCTCCCCTAGTGATTTACTGCAGCAGACCAAGTAGTGAATTCCTAGGTCGCCAGATGCGGGATTGGCGGGTGGCGGGGACATTTACACATCCTAGTGAAATTCCCACCTGCTGTAGCCCACTGGTGTGTGTTCAGGTGGGCTATTTGCACGTGATTACACAGTACACTCTCTGCAACAACTCCTGTCGCTTTTGATCTTTGAAAAAAATAACAAGCTGCATAGCTGATTTTTCTAAAAACCCAATTCGATCCCTTCTAAAATTAGTTAGAAATTAAAACAGTTTTTTTTTAACTGAAGAGCACAAGCGGATTGCCATAAGGTTTTCTATGTGTGATGTTTGTATGGGAAAGTGATGTGCACACATAGCACGCACAGCGTGGTGCTGAGCGATATCCAATAATGACTGAGAGGAGGTGATGTTATCAATCATGTATAAACCAGGAGAGCGATTAAAGACACCATGAACTGGTCATTATCCAGGATAAAATGCCCAGCCAGTCCCGCCCATCACTTTGCATTCTACCACTTGCACTTCGGCGTTTTTGAGAGCACCAAAAAACCACGAATGCTGTCCAAGAATAGAAAACGACGAGAGGTAAAAAGAAAGAACTTGTTCAGCATGTGAACTGCCACCGAGGGCAACTTCAGAGCTGTGTTTCAGCCGCCAGTTGTTCATACGGATTAAGCCCACGGGCAGCTGCGTTTGCTATGCCCCTTCTCCTTCTAAACAAGGCCCCCTTGAGTCATTGCGGCATTACTCGTTTGAGGGTCAGATACCACAGTGAGCTAAGCACTCACCCCTGATAGCTGTTTGCAGCCTGCTGTGCAAGGTCTGAAGCCCGGCAGCGTCAGCTCAGCCTTTCATCCTTCCGTGGTCAATAAATTGAGTACCACTCTGTGGGATAATAGTGTCTTCTCTTATTCCAGAGTCCCTACATTAGTGTAGGCACGGATCTTTTCCAGACCTCGCAACACCCTTGCCCCGCCCGGTGTTGTTAAATGCAAAGATTACTGCGCCCGTGAGCTCCGAGACCTATGGGTGTGTAGCGCTACATAATAAATATATTATTATCTGCTACTGAAGGATGAAAAGTGCTGCCAGCTCATCTAGAATTAAATGTTCCAAGATATAAGAGCACACATATCTCAACAGCAGGTACATCAACCAACTGAGGTATCCTACAAATTATATTCAAATACATTTTCAATGGATATATTTTCCTGAGGAGGACAAATAAATGTGTTGGCACATGTGTATTTCTAGAGGGAAAGTGGAGTAAATTAACAAATGTATTGAATGCCAGCCTTTGACCTCATTATGAGCGTCATCGCCATTCAGGTCATCCCACCACACCATATTTTGTTAGGCCATCTGTGCCACTACAAAATGAGACGAGCAATATGCAAATCAGTCTTATAGGTCGTGGCTCCACAGCAGAGTGCCATCACGATACGAGATCTGGCCAATGCGTGATTTCACTTCTTGTGACGTCACACGCTATGTTATTTACCATATCATTACCTCAGTCACATATTGCGCCATAAGGCGCACCCAACACCCAGGGGCACGTTTATCTCAAGAAGTTGTACGTCGGAAGCCGGCCTTTTGGCAAAGATCAGCCCTGCAGCGGGGCAATGGGACCCCGATCTCTCAGACCGTACCCTATCACTCACGCGCGGAGTAATCTTTGCATTTAACAGCACCGGGCGGGGCAAGGGTGTTGCGAGGGCTGGAAAAGATCCGTGCCTGCACTAATGTAGGGACTCTGGGCTAGCTAGCCTTTTGGTTATAGCCCCTGAGCTTCTATCTGGGGCTGCAACCAACAGACCCAGTGCTATAGCCCCCACAGCCCACCCCAGCGACGCCTCTGCGGTTGGGTAATACATCCAAACGCCTCAATGTTACTGGTTGCACCAGGTCACAGAGTAGCAGAAAACACAACTGGCAGCATTGCCGTCTCACCCCCATGCAAGTGGGGCGATGGGCATTGGTGTGGAAAGTTAAGTGGAAAGTGGTAGGTTCAGTGACGCTGAATCAATATACCTGGCAGCTAAGCTCCACATACATGGCAGCACATGCCTATTGAACGGTACAATCTGCATTTTCTACCAGTCATTTTATCAACAGGTTGTTTGCTGAATTTATTTTCTCGGAAAAACACATAAAAAAACAAAGGGGGTGCGGGGAAGGCTATATAAATGGTCATGGTCAGGAATAGAGTTACTTAATAAGGGAAGGGGGTTTAGGGGACCCCCCCAATAGGAAAATAGGAAAACACATTTTTCGATGTTTTTTTGTTGAAAAATATATTTTGGCCTACAGCCCATCAAAAAAATGACTGGCGAAAAATGAACATAGAACCAATTGGGCAGCTGAACGACCAACTCGTCATCAGAGGGAGGGTCTGTGAACAATCCTTCTCTTGTCAGGCACCCACCCTCTGTAACTCAATGACAGTACAGGCTTGGAAAGACCCCACGATATGCCAAAAACGTGACCTTTTCAACACTAGCTGACAAAAGACTAATCCCGATGGATGCCGTGCTACTGTGGAAAGACGCCAGCCCCCACCAGGGCTGCTATGTCCCTGCTCTAGACAATAAAGTAAAATAAATAATGGGTGCAGGAGGATCTCCCCCTACCAATGACCCAAAAAGATGATTGCTAGAAGTGCCACTATTTGCTAGCCGCATTTACAAAGATGCTCAGCACAGCGGCAGCGTGCGCGTCTTGGAAGCAAGACGACACGAAGCAACAACAGGTTCGATCCCCGGGTCCCGCGCTTAGAAACCTCTGAGTGTTTAAGCGCATTATAAATACGTAACTAGGACAACAAAAAACCACAATTACACAACTAAGAAAAACAAACAATTGCTGTAACAGCGCCTTGATGCCTGCGGGCTGTGTGAGCGCTGTATAAATGTAAAATAAATAAATAAATGAAAGAGTTCTAATCATGGCACCAGTTTTCCAGTTTTTTAACAAACTAAAGCATTGTGGGAGTTGTAGTCATGAATAACTTGAACTAGCACCGGCAACAGGGGCCTCAGCTAATCAGTGAAGCCTGGAACATGGGCTGTGTTCACTCGTGAAAGCTGCGTTCTGATCAAATAGATGCATAGGCCCTCATTACAACCTTGGCGGAGGACCATGGTGCTGTTAGCACCATGGTCCATGCCGCTAAGGTTACGATTCCGCCATGGTGGATGGCGGAATTACTGCCCCATTCCAAGGTGAGTGGGGCGGTAATTCCTCATTCACCATTTGCCCTTCCCCATTTTTGCCCCCATAGGGCATAATGGGAATGGGGAAGGCGCTAATTACGGCACCGTAAATTACGGTGCCGTAATTAGCTCCAAAGTCCCTTTGCAGGTTGGATTTTTAACGCCTGCTAGAAGCAGGCGTTAAACACCAACCGGCAAAGGGACACTTGTAATCAGGCGTTAAGGATAACTGCGCCGACGGCGCCGTTAAACCCTTAACGCCTGAGTTGTAATGAGGGCCATAGTCTGGATAGGGGGGCAACGAAACCTACGTTCAGAGGGGACTTACTAGTGATGGGAGGGGCCACTTCAGAAATGGGCAGGCCAACATGGAGGCTCCACCCCCTCTGTTCTACCCCAATGGCTGTTTGGCATGGGGCCCAAGTAACAAATGGTAGTGCCCAGCATTACACATAGGCGCGTGTGCAAGAGCGTGCACCCATACACACACAAAATGTGTTATTCTTTAACTAAGAGTGTATGTTTAGCAGATCGAGCGATTCTGGTGATTAACCAATGACGTACTGACACGGGGTCTTGTAACCCCGTAGGTAAACGCATTAGGAGGCGTGAGCCGATATTACAGATCCAGACCTCAGAGGAGATGGGAGACGTGTTCTCATGCATTGAAACAGGGTGTCCCACAGTCTTTGGAAACACACGGTGTGTTGAGATCACTCCTTTATAGACTTTTGACACTACATGAAGTATGGGCCAATTTTTAATATTAATATGTCCCATTACAGAATCTAATCTCAAGATTTTTTGACATTTTTTGAGCTTATATAAATACAGAGTTTTCATATCTGCATAAAGGCGAAGGTATTTGGATGCCTTCGATCTCTCTTTGGGAATGGCGACCTTGTTCAGACACACTTACAATCGTAATTAATGCCTATTTATTTTTATAATGTGCTATTGTGTGTGGCAGTTGCGTGTGATACACAGTGTCCGAAAGATAACACGTCTGTCTGTCGATGGACAACCAGTGTAAGGTTCTCCTGGCAGCAGGTACATGGTCAGTTCATCCTAAACCCTTTACAATGCATACTATGTTATTTTGAATAATCTGTAGTCGATTAATTTCACCCCTACCAATACCCTGTAGCAGGCTGGCAGAATAGTCGCACTCCAATGATGGCATGAGCGAGAGTGGCACAGTTTGTGGAATTAAGAAAGGGTCTCACCTGTGCAAGTAGTTTGAGGTAATATGAGGTGCCAGACACTAGACTGTTGATATGTGCCTTCATGTTCGACTCTTGGACTAATATTACTCATAGTGTCTATACCTTAGGCAAAGTGGCCAGGGTACTGTGCTATAGCACCTTGAAGCGTCTTTGTGCTAGATGGATTTACCAATAAAATGTCTCAGATCAAATAACCGGGCAGACTCATAGAAGATAGTAAAATACTATTTTTATCTCAATGAAGGAAAGCCGGGTGCATCATCAGTCATCAAGATGAGTCATCCTGGCTCACAATGTCTTCTTGATTATACTGAGTTTATATAATGCTAGATGCACCATCTATGACGTCATCCTACACGACATATTACAAAAACCTATCGAGGGGGAGGATTGGATTAGGGGAACATGTCTACATATAGAATGCATGGGTGTTAATCTCCCATTGGCCCTTGTCTGTAGGACACGCCTTGGGCTACTTCTAAACACGCAGCACACTGGTTATAGCAAAGAATTTGGCAGCAGAATAATACTTGCAACGTTGTATGCAAAAGTGAATGGCTGGCTTTTCTGATTGGTTGGCAACCCAAATCCAACCTTGGACATTTGGCTTGCTAGCAGCACGTACATTAAAACGGAACCCAGGTGCTTGGAGATACGTCAGCGCTCCCCTTATTTTCCCAATTAGATTACCCTCTCTCATTGGTAGGCCTCATGCCAGTGTCCTCTGTTTGAAGACTGGCCTTGCCAGTCTGCACTGTCTCGGAACATTCAAGGGAGTGTAGGCACTCAATTATCTCAGTATCCTAGTTTCAAACCTAATGAATAGCCGTTGTTTGCAAGCTCTTCGTCACGTGCTTAGAGACCACACATTTGTCCATTTTGACAGTGTTTTGAGCACTATTTGATTAATTTATACTGGGTGCAGTTGCTCCTCTTGGCCTTTAGGGACTTGCTCACTCTATCCCATATAAACTCTAAGCACTTTAAATTACCCAATACTTGTTTACTGTAGATGTTCTTGTTCCTCCTGATCGCTGGGAAATATGTCCTTGCACATGGTCTGCTCGTTGGACTCCCTTTGTGCTGTTCTTCATCTCTCGAAATAGCCCCCTTTGTCCCAGGCCAACGTACTCCTATATTTTGCAATGGAAAAAAAAAATGTCATCGTCTTTTCACTTTAAGATCCCGGGTTCGTATTTTGAGGTAGCTGGGTTGATTGACATAAGCCGTTGTCCATCTTCTACTAATTGTCGCCCTAAACATTGACTATATACCTCACCAGGGGGTCACTTAATTCTTCTGTGTTTATGATTACTTTATCATTGGGAACATGTTTCTCTTAGTGCTCCAGTTACATCGTTATCCTTAAGTATTTTCATATCGTTTCAGCACAGGTACTTACCTCTTCTCATGGCGTTCTTTTGCTGTTGTCAAACTTTGTTTTAACGTACATCCATTCTGTTCATGGCTACATCTTGACAGCTCGGCAAGGGGCATCCTTCTTGGTAGCATTCTTCCACTATGTCAGCTTGTGGGTACACTCTAAATGGTTGCCTGAGTGCATATCGTGTCTCATATACTCAACGTGGTACTGGAATATTGCAAGGATTCATGCATGGTTTCCCAATTGTGGCTCTTCATCTGTCATTCCAATGGGACCGTGCTAAGGGGGTGGGGACCAGGGAGAAGGGATCCACCTGCTCCTCTACAGTAAATTCAGAAATGTTAAAGTACTTGTAGGTAACATCCAGCTTATGCAACTGAGGTGCAGTACCAGCAATCATGAGCTCATTCTTGTAATTATTTAATGCCAGTGCATGGTCTAACGTCCGTATTTCAACGAGGTTATATCTGGAGTTAATGGTGATGGTATCCTTGCTGTGGTTGCCTGTAAGTGGAATCAGACACTCTGCATCAGTGGCATAGTTTGCGTATACTATGCCTTCCGCGTCCAGCATTTCAAAGAGTGATAATGTAAAGATGCTAAATAATGTTGGAGCTATGTATGATCCGAGAAGGACACCACATGTCATCAAGCGCTCCTCAGCTGTGGCATCCTCATGAAAGACTTTGCTTTGCGATCCGAAAGAAAGGTCTTTATCCAGTTTACTGCATCAGGATAAAAAAAATATGCTAGTTCTCATAGTCTGGATAAAAGCATGGAATGGTCCACTAAGTTGAATGCCGCTGACAAGTCTAAATGCATCACTGGAGCTGTCGTGCGCTTTTCACAGAACTGTGGGATACTTGCTTTGAGGTCCAACAGTGCAGACTCTGTGCTGTGGGTACTCCTGAGACCTGACTGTTCCTGACCTGGATTGTCCTGTATGTCTAGGTTTTCTTGAATCTGAAGATGGGCTATCCTATCCAGAATCTTCAACAGAAAGGGCGTGTTGGTGATCAGTCAGTAGTTACCCGCCAAACTAGGATCAAGAGAACAAAACACAGGGGGGTCTGGGAATCTCTCTACCAGCATGAACACAGCCCAATGACCTGTTCTTGGGCGAATAACCCTTGGGAGAGATTCTACCAAGTCTTTAGCTCACTGTCCCTTTCACAGAGAAGAAATTTCCCCGCATATCAGTCTTTGTCCTGCCCAGGGGCTGTCCAGCACCGAAATGCTAGGCAATTCTCCTCTGAACAAGAGTACCAACAGCATCCACAGACACGTGTTTCAGTCTAGTTGGGCATCATCAGTGAGGTGAACCTGTGCCTCTCAAAGAACAGTGAGCAAGGGGTCCACAACTGGCTCGCCCTGCTAATTTAGGGTGAGAACCAAAGTTCATTTATGCAAAACAAAGGGGGGTCCTGGATTCTCTCTACCAGCACAAACACAACCCAATGACCTGTTCTTGGGTGAATAACCCCTGGGAGAGAATCTACCAAGTCTTTAGCTCACAGTCCCTTTTACAGAGAAGAAAGTTCCCTGCATATCATTCTTTGTCCTGCCCAGGGGCAGTCCAGCACCGAAATGCTAGGCTAGGATCAAGAGAAGGCTTCGTAAGCAGGGGGGAAATCCATGCCTGTTTAATGGAGAGGGGGCAGAATTTTCCTGAAAAGAGATGTTAACACATTTCGTATTAAGTGGAGCAAGCTTAGGGGTACAAGATCTGATGACAGGTGTGGGACAAATGCCTCTCTAAAGTTTGTGGATTTGATTTTCTCCTGCAACTTCAGAGTTTCAAATTCTAAAACAGCTCTTAACTTAAACAGGGGAAACGTCGTGGAGGGTCTAAGGATTTCCCTGTTAGTGCTAGTTCTGTCCAAAGTGCTAAGTTTAGCAGCAATGTCTTTATTTTCTCGATTTTAGACTGGATAGCATCCTGGGCGGAGGTACACAATTTAGAGTCTTTGATGTGATGGCAGGGCAAAGGTCCTCCAACTCTCTTAGAATTTTAAATAGTTCTCTGGTGCTGGATGCCACCCTTTCAGTTCTCTCGTCGTAGGAAGGTTTTTTGGCCTCACAGATGGCGAGTTTTTGGTCCTTCACTGCGATAGCATATTTATTTTTATCTTCACCTGATTCGCTCTGTGTCAACCAATTGAAAGCTCTCGATTTGTTAGCTTTTAATATCCGGATATCGGCTATTGCGGGGACGCACCCGTGCTGGCTGGTCAATCAGATTAACGTGTTGTGGGAATTTCGCCTCCTTCATTAACTCCTCTCACCGGTATTTGAATACCAGTTATTGTCAACACTGGTCCAAGTTTTAACCTTATGGTCAGTGGTAACTAATACACTGACTGTATCGTGGTGGAGCACTTATTTGTATCTCATGGCTGAGACATTGGGAGAATTCTATGATTTTTCTAGCAACGGGTATGAGTGAATTCATTTTATATTATATCTCGCTTGAAGATATGTGTAACTAATATTATTGACTTGAATATTGATGTTGCGTCTCAATACATTTACAGATTATATGTGTCTTTGCTCCTGAGGAAGGGCGGTGGTCTGAAACGCGTTGAGCTTTACAAAAACCGACACACTCCTGCTGGATTTGAAAGCATTGTAGTTGTTTTTTTGCTTTGAATATAAAACTTTGATTGTGAATCAATTATTCCTTTATTAGTAATTTCTTCTTAAAACAATTTGCCCTGTAATTATATTTATATAACTGACTGTTTCACAGCATATGGGGAGTGCAGGGGACGCAAGTGTCTTAGACTTTAAGACACTTTTTTCCCTACTTGTTGTAGAGTCTTTGTGCCAAGACTGCTACGGCCTCCCCAGCACCCATTGCCAGTTATATTTGTTGTATGTGGTTTTGAATCATTGTATAACATTGGAATGCACCAATGCATTAGTATTTGTGGCTGTTAATGGTGCCATGCTGCCAGGGACGTCATTTGGGGGATGTTAGGGGTCAAACTGCGACCCCGGAGGTCTCCCTTGCTAACCTGTGGTCACCCTTGTTAACCCTAAAAACAATATATATATTTAACTTTTTTAAAAAAAAAGTAAACTCCTGGACTGGTTGTGGCCAGCACCATGTGGCTCTTTGTTTCTGGGGTGGCTGGATTTCTTATTCAGGCTTCTTTAAAAATAAAAGGGGGTTCTACAAGTGTAACACTTTAAGCAGTGACCCCGAAATAAGAAAGAATAGGAATAACAAATAATTTGTCATTCTGGAATTCTATACAATAGTGCTAGGTTTATTTCAGACACACTTCCCTATTTTAATCTGTGCTTAAACACCTTAACTCAGCCTTTCATCCTTCTGAGGTCGATAAATGAGTACCAACACTGGTTGGGTGATATTGTATGTATATTTGTTCTATATAAAGCACTTAAGCGTAAGTGATTTATAATAACACATCATTATCATTTGTCCTTGGATGTCTGCTTGCATTCACAGTAATTTGGTAATATGGGCCTATACACACTGATAATGACAAGATTTATGGTGATCCATTCTTTGTATGAAATGTATATCACATTATAGTGATATCGTAGCCATCCATATTTTTTGTAGTGAATGTAGGAACAATGCTATGTGATGCCCCTTCCTGTCATATCAAGGGGTGAAAGGTCGTGTTCCTTCACTTCTCGTGATGTCACTTTGGGGTTGGGTCAAATGACATTGCTTCCTGTGATGTCATCAGAGGTCAAGGGTCGTGTGACGTCACTTCCGATACCCCTGGCATTTTGGTGAACTGACGTGCCTGCATACTGGCCTCGTTACGCAGCCTAGCTGCGCTCTGGCCCTTAACACAGCAGAGCAGCTCAATGATTGACAGCCCGGCCAGAGATAATTTGGAGTTAAACACCTGATGACAATGACTTATGAAAGCAAACGGGGTGGTCCAGTGATATGCTGCCACCGACCCCTCTCACCTAATCTTGCATTGCCCTGGCATCCGGGCGCTTGCTTTTTATTTTGCACATTACTAGACTGCAATATATGTGGAAGGCCTGGATGAGTGGCTCAGTCCTGGCATGACATAGCACAGCCATCTTGAACACATTAAGGAATATGAATATTGATACCTGAATTGTAGAGCATAAAAAAGCAAGGTAGAGCTGGAGACCTAAACCCGCCAATAAAAGTCACAATGCATAATTCCGGAGTCGGTGCAGAGTCTCGTGAGTCTCCAAACCTGCTACAACCCTGCTGGATTGCTGTGTGCCTGCAGTCCTCTTTCTATTGCCATTGTTGCTGTGAAGGTGAGTGGAGCTTAAAAACCCCTTTTACTCCGCAGAGCAGCGCGGAGTCGGTGCAGAGTCCCGTAGGTCTCCAAACCTGCTACAACCCTGCTGGACTGCTGTGTGCCTGCAGTCCTCTTTCTATTGCCATTGTTGCTGTGAAGGTGAGTGGAGCTTAAAAACCCCTTTTACTCCGCAGAGCAGCGCGGAGTCGGTGCAGAGTCTCGTGAGTCTCCAAACCTGCTACAACCCTGCTGGATTGCTGTGTGTCTGCAGTCATCTTTCTATTGCCATTGTTGCTGTGAAGGTGAGTGGAGCTTAAAAACCCCTTTTACTCCGCAGAGCAGCGCGGAGTCGGTGCAGAGTCCCGTAAGTCTCCAAACCTGCTACAACCCTGCTGGATTGCTGTGTGCCTGCAGTCCTCTTTCTATTGCCATTGTTGCTGTGAAGGTGAGTGGAGCTTAAAAACCCCTTTTACTCCGCAGAGCAGCGCGGAGTCGGTGCAGAGTCTCGTGAGTCTCCAAACCTGCTACAACCCTGCTGGATTGCTGTGTGCCTGCAGTCCTCTTTCTATTGCCATTGTTGCTGTGAAGGTGAGTGGAGCTTAAAAACCCCTTTTACTCCGCAGAGCAGCGCGGAGTCGGTGCAGAGTCTCGCGAGTCTCCAAACCTGCTACAACCCTGCTGGATTGCTGTGTGCCTGCAGTCCTCTTTCTATTGCCATTGTTGCTGTGAAGGTGAGTGGAGCTTAAAAACCCCTTTTACTCCGCATAGCAGCACGGATTCGGTGCAGAGTCCCGTAAGTCTCCAAACCTGCTACAACCCTGCTGGATTGCTGTGTGCCTGCAGTCCTCTTTCTATTGCCATTGTTGCTGTGAAGGGGAGAGGAGCTTAAAAACCCCTTGTACTCCGCAGAGCGGCGCAGAGTCGGTGCAGAGTCTCGTGAGTCTCCAAACCTGCTACAACCCTGCTGGATTGCTGTGTGCCTGCAGTCCTCTTTCTATTGCCATTGTTGCTGTGAAGGGGAGTGGAGCTTAAAAACCCCTTGTTCTCCGTGGAGCGGCGCAGAGTCGGTGCAGAGTCTCGTGAGTCTCCAAACCTGCTACAACCCTGCTGGATTGCTGTGTGCCTGCAGTCCTGTTTCTATTGCCATTGTTGCTGTGAAGGGGAGTGGAGCTTAAAAAACCCTTGTACTCCGCGGAGCGGTGCAGAGTTGGTGCAGAGTCTCGTGAGTCTCTGGAGGCTCTCGAGGCTCTGTGGCATCTTCTGCAGCACCTCCTTATATGGATCGAGGGAAACGTCCTGGACCTACCTTGAGGACCATACCCCATCCTCTCACCTGATTGCAGCTGAAACGTGTGGGTGAAGGAGTCGAACAGAAGCTGCCCAACGGCTGGAACCGTGCCGACGCAACAGCCGGGAGCATACAAGTAAGGAACTCTAACATTAATGCTTCCCCGGCTGCGCGTATAATAACATTACCACGTTCCTTCATGGAGAAAAAGCGCGTAAGTGATTTGAGCATGGTGTCTCCCACCCTTCCCATTGTCCCGCACCCTGCCTTTGTGAGTGACTGCTGCGTGACTAAACTTGTGTCGCAAAATGAAAAGGGAAATATACCTTTGGGCGGTGGTGCTACGAAAGTGGGAGGGCGACCATCCGACGACATGGAAGTTAACAATGCTTCTTTTGAACCCAAGCTCGTGGATGTAAATGAGTTCCTAATGAGCGATAGAAATGAGACGGACGAGTCGTATTTTGCAAGTCAGTTCGATACCATTGACAATGCGGCAAAATTACAATCTCTTTCTGCTCAATCCGAAGTTCGGGCTGAGTTTGCGAGCCTGCTGGCTGACACAGTGTCTTCAAGTTTGCCGGAAGTTGCAGCTCGAGGATTTGTGAAACTTAAATCTTAAAGGTTAACGTCTGAATGCACCGGCACTTGGCTAGAAAGTGCTTGTGACTTAAACAACAGTTTAACCTGTGCTCAAGAAACTGTTCTATCAACTACCATGATGGAAATACAGTGCCAGCCAGGCGGAGGTCATCTACTCTCTCAGAATGCTCAGAGCTCACCGCTTCCATGCTCCTCATACATGAATGAGGGAGTAATGGAAGATGCCGACGAAGTCTTTTTAAACATCATGCCAGCAATCCCCATAAAATGTGGGGGACCAGGCTCAATGGAAGCCAAAGACATCCTTGTACTTGACTAAAGCTCTGACTCTAAAAGTCCAATTACATCTCTTTAATGAAAGGCGTAACTCTTTGGCAATCGTAAATAAACTGCTAATAGATCTAACAAACATGAATAGTTCCAGAAAAGCTAAATCAGTCTTAAATGACACTGGAGCCAATACTGAGAGTCCAGTTATTGAGCCCGGCTCAAATGCACGGATATATGAATGGCCTGTTGCTAAGAATTACTCCAGCGATTTATGGCCGAGGGGTGTTAGGAAAAGAAGACGAGTCGATTCCAGTACCTCTCCTCCTATGCAATGCTCACAAAATAGGAAGCATCAGCGTGGAATTCCTGGGTCTCCAAATTCAACATCGATGCTTGTGAGTCATAAAAAAAACAATATAAGGCTCTCTGCAACTTCAAGTATTGATGACAAGAGTGAGTCATCATCATCAGATGAAACGATGCAGGACTCACCTACTAGACCTCTTCAAGTTAAATCCAAACATTGCAAATCAAAAATAAGTGTAAACCAAATGCTGAGAGATGCCAATCTGCAGAATATTGTCAAGGAGGCTTTAAATGAACTTAGACCATTTGTTATGTCTTCTCTGAGTATAGCTATAGCCCCAATGCTCAAGCTATATGAACAACTCAATGACAACTTAAAAGATCTAACCTCACTAGCTGCACATACTAATACAAAATTAATGTCTGCAGACGTGTCTCAAAGTGGAGGGATTTCTAAAGTCTGGGAAAACATTCAAAGAATTGAGCTTTCGATAAAAGAGCTTGCTGATCAAAAGAGCATTAACATCGATGACAAGCGACAGCTAGCTGAAATAACAATAGAAGCTCTAAGTGTATTAGAACATATCCAGCACCCAAAGAAAGTTGAACAAGAGAGGTACTTGTCCTCCCAGTCCGTCATGTCTAATAAACAAACACTGGATGGCACCACAAGCACTCTGACTGGAAATGTATCCCAATATAATCCAGAGCTGGGAATGACAATAAAATCTAGTCTACCACTCCCGATAATGAACAGATCATTGAGTGTTTCTTCTTCTATGTACATAGTGCAACCGGACGACTTGAATAACCTTCAACAGGTACCGGAGAGTAAAGATGTGACCGAAAAAGAATCCTGTAGTATAGGTGATTCGCAGCAACAAATCGATTTGAATATCCATCAAACTGATCCAAATTATCCTGGTGGTAAAAGTGTGTCTGAAGCAAATGATCCAGTGCAATCTACCTCTGCGAATGCAGAAGGAGTGATTGGCATCCTGAAGAAAAAGACATTCTCAATGTCGACCAAAGTGATAAAACGTATGGTATATTTCAAAAACCGCAAATTGCAGATTCAAACAAACTGCTGGAAAAGACATCTAAAAACCAAAAATGCAAACGTAAATGCAATAATACAGGATCAAGAAAATTCTAAAGGAATTTAAAATCAGTGAATGTCTTTGTTAACACAGAAAAGGCTAACGCCACATGCAATAAGGTTAACCAAACGGATAAGGCTAATGTAAGTCTATCACCTGATTCTCCAAATAGGCTTGAGGAAAGTGCAGATATTGATCAGCGGGAACTAATGGACTTATCCATATATGAAGACGACTCAAGTCCTGAAAACAGTGACAATGGAGGTGTGCAACAAAATTCATGCTCTGATGTACCCCTGAGTGCAGTTCAGCAAATTTTACCGACTGCAGAAGTTCGACTAAAAGGCGGGAGAGTCTGTCAACTAATAGTACCCTCACCTGAAGTTAAACTTCCTGTGTTCGAAGACAATCAACATAAATTTGAAACCATGGCGGACAAAAGAAGGAGGCTGGTCTTCCGAAATGAAAATCTAAAAAGCTGTAAATGATAACACTCGAGCCGGTTTGATTCTGACAAATAAAATGTCAGGAAATTCTTTGACGAAAGAATCATTTAAAGGTCCAAATATGGTTAACATTAGACAGCTTAATGCACTTGATGACAAAATTAAACAACCAATAAGTTCAGAAAACAAAACCTGGGGAAGACCGGCACAAAAATCTTCGCTAAAAATGGAGAAAGCTAAAAACTAGCAAAAAAAACCATGCTAATCCTGGAACAAATCTTGGACACAAAAGATGGATTAACCCTAAATAGAAATAATATCCTTCGACTACATCATGTTCCAGCACTCCGTTCTATTGAGTCTAATGACATCCAAACGGTGGACTTCTTCAACAAGCAACATAATGATAAAGTCCGTCTACGTATAGACTCTAGATTAATTTGCAATTTGCTTTTAAATGCGGTTCCTTTTTTGCTATCATTAGGTTTCGACATTCATGAAGAACCTGTTGATAATGAACCAACCTCTTTACATAAAGACCCTGAGCGAGAATTAGAAAACAATTCCCCTCCAAACTGCAAGGTCACCTTTAAAACTGTGGACTGCTCAAAACAGAGTAACAGAGAACTTGCTCTCACAGAAAGTAAAAATCCTCAAAATGACATCAAAGAACATAGTGTGGACCAGAAAAAACTTAATATGGGAGAAAAGATCAAAATTACGATTTCAGGCACTTCAAGTACAATGAATGATGGAAATCTAAGTCCACAAAAATTAGATGAAAAGGACAGCCCGAATAATTGGAATTGGCTTGCAGGTGTTCTCAGGGGTAACGTGAGCTAATGCCACCAGGGGCGGGTCAGACCAAATATGAATATTCTGTCATGGAATACTAGAGGTTTGATCCATTTGTTCAATGACTCCAAAAACAGGTCGTCGACAAACATTTATATGTCTCCAGGAAACCTGGCTGTCTCTTTGCCCAATGTCAGACGACTACGACATAGCTATGAATCCAGCCATAACAAGAAAAAAGGGTTGTCCATCTGCTGGATTATTAACAATGATAAAAAAAACTCTGGCTGGAAATTGAAAAGTGCAACAAATCATGCATCCTTCATTCAGCACATTGTAGTCGAAGCAAAAATGATGGCTGGCAACAAAAAAAGTCAACTGCATATACTTAAGCTCTATTGGCATCATAAAGGAGCTGGTACAAATAAATTCATCAAAATAGTTCTGGATTTAATTGATGATATTAATAGTGTGCAACAAGCACCAAATATTATTTGCTGTGGTGATTTGAATTTGGTGTGTATAAAAGATGCGAAAGATTTCTCTTCATCTGGTACCTTCCAAAAATTGGCCGCCAAATGGTGTCAAGGTATGGGAGAAAGAAATATAACAATAGCTAATGGTAACACGCCAGGTGACATCCCGGCTCATAAAACATGGAGTAACAGAAAATCATCTTCCACCATAGACTACTTCTTTATTTCGGAAAGGTTAAGTATGTTTGCAGTGGATCTGACAATAATAGATGATATAAGCAGTGATTACAGTAAGCTAACACTCACTATACTTTCTCCAGCTGTAGAAAAACCAAATGATTGGCCAATTCAGGTTGAAGTCGAGTCTAATAGAACTCGCTTGAAAAGAAAACCACTTGAGGTAAAAATATTCACAGATTTATATTATAACTTTCTATCCAACGTGATAGATAATAAACTTGAATATACTATCTTATTACAATGGTTTATGGTTGTTGAGAAGGGTCTAAGAAGACCTGAGTTCAAACCCAGACATTGTTATGATCAAGATATTGCCGAAAGAAAACGACAATTTTGCAAAGAACTGCGACAACACGCAAAACTTGACCTTGAAGTGCGCCAATTTGCAAGAAAAGCATTGAAGCAAAAATACAGAAATTGGTTAATTTCTCATAAATCTATCCAATACCAACAGGATAGTGAGGCGATGCTCGTGACCCTTAACAACAAGAACTCTTCTGAGTTTTGGAAATTATTAAACAACATGAATTGTCAACAAAGTGCAATTCAAACAAATATGGTGAGTGAAGAAGATTGGATCATACATTTTGAATCAGTATATAAAAAAGAGAAGTACAACCTCTGATCCTAAATTTCCTCAATTTACTAGATGGGTCTTACACTTTGATAAAGAAAGTATAATACAGAGCATACAACGTTGTTCATCCTCAAGAGCCCCAGGACCTGACCGGTTAACAAACTTTATAATTAAGCAAAATCCTAAAGCTTGGTCCAACTTTCTTATGCAACTATTTGCAGGTATTGCGGAGGAAGCCACAATTCCTTCCAGCTGGAAATCGGCAATAGTAATTCCAATTTTCAAAAAAGGTAACAGAGCTGACCCTAAGAACTATAGGCCCATTGCGCTCTTAGATGTCCTCGGCAAAATATTTGCCATCCAGCTACAAAAACAACTTATGGAGTGGATTGATTCATCTAACCACCTGGATCTTAGACAAACGGGTTTTGTCAGAGGCGTAGGGTGTGGTCTAAACCTGTTGATATTGAACATATTGAAAATGGATGCAATAATAATGAATAAAAAAATCTATCTCGTGTTTGTGGATCTCTCCCAAGCGTTTCACAGCATAGATAGAGAATTGCTATGGAAAAAAATGTCAAACTGGAATTGTCCAATTAGTCTCCTATTGGCTATTAAAGCCCTGCGCACAGGCACTGTAATAAGAATCAGGCTGAATCAACAGGGATCATTGTCTGAGCAAATAAAAACTTGTCGTGGAGTTAAACAGGGCTGTCCCCTTGCTTCAATAATATTTAACCTGTTTATTTCAGACCTGGGCAAAGCATATATGAAGGTCAACACATTTCCTCCAAAAATCAATGGGAAGGAAGTAAACTGGCTCCTATATGCGGATGATTTAGTCCTTGTAGATTTAACCCCTATAGGTCTACAACGCAAATTAAATATATTGGATCAATATATTCATCAAAATGGCCTGTCTGTGAACCCAAAAAATCTGAAATTCTAACCTTGCAAAATCTTCAAAAAAGCAAAACATGTGTTGGAAGGACAAGGTTCGTATGGAGAATTGGAAAAGAACCAATAGAACTTGTAAATGAAACAATCTATCTTGGTATATGCATTAGCTCCAGTATCAATGACTCTCCTTGGGCCTCGAAAGCAAAGGACAAATGTAAACAACTAACAGCTCAGGCTTGTATCATAAACAGAAAATATGGAAAACATTCCCTAAAACCAGTGATGGATTTCTATAAAATGAAATACATCACAGCAATAACAACTGGAGCTAATTGTGCCTTGGGATGTTCTGAAAAATTGTTGGCGTCGTTGGAACATTCTTTCTGGTCCAAAGTATTGCGGCTTCCAATAGGTGTACCAACCTCATGCATAAGATATGAGCTAAGTCTCTTGTCTATTAATGCAATAATAATGTGGACCACTCTAATTGAATATCGAAAGATGACCATCGATCCAACAGTACCACAATATCATCTTCTGAACAATGTACGAGCTGGTAATCCAGATAGTGTCTTGTTGCACTGGGCACTTCGTTGTGAAAATATCCTGTCTGATATAAGTGCGAGTAGAGGTTTACTACATGCCAATCAAAATAAAGTTAAATCATTATTATGGCTTCAAGATTGCATTGACACTTGTGATACGCGAGGGACCCATTCCGTTGGAGGCCAGAAAACTAAATAACCCCCAGTCTAATCTACTCAAGTTTCCAGACCCTGGCCATAGACTTCTTTTTATGAAATATCGATTGAATCAATTTCGATCAAGAGAAACGTTGTCGATAAGAGAAAAAGGAGGACAATCGTCATTAATGTGTCGTTTGTGTGGAGAAAAAAATGAAACATTAAAACACTTGACACTGCTCTGTTCGAACATGAAGCAGGAACTTACTATTCATTTGGGAAGGTTTTTTGTGGCAAAATCATCAATGTCGGTTGATGATTGGTGGTCAGAGATGCACGAAGATGCGGATCGTAGACTAACAATAGATCTCACTTTCTTCTTGAAAAAAATGACTGAAAAACTAGAAAATTCAAAAAAGTATTTACATCAGCCACAAATCTTGTTTGAGACCGAACTATTATTATGTGAATTTAGTTGTTCTCCATTTTTCATATTTTTCATATTAAAATGTTTGACCTTCCCTTAGTAGTATTAGTTCTATATTCTCCTTGATTGACCTTACGTTCTCATTGCTTGTTTGTTGTTTGTGTTAATTTATCATTTTTTAAAGGTTTGTAACAAACCACTAAAAAAAATAAAAAACAAAAAACAAAAACATTCCATGAGCCGCCCAGTTGGCCTTAGTGTTTTTTTTGTTTCTACTTTCACTAATGCCAACGTTTTGCAGATGTTTGTTTGAAACCTCTAAAAGCACACTGAAACAGTGACTAAGGTGCAGTTAGGCACTGTGCAATACACCTTTAGCAAATAATTGATTTAAGAGTACTTAATACACCGTTTAGAAGGTGTGCACTCTCATAGCTCTGATTTGCAGACCTCGCAACACACACGCTTTTGGTGGATGTCACCCTCTATGGAATACATAGACTCTCCTGCCAAGCCCCTAACCCAGTCATACACTTCAGAGGGCTCTCACCCACCACAAAGGAAATGATCTGTGTTCACCCGCCCTAGGAACAGAAAAGGCTGCAAGTTATGGATTTGAAAAAATATACTCTGCTCTGAGTATGTAGAGCGTGTCTTTTCAACGCAGTGCTTCAACCATCAACCACCATGAACTTGAGCGTGAGTCTGTCTTCTTCTTGCTGATAGATTTTATCCATCAGCTGTGATTATTGGATACCGAGGCTTGAGCCTCATTGCTCCATCCTCTCGGGTTGAGTGTGTGGTTGTGGGTTAGGATTCTTCTTGGTCTGTGTGGACTTGTCACAGTGGGTTGAGTGTGTAGTCGTGGGTTAGGATTCTTCTTGGTCTTTGTGGACTTGTCACAGTAGGGTTGAGTGTGTAGTCGTGGGTTAGGATTCTTCTTGGTCTGTGTGGACTTGTCACAGTGGTGTTGAGTGTGTAGTCGTGGGTTAGGATTCTTCTTGGTCTGTGTGGACTTATTACAGTAGGGTTCAGTGTGTAGTCGTGGGTTAGGATTCTTCTTGGTCTGTGTGGACTTGTCACAGTGGGTTGAGTGTGTAGTCGTGGGTTAGGATTCTTCTTGGTCTTTGTGGACTTGTCACAGTAGGGTTGAGTGTGTAGTCGTGGGTTAGGATTCTTCTTGGTCTGTGTGGACTTGTCACAGTGGTGTTGAGTGTGTAGTCGTGGGTTAGGATTCTTCTTGGTCTGTGTGGACTTGTTACAGTAGGGTTCAGTGTGTAGTCTTGGGTTAGGATTCTTCTTGGTCTGTGTGGACATGTCACAGTAGGGCTGAGTGCGTAGTTGTGGGTTAGGACTCTTCTTTGTCTGTGTGGACTTTTCACAGTAGGGTTGAGTGCGTAGTCATGGGTTAGGATTCTTCTTGGTCTGTGTGGCTTTGTCACAGTAGGGTTGAGTGCGTGGTCGTGGGTTAGGATTCTTCTTGGTCTGTGTGGACTTGTCACAGTGGGGCTGAATGTGTAGGCGTGGGTTAGGATTCTTCTTGGTCTGTTTGGACTTGTCACAGTAGGGTTGAGTGTGTAGTCGTGGGTTAGGATTCTTCTTGGTCTGTATGGACTTGTCACAGTGGGTTTGAGTGTGTAGTCGTGCGTTAGGATTCTTCTTGGTCTGTATGGACTTGTCACAGTGGGTTTGAGTGTGTAGTCGTGCGTTAGGATTCTTCTTGGTCTGTGTGGACTTGTCACAGTAGGGTTGAGTGTGTAGTTGTGGGTTAGGATTCCTCTTGGACTGTGTGGACTTGTCACAGTAGGGTTGAGTGCGTAGTCCTGGGTTAGGATTCTTCTTTGTCTGTGTGGACTTGTCACAGTAGGGTTGAGTGCGTAGTCGTGGGTTAGGATTCTTCTTGGTCTGTGTGGACTTGTCACAGTGGGGCTGAGTGTGTAGTCGTGGGTTAGGATTCTTCTTGGTCTGTGTGGACTTGTCACAGTAGGGTTGAGTGTGTAGTCGTGGGTTAGGATTCTTCTTGGTCTGTGTGGACTTGTCACAGTAGGGTTGAGTGCGTAGACGTAGGTTAGGATTCTTCTTGGTCTGTGTGGACTTGTCACAGTGGGGCTGAGTGTGTAGTCGTGGGTTACGATTCTTCTTGGTCTGGGTGGACTTGTCACAGTAGGGTTGAGTGCGTAGTCGTGGGTTAGGATTCTTCTTGGTCTGTGTGGACTTGTCACAGTGGGGCCGAGTGTGTAGTCGTGGGTTAGGATTCTTCTTGGTCTGTGTGGACTTGTTACAGTAGGATTGAGTGTGTAGTCGTGGGTTAGGATTCTTCTTGGTCTGTGTGGACTTGTCACAGTGGGGCTGAGTGTGTAGTCGTGGGTTAGGATTCTTCTTGGTCTGTGTGGACTTGTCACAGTAGGGTTGAGTGTGTAGTCGTGGGTTAGGATTCTTCTTGGTCTGTGTGGACTTGTCACAGTAGGGTTGAGTGCGTAGTCGTGGGTTACGATTCTTCTTGGTCTGTGTGGACTTGTCACAGTGGGGCTGAGTGTGTAGTCGTGGGTTAGGATTCTTCTTGGTCTGTGTTGACTTGTCACAGTAGGGTTGAGTGCGTAGTCATGGGTTAGGATTCTTCTTGGTCTGTGTGGACTTGTCACAGTAGGGTTCAGTGCGTAGTCGTGGGTTAGGATTCTTCTTGGTCTGTGTGGACTTGTCACTGTGGGGCTGAGTGTGTAGTCGTGGGTTAGGATTCTTCTTGGTCTGTGTGGGCTTGTCACAGTAGGGTTGAGTGCGTAGTCGTGGGTTAGGATTCTTCTTTGTCTGTGTGGACTTGTCACAGTGGGGTTGAGTGCATAGTCGTGGGTTAGGATTCTTCCTGGTCTGTGTGGACTTGTCACAGTAGGGTTGAGTGTGTAGTCGTGGGTTGGGATTCTTCTTGGTCTGTGTGGACTTGTCACAGTAGGGTTGAGTGCGTAGTCATGGGTTAGGATTCTTCTTGGTCTGTGTGGACTTGTCACAGTAGGGTTGAGTGTGTAGGTGTGGGTTAGGATTCTTCTTGGTCTGTGTGGACTTGTCACAGTAGGGTTGAGGATGTAGTCGTGGGTTAGGATTATTCTTGGTCTGTGTGGACTTGTCACAGTAGGGAAGAGTGTGTAGTCGTGGGTTAGGATTCTTCTTGGTCTGTGTGGACTTGTCACAGTGGGGCTGAGTATGTAGTCGTGGGTTAGGATTCTTCTTGGTCTGTGTGGACTTGTCACAGTAGGGTTGAGTGCATAGTCGTGGGTTAGGATTCTTCTTGGTCTGTGTGACTTGTCACAGTAGGGTTTAGTGTGTAGTGGTGGGTTGGGATTCTTCTTGGTCTGTGTGGACTTGTCACAGTAGGGTTGAGTGCGTAGTCGTGGGTTAGGATTCTTCTTGGTCTGTGTGGACTTGTCACAGTAGGGTTGAGTGTGTAGTTGTTGGTTACGATTCTTCTTGGTCTGTGTGGACTTGTCACAGTAGGGTTGAGGATGTAGTCATGGGTTAGGATTATTCTTGGTCTGTGTGGACTTGTCACAGTAGGGAAGAGTGTGTAGTCGTCGGTTAGGATTCTTCTTGGTCTGTTTGGACTTGTCACAGTAGGGTTCAGTGCGTAGTCATGCGTTAGGATTCTTCTTGGTCTGTATGGACTTGTCACAGTAGGGTTAAGTGTGTAGTTGTGGGTTAGGATTCTTCTTGGTAAGTGTGTAGTCATGGGTTAGGATTCTTCTTGGTCTGCGAGTCTTCTTGGTCTGTGCGGACTTGTCACAGTAGGGCTGGTTTCACAGGGACTTTGCCGTGATGGGCCGTGGGTGAGCGTGACTGTCCAGATCAGATTAGATTAATTGACAGTGAAACCCTACTGACCACTGACCATGTCCCAGTAGGGCACGGGTGTGGGTAGGAGTGTGCCCCACGCACACGCAGTAGAGGAGTGGGTAGTACGCTGGTCTGCTCAGAGCATCATTGGGGCAGTGCGCAGGCCCGCGGCACATGTACATAAATGAAGACATGGTGGGAGCTGAAGGAAGAATGCCAGGCAATTCCTAATCAATATTCTTAAATATGATGCTTTGTAACAATCGCACCAACATGTCCTGAACACCTTCCTAAAAGGTGCTCAGGATACACCTCAAACTTTCTCCCTCTGACTGCTCTCCCTGTCTCTAGCTCTCTCTATTTTCTCTTATTAGTTTGGGCAATAAGGTGTCTCTTGCACCACCTATAAGCCAAAACTATTGCATTGGAGAATAGCTAGGGAGAAATGATATATGAGGACAGACACAGAGTCTGTTGGTGTTGTTCGGTTATTTGCCCACCCATTGCCTGTCCATCACCATTCTAATCGCTATGGCCATTCCCACCCATTCCTGCCTCGGTCCGCCCAAAACCCCTCGTCATGGGAACTCTTCAAACTTGCTTTAATCAAGCCTTACCATTAGGGTTTGCGTTCAAAGTGCCTAGCAGTGTTTTTTTTTTTTTTTAAAGCAGTCTTCTGAGAGTTAATGACTTAATTGGAGCTGTAAACCCACAACTGGTGCAATACAAATGTCTTACCCAGGTCTGCCTTCAATCACTCATTTATAAGCATCAGTATAAAACAAATTGCTGCAAAGCCAACATTATTGTTTTACGTTTTTGCCAGGCACTGCTATTAGATGCCCAAGTATCATTTTGAACCTGCTACCAACAATCGGTAGTTAATTACACTATGGTGGTGCCTGGCAAGTGCCTTTCTCATGCCTGCATAAAATCCCAAACTGTTGCCATGGCCTTTGCTTGTTTTTGTAAAGTGATTGGTTGCTCGCCAGCAAGGTTTGTGCTATATCAATCTCACACATGGATAATAATAATGTGGTGATATATACAGTGCTTTATGCCAAATTCCTTCAGATTCTGAGTGCTATAACAATTGGTGTCACTGTAATTACCCACTCATGGTAGTCACTTTTTCAGCCTTGAGGGGATGAATGGATGGAACAGATAGAGTGGATGGAAAGAATGGAGTGGATGGAGTGGATGGAAAGGATGGAGCGGATTGGAAGGATGGAGTGGATGGAACGGATGGAGTGGATTGGAAGGATGGAGTGGATGGAGTGGATGGATCAGATGGAACGCATGGAAAGAATGGAGTGGATGGAACGGATGGAGTGGATGGAACGGATGGAGTGGATGGAACGGATGGAATGGATGGAACGGATGGAACGGATGGAGTGGATTGGAAGGATGGAGTGGATGGAGTGGATGGATCAGATGGAACGCATGGAAAGAATGGAATGGATGGAACGGATGGAGTGGATGGAACGGATGGAGTGGATGGAACGGATGGAGTGGATGGAACGGATGGAATGGATGGAACAGATGGAACGGATGGAGTGGATGGAGTGGATGGAAAGGATGGAGTGGATTGGAAGGATGGAGATGATGGAACGGATGGAGTGGATTGGAAGGATGGAGTGGATGGAAAGGATGGAGTGGATGGAACGGATGGAGCGGATGGAACGGATGGAGTGGATGGAACGGATGGAGTGGATGGAGTAGATGGAGTGGATGGAACGCATGGAAAGGATGGAGTGGATGGAAAGGATAGAGTGGATGGAACAGATGGAGTGGATGGGAAGGATGGAGTGGATGGAACGGATGGAGTGGATGGGAAGGATGGGGTGGATGGAGTGAATGGAACGGATGGAACGCATGGAAAGGATGGAGTGGATGGAACAGATGGAGCGGATGGAACGCATGGAAAGGATGGAGTGGATGGAAAGGATGGAATGGATGGAAAAGACAGAGTGGATGCAGTGGTTGGAGTGGTTGTATCTCTGTATCTCCTATTTATGGTATGTGGATGTATATGCTATGTACTTGTATCCCCATGTTATCTGTATCACATGTTTACCCTATCCATCCTGTCGCGTTGTATATGTATGCCGCCATGTACGCCCCCCTGTCCTGCTCTTGTGCTTGGACGCAGGTACTTTACTGATAACCACCATATCACACTACTACGCTTACTCTCTCCTATACACCATCATTCAACTAGAACACAGCTATACTATGACACATTCGGCCTAACTGTTCCGATACTAACATGACCTCACAAACACCTCATCATCCTAATAAAACACAGCTAGCTGAGCACATACCGGCTAACTTAGGCATCTCCTCAGGCCTAACACAGCCATAACTCAGTCTGGGTGTCCACCCTCCAGACTGAACACATCCAACTGATTTCCTCAGCACCACACCTACCGCTAAGAAGCAGCTATCATGCAACAACCACACCAGCTGCACACATATCCGGTGCGCCCACGCACCATATGACACTCTCTCTCTCTCTACTGACTTGAACTGCGGTTCCTGTGAGCGTTCCACCTACCAGCGCTTTGAGGTCATACCCATGATACATAAGGCGCCATATAAATGCCAAGTAACATAACATAACATGAAGCGCTGAGTTGACCTGGCCAAGGTATCGAATCCATGTTGCACAGCATCTCCACACAGAGACAGACAGACACACACACACACACATCCTCCCTCTCTGCAGAAGGCACTCCTCCAGGTCTGTTATAGGAAGGGCTAATAGCAAGTATGAAGGAGGTGGACTTTTTTGTGCGGGATGTGCTCTTGAGGGAATAATGAGTACAAGTGAAGAAGTAAGATGAACATGGGATGAGGTGTCGTAGGCAAGAAGTACGGCCTAGGACTTCATCAAATGCAAAGTCAGAGGCAAGTGAGGGGAGGGATTCTGAAGCATGTTCCACGTGGGAGGGGGCCTGAACTGCTATCGATGAGCTGTGTTCTAGTATGTATGACGAATATTCTATTAACTAGGTGGTCTGATATGTTAACCCCCGAGTGGCACGTCTGGCCAATCAGGTGGCTCGAAACTTGGGTGAAATCCACCAGTAACTGCCTGCGTTCTTCTGGGCGTCTTGGCCAAGCTCCTCCTCCAGGTGTCTGCCATTTCTCATGCCGGTGTACCCATCCCATGAACCACTCCCACATTTCCACAACACCTCGCTCCCAAGTCCTGCAAACCACTCCCACTTTTCTAGCTCCACCTCTGCCTGGGCTGTCCCCACCATCGTCCTTCTCTCTCGCTGCTGTTGCCACCATGAATATAGTAAAAGACTTTTTCTCTTTTGTTTCATGGCAGCCATCTTTGTTTGTATTTGTTTTTAAAGAAATTAGGCACATGCAATAGACGCGGAGAACATTTACCCGAAAAATGAGGGGCAATGTGACTAGTCCCTAGAAGCCATGGGGTGTTAATAGTGCTAAACCCTGTGCCCGTAACACTCTGCTTCCCTTCCTGAGAGGCTCACATCACCCGGGCTAACTTTAGAATCAGGCTGGTGAGCTTTTATCACCCCTCTCAGGCCCTAACCCTAGGGGTTATTTGCATGGTGATGAGCAATATTCTGGTGAGGATCCCATGTTTTCTTGAAGGGAGGGGTTCTGCTCTGTTAGTGGCCCGCATCTTTCTGCGTCAGGTCAGTACATCCTTGCTTGGGGGCTAGAAGTCTGTTTCTTTGTTCATGGTGGTAGCCGCCATTTTGGGACAGTAAATTTGGTGGGCTAGCACGACCGGTATCAGGTCAGAAGAGGTGAAGCTGAGGACATCAGAGAAGGCAATGGGGCGCCTGTTATGAACAGGCAGCTCCAGATAAGACTGCAAGAGGTGGAGTTTGACTTTATATGTGCCTTGTCCCCTGGACAGCCCCCTCCCTCTTCTTGATTCATGATAAGTCCCTGGTCACTCCCATGAGGAAGGTGCTCTTCTGGTTTATTTATACCCTTTGGGGGAGAACTGTGTTGGCTTCTCAGAGGCAGAGGTTGCTCAAGAAGTATGAACTGGGACTCGTTCTGAAGAACTGCTTGGTCGCCGCGCTTTGAAGGGTAGCCTGCCTTGAGGGTTAGTGGGTTCCGTGAGTCTTTAGTTTGCTGTTGTGTCAGCGCAGCCTGGTAACCTAGTTGCGAGATATGTATCACTGTTTTCTCTATTGCCTTGCGGCGCTCTGTGTAACTATTGTCATTTATTTATTAATAGAGTCAATATGTTTTGATAAAGTGTGCCACCATGTCTACTCATTGGCACCGTCCATTCAGCGCAGGGCCCGGCATCCAGGGCGCTAGTACCAGGGAAGCGAGATTTAGAGGGCAGAGGACACAATCTGCTATTGAAGAGTTGGTGTCCAGTAGGAATACATTGTGGTTTACAGAGGAGTGAGCTAATAGACAACAGGTGTGGTCTTGTAGGGAAGGGGTGCGGTCCATTATTGAAGAGGTGTTGTCAAGTAAGTGTAAGGTGTGGTTGTCTAGCAAAGGGTTGAGGTCTGCAGTTGAAGCTCTGGGTGTGATATGGAGAGGATTTGGTTTCATAGGGAAGGAGTGTGGTCTGTTGAAGAGGAGTGGCTTATAGGTGGCCTTGATATGTTATTGATCTTTTATTCAATATTTATACAGTGCTCTTCACCTCTGCAGTGGACTTACAACTCCTGACCTTTTGCAAGAAAATGTAGTATCATGACCCTGTGTGAGGAATTTGACCATCCTCACGGCGGGCGTGCACTCGCCTGGGCTTTTTTTTAAATGGAATGATGGTAGAGCAACCTCAAATAAATGTGTGGGGCTAATGCACACACATTTTCCTATGC